>NC_133617.1:335241566-335841566 GCF_048593235.1 Sminthopsis crassicaudata | reverse complement strand
TAATATCACTTTTAATACAAGATCTTTGCTTGACTGACTCAATGATGTAATGGAAAGAGCAATTACTTGCAACCTGAGCTCTGTTTCAAGTTCCTTTGCCAAGTACCTCTATGGCTCCTTGGAACTGTTTCATGTCTCTGAGCTTCATCTTCTTTTTCTGACAAATCCTATGATCCTAGGAGCCTTATCTACCACACAGAATTGTTAAGAGATCAAAATGAGATCATTGACATAAGAATGCTCTGAAGGATAAGGAACAATATATGAGCATGTTACTTCTTTGTACCTGTTAACATTGATTTGTTAGTTTTTAATGTATCACATGCAGAAGAAAAATAATAGAATTTATGGCACCAAAGTTTTAGATAATCAGCTTAAAATGATATTTATATTCAGATATTTAGAAACTATTTTGAATAATCACCAAACTAAATAGAATAAAATAATAAAATTACATTGTGACAAGTCCTTTGATTCATGAATCTGGGTACTTTTTCTTTCAACTGAAGATGGTAAAGATCAATAAATAACACTATGTTATCCACTGTCTTTCAAGAATCCATGAAAACCTTTATGAAAATTGCTAAGGTCAAATAGAAATCAAAGTCTTAAGAAGGTTGTCAGTACTCTTTTTCTTTTGGAAGAAAGAAAACAAGCATTTGTTATATATTTACTATGTAAGAGGCTCTGGCTAAGCCTCCTACAAATATCTTATTTGATCCTCACAACAATCATGATTATTCCCACTTTATAGTTGAGAAAACGGAGATTTTTTTTTTCTTGACCTACTAATTTGAATTTTTTATGATAATTAATAGTATGTCATCTGCCCATATAAACATAACAGGGATTTTGTTATACTCATTACACGTTCTCAGGCAAATTCAGGAATGTATCCAGTAGAATAAACAAGTGGGTTCTGACGAGATGACCCCTTTAAGTTTTGCTGTTTCCTTTATTAGGCCTGATTCCAACATTTTTCTGTGTTATAAAACCAACTATGTGTCCCAAACCAAGCACCCACTCTCGACACTCAAGGAATCTCTGTTCTTTTTTTATCTGATATTATTCACATTCACAAGCATTTTTTTCATCCTCCCATATTCTTTAGATAGTTCTTTGTTGCCTACACATTTGTCACAATTAGGCAAAATTAGCAAAAATTTATAATACCTAGAAGCTTAAGCAATTTAAAGAAAATTCAAAAAACTTTTCTTTCCTTAAAGCTTAAGGAAGTGCTTCTTCACTTACCTCCACTCTACCCATGATTATTAAATTTTGTTCCCTTTATCCAGACTGGAAAACAAAAAGATAGCTATAGCTATTGATATTGATATTGATATTGACATGTTATCAAAGTGTTTTCTTTCCCAACTAAATCAAGCTGTCAGTGAATTTTCTGACGGGCTTAGAGGGTGGTCCCAAATAAACTATATGCTTAGTTCTTCCTTTTCAATAGGTCAATGCTGTTTTCAATAGTCACCTACTTGACAATGTTGTGTAAGTTAACATTTTAACAATTTCATAGTCTTATGCAATATGGCTCCTATTGAGGCAGTAGAAATAACCACTTCCTTGCCTGCTGCTCTCTATTTGCCACCCACTGGAAAGCCCTACAAGGCTATCTAGAGTGACAAGTGTATAGATTTAGTTATATGCTAGAGTGCAAGTGAATTTCCATTCTATACAGTTCTATTGCATGAAATTCCATTTCACATAATTAAAGGGGATTTCTTTTGAAGGTTATCACAAAATTTCATCTGTCACTGAGTAAATTCATGCTGTCTCAATTGCATCTCTATATGGCATTCTGTGAGAGTATGAAGTTACAGATGGAGTGGGCTTGGGATAAAACTTTGGGTACAAATCCAATTAGTAGGATGACCCTGAGCAAGTGATGCATTAGGCCATTTATTTACTGTGTCAGAGAGGTTCTGATCTGACTGGGTAGAAGGAATTCCCTACAATGACAAAAATCATTGGTTCAAATCCATTCTTTACCATATACTATACACTATAAAAGTAGAATCTGTAGACTATGTGTCCATTGTATAGTTATATATACATTATCATATATATGTAAATATATATATATATATATATATATATATATATATATATATACATAATATATATACACACACAGATGTGTATGTGAGTGTATATATATCCATGTGTATATGTGTACACACATATTGTTGTATTAGTTGATTATTTAGATGTGACTTCATTACCCCTTTTTTCTGTTTTGTTGGCAAACATATAGAAATGATTTGCCATTTATTTTCTCCAGCTAATTTTACAGAAAAGGAAACTGAAGCAATAGGGATAAGTGACTTGTCCAGGGTCATACATTAATATGTATCTGCAGTTAGATTTGAACTTAGTTTTCCCTGATTGCATACTATCCACTGTCCCAATTATATATTATACATAATTCCATTTTATACATATGTGCATTTATATGCATTTATTTGTATGTATGTATACATTATATATATAAGTTCCTTTTTTGAAAAGGATTAAGGTAAATGAAGGGAATGAACATTTTAAAATTAAATTTCATAAAATTTATAAAATGATTTCACAGTATTTTTACATCCTCACTCTTAAAAGTTTCTTCAGCAAGAGTGGCCAAAATTAGAGTTGTAACCAGAGAAGTTCTATGTTGTTCTTAGTATATTAAAAAAAAAAAAAAAAACTGATCATAACAGATAATGTTAGTTGGTGCTATGCATTTTCCATTAGTTTTTTAAGCAGCTATGTATTGTGGATTACTCAAGAAGATAGCATTAATAGTCAGCTTCCTCACAGCATCAGTTTTGTTTTATCCTGTCAAATATGACAGATTACATTGTCTTATTTTTCTCCCAGCTATTTTCTCTACTTTGGACCGAAGTATCAGTAAAAAAAAAAAAAAAAAAAAAAAAAGCTGTAGCAAAATAGGTTTTTTTTTTTTTCTCTTGAACAAGTCATTCTCTAAAGTACTGATAATCTGATTTTTAATGTACTATCATATAAGAATTCAAAATTGTATATTTGAGTTCTAAAATTTAAAGGAATCTGAGGGATGATCAAATTCTCATATACAGGTTACATATTAGGAAAATGAATCTCATTTGCTTAAAGTTATACAGCTAAATTAATATTAGAGGGGAGTAAGTAATAAAAGCCAAGTCTCTTAAATGCCCAATTCAAGTTTCTTAAAATTGTTTTCACAATTTAGTCTTTCAATAACTAATGCCCAGTCCTTATATGATTATTTGAATTTCAAAAAATTCACTGTAAACAATCTGCCTTCAACTATTTTTCTAAATTAAAAAAGAGAAATATAAAAATCAGAAAAACAAAATTACAACCTTTATAAAACTCCAATAAAATGTTTCTTTATGTATACAAAAAAGAAAAATGGGGATATGCCTCTTTTGATTACTTTGTGGATTATTTTTGGAAGATAGAGACTCCATAGGTATGTAATAGTGTATATGTGTCTGTGTATTTACATTTATGTGTGACATGTGTAGTTCTATAATTTTAAAAAATATATCAATAAGTTTTACAGATTTGTCTTTTTTTCTTAAAAAAAAAAAAAAAAGACTGCTATAAAGCATGATTCCGGGAAAGAAAAGTGGGGAAGGTGGGGGGGGAAGTAGGCAATGTAAAATAAGAGAATAAAGATATTTTGTTAAAATCATACTGGGATGGGTGGGGTCTTGCTCCTGGAGGTTAACACATATTTACCTAAAGTCAGAATCAACTCAAGTGGAAAGTGAAGATCAGTAGTGGGATTGGGCTTGTAAGTGAGTCATCACTCCACTTTTAGCCTTGGTAACATAAAGATGCTCAGTCTCAAAAAATAAATAGATATGTAAATAGATAATCTAGATATCCATGTATTTACTTATATTTCTATATTTATGCTTATTTACATGTGCATAAAATTTAAAATCTGATATATGAACTTCATTTAATCTTTGAAAATTTCATTTTCATTATACTACTCTACACTGTCATTTACAGATATGACATTCCCACCCAACTCCCAAGGTAATGGCAAGAGAAAAAAAAATATTTAAGGAAATTTAGAAGTTAAGGATGGAGAGCACATACTTAGACATAAAAATACACATGTCCACACAATGCTTAATATTGTGTGTCTAATTTTCTATGAAACATGTATATTTATATTCATTCAATAATGTGAAACTCCTATCTTTTTATTCCTGGATGACAAGTAAAGGCAAAGAGATAATGTTCTTTTAAATCTCTGGACACTGACTAAGTCGTCTGATCTTGATCCTGGCTCTGCCATCTGTGCTTCTAAACTCCATTATTAAGTGGAATAATTGCTCAATTTATAGAACCAACGAATTCTTGCTATTCCCTGAGTAGGGAATGTCAAGCAGGGCTTTTTCCTACTCCCTAGTTCAAGAAGTCTCTGCATTATGAGGAATACATAGGCCCACTCTTAAAAGAAAGGTTTAAGAAATATTAATAGTATATAAAAGGTATTCTTGCCTTTTTATTATACTGAGAAGTACTGAAGTAAACAGGATGGGATACAAAACTTGTAGTCAAGAAAAACTAGGTTGAATCAAACCTCAAATACTAGTTGAACCTGAGTGAACCACTTAATTTCTCTAAATCTCAGTTTCTTCATTGGTAAAATGGAAATAATATCTCCATAGGTTGTGAAATTTAAATGAAATAAGGAGGGAAGTTAAGGGAACAAGAATGTTTTTGTTGTTCTGTCATTTTTAGTCATTTCTTAGTTTTTGTGCTTCATTTGTTATTTTCTTGGCAAAGATACTTGAGTGTTTTACCCTTTTCTAGATAATTTTACAAATAAAGAAACTGAGACAAACAGGATTAAGTTATTTGTCCAGGATCACACAGGTGCTATCTGAGGCCAGATTTGAAATCAGGAAAATCAATCTTCTTGCCTCTAAGCTTGGCACCTATTCACCCATAGAACTTCCAATGGGCTCAGCACTTTTAAGTGCTTTACAAATATTACATTATTAAAATGATCTCTGATATCATATTGAAACTGATTTGCCAAAAGTTAAAAATGTTCCATGTCAACTCTTATTATTAATTTTAAAGCTGTCTCCTCCTTTCTAAAAATGGGGATAAAGCTATGTGTTACAAGAGCCTTGTTGAGGATCAAATTAGATGATAGTATTGCTTAGAGACATAACACTTGAAGCAATCTCAGAGTCCATATAGTCCAAATCCCTCATTTTATATATTTAAAAAGTCTTATAGAGATTAGGGATATTAAATAAGGCTATAGACTAGAAGGCACCAGAAACAGATATTATAACCCGGATTCTTCAATACTAGAACCAATTTTCTTCTCATAGACATCCACCATTTATAAACGAAGCTTCAAATTTTAAATCTCAAAGTAAAAATGAAACATTATTACTAGGTTCAATGAAGCAGATCCTTTCAAAATATCCCAAGCTTTTCAGGATTCTGTGGCTCACAAGATGGGGAATCTGTATCCCCTAACATAGAAATTATGAAGAAAACATGTCATTGCTTTGTCCTGGAAATTAAAAATTTCTCCTTCTGTATATTTGATAGAATTTGCAAGGGATATCATGGCAAGATAGAACATTTGCACATAGAATAAATCACATAGATTTCATATGAGGACAATAGGTATAGCCCTAGCTATTTATCATATGCTGAGTAGCTTCTTCATCCTGCCTAGTTCTAAGGTGAACAGTGTTTACACTAGCATTTTTTTTTCCTCGGAGATGATCTCCAATCTACCCTTTATATACTGCTGACAACCAGGTCACCTCTCCCATGGAATAGGGCAAGAAGAATTTTTGCTTTTCTTTGCATCTCCACTATTTAGTACAGTTATCAACATACAAGAAGAGCTTAATAAATGTGTACTAATTGACTGCTTCATCTTTCAGAATATTATTTTCCCATAGGGAGACCCGATAGTCAATGATACACTTACTTTTTACAATTTCCTCTCAGGAATACTTGAGGTTATTTGAGATGGTCATCAGCAATTTTGGAATTCTGTTACTTTTCCTACATATGAAGTCAGCTGGAAATTTTTGACCATTCAAGACTTATATTCATTTTGCGGACTTCCGGCCAAGATGGCGGCGTGGAGGCAGACAGCTGCTTGAGCTCCTCGTTTTCTCTCAGAACTTACTTCATGACAAGCCTCTGACTTAATGCTTGACCCAGAAAGAAATCCACAAATTATCACCAAGAGAAGACATCCTTGAAAGTCGCCAGAAAAGGTCTGTGTTTGTTCGGGGGAGGGTCAATCAGACTGGGCGCAGACTGAGGGCAGACAGCCAGAGCAAGACAGGCAGCTCACACAGCTCAGACCAGAGGGGGAGGGGTGTGATCTCTGCAGTTTCTGCGAAAGGGCTTTTGCCCCAGTGTGGATGCTCCGTCTTGGCAGCAAGCCAGGAGCAGCAGAGAGGGTGTAAACACCGGAGGTGAAGATTAAAACCCCAGAAAGCCAGCGTCTCTTAGAGCCCGGACACCCCCAACCCCCACCTGGACTGACTCGGTGCGTTCTCAGAGCCTCAGAGCGCAGACTCAGTACAGTCATTGCTGTTCTGTTAGTGGCTCTCTGCTGCCCTACCCCCAGTCTGTAGAGGAAGCCCATTAATACCATCCAACCCCATCCCCCGCAAAACAGACCAATTGTTTCTCTTGTCAGTTTGTTTTCTTTGATTCCTACTCTGACAAAATGAACAAAAAATTCAAAAGGGCTCTAACCATTGACAGCTTCTGTGTGGAGAGGGAGCAGACTTCAAATGCTGAGGAGACTAGGAACAGAATGTCCCCAGATGTATCCCCTGGGAGGGATATAAGCTGCTCCTCAATACAAAAGAACCTCATAGAGGAAATCAAAAAGGCTCTCACAAGAGAGCTGGAAGAGAAATGGGAAAAGGAAAGGGAAGCTTGGCAAGAGAGCCTGGAGAAGTCATCACATGCATTCAAAGAAAGAATGGATAAAGAAATCAAATCATTGAGAAACAAGATTAGTGAGCTGGAAAAGGTAAACAACTCCAAGGAAAACAGGATTAGTGAGTTGGAAAAGGTAAACAACTCCAAGGAAAACAGGATTAGAGAGCTGGAAAAAGAAATCAGCTCTCTAAAAAATAAAATGGATAAAATGGAAAAAAATTCCATAGAAGATAAAAACTCAATTGGACAATTACAAAGAGATATAAAAAAAATGAGTGAAGAAAATACATCATTGAAAATTAGACTGGAACAAGTAGAAATGAATGACTCAAGGAGAAACCAAGAGGGAGTCAAGCAAAACCAGAGAAATGAAACAATTGAAAAGACTGTCAAGTACCTTACCAGAAAGACAACAGACCTGGAAAACAGATCCAGGAGAGACAATTTGAGAATAATCGGACTCCCTGAAAAATGGGAGGAAAAAAAGAGCTTGGACACCATTTTCGAGGAAATTATCAAAGAGAACTGCCCAGACGTTTTGGAAACAGAGGGTAAAATAGACATTGAGAAAATTCATCGATCACCTACTGAAAGGGACCCTAAAATCAAAACGCCAAGAAATATAGTGGCCAAGTTCAAGAACCATCAGACAAAGGAAAAGATATTGGAAGCTGCTAGAAAAAAACAATTCAGATATGGAGGATCCACAATAAGGATAACACAGGATCTAGCAGCGTCCACATTAAAAGAACGCAGGGCCTGGAACATGATATTCCGAAAGGCTAAGGAACTTGGTATGCAGCCAAGAATAACTTACCCAGCAAGAATGAGCATCGTTTTCCAGGGAAGAAGATGGACATTTAACGAAATAAATGAATTCCATCTATTTTTGATGAAAAAACCAGACCTACATAAGAGGTTTGATCTTCAAATACAGAACTCAAGAGACTTCTAAAAAAGGTAAAAAGAAATCTTGAGAACTATACTTCTGTCAAAAAAATATGTAAAGAACATATGTACAATTTGTCTTAGAAACTAGAGGTGGAAAGGAGATTATATCATAAAAAAGTATAAAGTGGTGGTACTACATCTCATGAAGAGGCAAAGGTAACCTATTATATCTGAGAGAAAGAAAGGAGGGAGATGAACATAGCGTGTATCAATAGACATATTCAATTTATGGTGAAACTTCTTCCACTTCATTGAAAAGTGAAAGGGAAGGAGTAAGCTAAGGGGAAGGGAATACAGTAATTTCGAGGAAAAGGGGTAAAATAAGGGGAGGATCTTTAAGGTGGGGGAGGGATCCTAAAAAGGGAGGGCTGTGAAAAGCAAGTGGTGTTTACCAGTTGAATACTGGATAGGAGGGTAAAAGGGAAGGAAAGGGGAAAAGCATAAGCAGGGGTTAATAGGATGGCAAGCAAAATAGAATTAGTCCTTCTAACCATAAATGTGAATGGGGCAAACTGCCTCATAAAGAGGAAGCAGTTAGCAGACTGGATTAAAAGTCAGAATCCTACTATATGTTGTTTACAGGAAACACACCTGAAACAGGATGAGACATTCAAACTAAAAGTAAAAGGGTGGAGCAGAATCTATTATGCTTCAGGCAAAACCAAAAAAGCAGGAGTAGCCATCCTCATCTCAGATCAAGCAAAAACAAAAATTGATCTAATTAAAAGAGATAAGGAAGGGCATTATATCCTGCTAAAGGGAAGCATCAATAGTGAAGCAGTATCAATATTAAACATGTATGCACCAAGTGGTGCAGCATCTAAATTCTTAAAAGAGAAATTAAGAGAGCTGCAAGAGGAAATAGATAGCAAAACTATAATAGCGGGAGATCTCAACCTTGCACTATCAGAATTAGATAAATCAAACCACAAAATAAATAAGAAAGAAGTCAAAGAGGTAAATAGAATACTAGAAAAGTTTGATATGATAGATCTTTGGCGAAAGCTAAATGGAGACAGAAAGGAATATACTTTCTTCTCAGCAGTTCATGGAACCTATACAAAAATTGATCATATACTAGGGCATAAAAATCTCAAAATCAAATGCAGTAAGGCAGAAATAGTAAATGCATCCTTTTCAGACCATAATGCAATCAAAATAACATTTAATAAAAAGCCAGGGGAAAATAGACCAAAAAATAATTGGAAACTAAATAATCTTATACTAAAGAATGATTGGGTAAAACAGCAAATCATAGACATAATTAATAACTTCACCCAAGAAAATGACAATAATGAGACATCATACCAAAATGTGTGGGATACAGCCAAAGCAGTAATTAGGGGAAGTTTTATATCTCTACAGGCCTACCTGCATAAAATAGAGAAAGAGAGGGCCAACGAATTGGGTTTACAACTAAAATTGCTAGAAAAGGAACAAATTAAAAACCCCCAGACAAACACAAAACTTGAAATTCAAAAAATAAAAGGTGAGATTAATAAAATTGAAAGTAAAAAAACTATTGAATTAATTAATAAAACTAAGAGTTGGTTTTATGAAAAAACCAACAAAATAGACAAACCCTTAGTAAACCTGATTAAAAAAAGGAAAGAGAAAAAGCAAATTGATAGTCTTGAAAATGAAAAGGGTGAACTCACCACTAATGAAGAGGAAATTAGAACAATAGTTAGGAGCTACTTTGCTCAACTTTATGCCGATAAATTCGATAACTTAAATGAAATGGAAGAATACCTTCAAAAATATAGCTTGCCCAGATTAACAGAGGAAGAAGTAAGTAGTTTAAATTGTCCCATCTCAGAAAAAGAAATAGACCAAGCTATTAACCAACTTCCTAAGAAAAAATCCCCAGGACCAGATGGATTTACAGGTGAATTCTACCAAACATTTAAAGAACAACTAACTCCAATGCTATGTAAACTATTTGAAAAAATAGGGATTGAAGGAGTCCTACCAAATTCCTTCTATGACACAGACATGGTACTGATACCTAAACCAGGTAGATCGAAAACTGAGAAAGAAAACTATAGACCAATTTCCTTAATGAATATTGATGCTAAAATCTTAAATAAGATATTAGCAAATAGACTTCAGAAAATCATTCCCAGGATAATACACTATGACCAAGTGGGATTTATACCAGGAATGCAGGGCTGGTTTAATATTAGGAAAACTATTAGTATAATTGACCATATTAATAATCAAATTAATAAAAACCATATGATCATCTCAATAGATGCAGAAAAGGCATTTGATAAAATCCAACATCCATTCCTACTAAAAACGCTTGAGAGTATAGGAATAAATGGACTATTCCTTAAAATAATAATGAGCATATATTTAAAACCTTCAGTAAACATCATATGTAATGGTGATAAGCTAGAACCTTTCCCTGTAAGATCAGGAGTGAAACAAGGTTGCCCACTATCACCATTACTATTCAATATAGTACTAGAAACTCTAGCCTTGGCAATAAGAGCCGAGAAAGAGATCCAAGGAATTAGAGTAGGAAATGAAGAAATCAAATTGTCACTTTTCGCAGATGACATGATGGTATACTTAGAGAACCCCAAAGACTCTGCTAAAAAGCTATTAGAAATAATTCAGAATTTTAGCAAAGTCGCAGGATACAAAATAAATCCACATAAATCCTCAGCATTTTTATACATTAACAACACAATCCAACAGCAAGAGATACAAAGAGAAATTCCATTCAAAATAACAGTCGATAGTATCAAATATTTGGGAATATATCTACCAAAGGAGAGTCAGGAATTATATGAGCAAAATTACAAAACACTTGCCACAAAAATAAAGTCAGATTTAAATAATTGGAAAGACATTCAATGTTCTTGGATAGGCCGAGCGAATATAATAAAGATGACAATACTCCCCAAACTAATCTATTTATTTAGTGCTATACCAATCAGACTCCCAAGAAACTATTTTAATGACCTAGAAAAAATAACAACAAAATTCATATGGAAGAATAAAAGGTCGAGAATTGCAAGGGAACTAATGAAAAAAAAGTCAGAGGAAGGTGGTCTAAGTGTACCTGATTTAAAGCTATATTATAAAGCAACCGTCACCAAAACCATTTGGTATTGGCTAAGAAATAGACTAGTTGATCAGTGGCATAGGTTAGGTTCCCAGGACAAGATAGTGAATAAAAATAGCAATCTAATCTTTGACAAACCCAAAGATCCCAAATTTTGGGATAAGAATTCATTATTTGACAAAAACTGCTGGGAAAACTGGAAATTAGTATGGCAGAAACTAGGCATGGACCCACATTTAACACCACATACTAAGATTAGATCAAAATGGGTCCAAGATTTAGGCATAAAGAACGAAATCATAAATAAATTGGAGGAACAGGGGATGGTTTACCTCTCAGACTTGTGGAGGAGGAAGGAGTTTGTGTCCAAGGGAGAACTAGAGACCATTATTGATCACAAAATAGAACATTTTGATTACACCAAATTAAAAAGTTTCTGCACAAACAAAACTAATGCAAACAAGATTAGAAGGGAAGTAACAAATTGGGAAAAAATTTTTACAGTTAAAGGTTCTGATAAAGGCCTCATCTCCAAAATATACAGAGAATTGACTTTAATTTATAAGAAATCAAGCCATTCTCCAATTGATAAATGGTCAAAGGATATGAACAGACAATTTTCAGATGATGAAATTAAAACTATTTCCACTCATATGAAAGAGTGTTCCAAATCACTATTGATCAGAGAAATGCAAATTAAGACAACTCTGAGGTATCATTACACACCTGTCAGATTGGCTAAGATGACAGGAACAAATAACGATGAATGTTGGAGGGGCTGTGGGAAAACTGGGACACTGATGCATTGTTGGTGGAGTTGTGAAAGAATCCAACCATTCTGGAGAGCAATCTGGAATTATGCCCAAAAAGTTATCAAAATGTGCATACCCTTTGACCCAGCCATACTACTACTGGGCTTATACCCCAAGGAACTACTAGAGAAGGGAAAGGGTCCTGTATGTGCCAAAATGTTTGTGGCAGCCCTTTTCATAGTGGCTAGAAGCTGGAAGATGAATGGATGTCCATCAATTGGAGAATGGTTGGGTAAACTATGGTATATGAATGTTATGGAATATTATTGTTCTATAAGAAATGACCAACAGGAGAAATACAGAGAGGCTTGGAGAGACTTACATCAACTGATGCTGAGTGAAACGAGCAGAACCAGAAGATCATTATACACTTCAACAATGATACTGTTCGAGGATGTATGCTGATGGAAGTGGATTTCTTCAACATAGAGAAGAGCTAATCCAATTCCAATTGATTAATGATGGACAGAACCAGCTACATCCAGAAAAGGAACACTGGGAAATGAATGTAAACTGTTATTTTTACCTTCTGAATCCAATTCTACCTGTGCAACAAAAAATTCAGTTCTACACACATATATTGTATCTAAATTATACTGTAATATATTTAACATATATAATAAGACTGCTTGCCATCTGGGGGAGGGGGTTGGGGGAGGAAGGGAAAAAATCTGAATAGAAGTAAGTGCAAGGGATAATGTTGTAAAAAATTACCCATGCATATGTACTATCAAAAAATGTTATAATTATAAAATAAAATAAAAAATTTAAAATAAAAAAAAAAAAAAAAAAAAAAAAGACTTATATTCAATTGGAAGACTTCATTGGTGAACACTCACTATTTTCCTACTTTTTACCTGAAATACTTATAAACCATTCATTGGCCCTCTACTGTCCTATAAACAAATCTTATCACACATCTGCCCTCAACTCAAGAGTGTGACTCAGTCTTCATACTAGCTGACATTCCACTTCACTTTGTGTTATACAAGCTGCCACATTATCTCTGAGACTGTCAATCTATTTCTTAAGGACTTTACAGTCTTGTCACTCATCATATGCTATCAGGAGCGCCAAACTTGTGTATTAGTTTTTTTTTGTTTGTTTGTTTTTTTTGGGGGGGGGGCTTCCTAGTTAAGATTCCTCTCTTCATTATCCAAGGTAAACTCCATTAGATTGTGATATCTTTGAAAGCAGGCTGTCTTTTACCTTTCCTTCTACCCCCTCTGCCTAGCACAGTGCCTAGTCTATAATGGATGCTTAATTAAGTTTATTTACTGATTTCTTTGTTAAATCTCTTAACACCAGAATAATTGGTTCAATGCAGATTACTTTTAACATACCATCATTGACTCTTTTAAACATTAATTACAATTTATAACTTTGAATTTCACTATCATACTATAATATCACTCTTCCCAGACAATGGGACCAGCTGTTCATTACTACTTGGGTATTTTGGAATCAGCTAAGATCAGCCTATAGAACCATAATGTGGACGTCTTGGAATGATAGATCAAGTTAAATTCTAACTATAAATCACTAAGATTTTTAAACACACAAATGACATGGATAAATCTACATATGAGGAAAATGTAAAATCTATATGAAAGAGATTGAAGGAGTAAAAATATACAACTTATCCAGCATAGCCATAAATACATATGTACATGCACACACACACACACTACACAGTGCTTTTCTGCAAATCCTTCCAATTCTATATTGCTGCCACAATCATTATTCTCCATGTAAGTTAGAAAATCCTATGTAAACAAAAGAGGAACTGGAGAAAATTAAAGCAATTATATGAAAGAAGATAGGGAAAACTTGTGTTTGGGGAAAAAAAGAAATCAGTGAATATAATAGAAAAAGTTTAGAGTGTCCCTGTGCTATTCAATAATATGAATAATGCTCATTTTTATATTACAACAAATATATGGAAAATCTAGACTTAAATATAATCATTGTATGTTTTTAAAGCATGATATTGATTCTTCAAGGAATGTTTTCCTTAATGATCAGTCTAATTTGTTATATTTGATTTGTCAGGAATGTTGAACTTCAAAGTATTATGTCTACTACTTGTTAGCTACTAGGCAGTGATGTTGGCTGCAAGATTATATTATATGAAAACTCATAAATCTATTTGAGATAAAAATAATTTAGAAAACCACCTCTAAAATATTAGGCAAAATTTAATACAAACACAAGAAAGAGGTCAGAGAAGGACTTAAGTTTATTAGTTTAGCTTTTTTTTTAAGCAACATAGAAGGAACTATATTTTTTATCATCTTGCACTGCCATTAAATCCTCTTGCATTTAAGATAAACTATTTGAGGAGGTTTTTCTGGGTTAAATATCTTTAGTAAAAAACATTCATCATTTTCTGTCTTTTCTTTCTGCTATCTCTATATATTCCCATAGCTAAAACTACATTCCAATCAAGGAATAAGCACAGTATTTTGCAAGCAATGAAACTTGGCAAAAGAAAATCTATCATAATATTACAGGAATCAAGAATGTGAGTATGGAGGAAAATCTTCAATTCCTGTGTTTTCATTCCCTATTTTCTTTTCCAAAATCTTAGCATTCACACCATATGAAGGCTATAGGATACATTTATGGATTTTGTACCATTTATTCCCCTTACTATATTGGAGAGTAGAAAATTTACTATATTTAAATATTTCATTTACAAAAAGTATAATTACAACTTCTAAAGCCATATTTATTTCTAATACTTTTATTAACAATTAGTAAATAATATAATACCACAATAATAAAAAAATGTTTTTTCCTAGCTTTGATAATTAACTTTTTCTTTGTTTTTATAAACCTATTTTTGGTTGAACATAAGTTCTGTAATGGAAGGAATAGGTTCATTTTGGGTTTGTATCTACAAACATAATATAGTACTTTGCATATAGTCAGCATTTAATGAAGCCTTGTGAAAAATCATTAAATTATAAATATTGTTTTTCCTTATTTGATAATTATAATCAAGAAAAATATAATGAAAATATTAATCAAATTTAATTATTAATATATAAATGTATGGACCACAAGTTATGATTTCTTAAAGTTATGATTTCTTAATTTTTTGGATATATTTTCCAAAAATAAATATTTATTAATATTTTAAATTGCAGATAGTCTTCATTTCTCCTGTTTCTTTCCTAAACTGCCAGAGAACTATTCTTTATGACAAAGAATGTTTTTAAAAAGAAAAAATATATATTGAAAAAAATCTGACATTTACAATGTTTCACAATCATAGACCACCACTTATCTACTCCCACACCACATCTGTAATGGAATAAGGGAAGGTGACATTTCTTTTTCAGGACTAAGCTTCTCCTTTGTAATTTTATAACAATTTTTTATTTCTATGCAATTGTCATTCTTTCTATTTATACTCTGTACTTATTCTACATGGGTTTTTTTTGAGATTCTACTTTTATTCCATTCATATACTTCTATGAATTCATTGTATTCAGTGTTTTTTATAGTAAAGCAATATTTTATGACATTCATATATCACTATTAACTTATCCATTCAATAGTCAATAGGAATCTACTTTGTTTCCCATTCTTTCCTGTCACATATAAATATGGAAGCTTTCTTTTTTGTCAGTGATCAACTTGGGATATGTACTAATAGTAGAATCTCTGTGACATGGTCATTTAGGTCTTTTGTTAGATAATTCCAAATTGCTTTCCAGAATAATTGTATTTAATTCTAATTTTAAAAAGTGTGCCTGTTTTTCTATACCACCCTCCAAAACAGATTATTTCTATCTTTTGACACCTTTGATAATTTGGTGGGCCAAAAACTTCACAGGTGTTTCGACTGCTACTTATTCAAAACTAATCCCTTATAATTTGATGTAATTTAAATTTCTTTGATAAAAAACATTTATTAACAATCTAATTCAAGCCTACTCTATGTTTACATTTTTGTTTCACATTATACTTTCCATCATTTTATGCAATATATAGTCTAAATTAGCCAGACCACCAAACTCTATATTCTATCTTCTGCTTCCAAGGCTCTGCAAAAATTGGAATACAAATCTTTATTTTTGTCAATGAGACTTATAAGCCTCCCTCAATGTCCAGTTGTGATGTTATTTTCTATAGCAAACCTCTCCTGATCTCCCTATCTGATAGCACCTTTTCCTACTCTCATCTTTATTTATATGCTAATTGTTGTTCATTTTCCCTGTTCCCAATGGAATGTAAGTTCCTTTGGGGCAGGAGCACTTTTAATTTTTATTTTTATATTTCTGGCACCAAATACAGTGTCTTGCAAATGACAAATACTTAATAAATGTTTTTTAGACTTGAATTGAATTGAATTACTCTCACATGTAAAGAGAAAAGTGTCAATGGAAGATGGTTTTGGTATAGGAAACTTGCTTCATATTGATAATAATGTCATCATTCACTTCCAAATCACATTTTATCCACATTTTTTATTTAAAATGTTGAACTAACATTACTTGGAAATCACTGGGAATATTGATTAATAGCAGCATTAGAGGACTTAATCTTTCATGATTACTTCCCAAGCAATTAATCTTAAATTAATTGCCAAGGAAGGTTCTTTGTCTTAAGTGATATGTAATTTCAATGATACATATTAAAATGCATCTTAATGTATATTAATAACTTTAATGTTAATTTCTCTCGAATTTTTCTTTTCAAACATGCAATTTAAAGCTAATATTGTGTCTCCTTCAAAGTAAGTGATAAACAAATTAACAACAAGGATTGTTATCAGATCTTTCAAAATAATTACAATTTAATAACTATGAACAAATATTTCATTTTTTAAAAGGAATATGGTCAGCTAAAGAGAGGAAAGGAAAAAAAGAAATAAGAAACTACAGAATGACAAGAGACTATTTTAAAAAAAAGACTAATGAATTCTAATTTGGTAAATTTGGTGATTTGGTAATTCTCAAAATTTGGTAAATGCAAAAAAAAATCAAAAAAAGCAGAAATTCTATGGAAGTATTATCAGCATTTAGATCAAGAAAAAGCAAACTGCAGTACTTTTACATATGAAATAAAAATTAGAGTGCATTTATGTTATCCCATTTTTCATTGGTGAATATGCAAAGATAATAAAAGAAGGACAATATTGCCAACATGTTACAGGATTAAGACAAGAAAATTAATAACCAAAGAGAATATTTTTAGATTGTTTACACTTCTATGTTTTGATTTCTGTAACATATAGTAGGGTCAAGAAGAAAGTCTTTGATTTCTCTTTAATTCTGATTAATTTAGAATAAGATTTTACCTTGGGGTAGTTACTTGATAAATGCATACTAACTAATGCTTATATTATACTTAATATCTCCCAAACAAAAGTATCATTTAAAAAGTGTTTTTGCTCCCACTGGCAAAATATTCAAAAAATTAAGGGAGACAATCTTCAAAATGGCAATATGCCAAAAAGTTATATAAATCTCAACATGACTATCTACAAACTTAAATGTAAGAGTTTCCTACATTTTTTCACAATTGTATATTTGCTGAATGATATACACACAATTCTTCAAATGACAAAGAATTCAATTTCCAATTCAGGTTTCCAAGATAGCTAGCCAGCTATAAAAGTGTCTACTGCCCTACTAAATACTCATAGTTGATAAAGCAAAGCATTTCCATTTTAAGGATACAAGTTGTCTTTCCCTTATAACCACAATGACAATCTCTTTTTATACTTTTAAGCTTACAGAACACAATAATGGAGGATATATTTTAAATAATTGTAAATAATAAATCATATATTTTATTGGAACTATTGTTTTGCTCACCAAGGCAGGTTCCTTCTGAAAATATGCAAATATATCATTTAGGATAATAACCAATGAAAGTATGATTTAGAAAACATGGACAAAAATAGAATTTTAAAACAAGATTGAATTATATTTTTCCAAGTAGTCAAAATCCATTTCAATCTATATGTACTTTACAATGTAATTACATACAATTCAGATCTGTGTAGGTGTTATAAGATTTCTTTAAAGTAAGTGACTGTGATAAATGTTAATGTTTAACAAAAATCATTTCTTATGAATTGACGTTTTTACATGGTAATTTCTTATATTTGGTATTAATTTGTGACTGTAAATATCATCAACCAAAGCTTATCAATAAAGAAAGAGAGCATATAATATCGATGAGAACTACAGGGAAGAAAACAAGATAAAGGAATACTGGCATACCCAAGTACCAATAATCTTAAACTTCTAAACTACAATCTATAGCTTCCTTCCTTCCTAGTCCTGATTTAAAAATTAGGCTGTTGTATCCTTCCCTCAAAAATGAACTAATTGGGACATCCCTTAAGGAGATGACTAAAAATGTATTTTTAATGATTTAATTTTTACTTTAGACAGAAATGTAATACAGGAAAGCAGAGTGTGTGTGTGTGTGTGTGTGTGTGTGTGTGTGTGTGTGTGTGTGTGTGTGTAGAAAGAGAGCAAAGGTTATGTTTACTCCATTTGGAATGGAGCTTGCTCTATACTGAAAATATTATCTATTATTGAAACATCTGCTTCCCACTATCTTTTAGTAGACAGAAGAACTCAAAATTGCCTGGCGTTTTCACCATGTTATTTGCAGATTTTCCTAAATATGGTTCTATATCAGGAGACAAGATTTTACTAAGGAGTAGACACAAAAGTAGAGGATAAAACAGTGTTTATACAAGGGACTATTCATCTTCTTGGCAAATATTAGTCTTTTTAAAAGTCAATAATTCTGAATTGCATTATATTCTAACAGGATTATGCTGAACTCTATTGACTAGTGAACAACTGTAATTTCAGGATAGTAATAATAAAATATGCTTTTCCCCTTTTGGCAGAGGATGAACCAGAGTTATAGAATGAGACCTGTATTCTCAAAAAAAAATGGTCCATGTGTTTGTTTTGTTTGACTATATATATGTATGTGTGTGTGTGTGTGTGTGTGTGTGTGTGTGGGTGATATAATAATATTAATATTATTGTGTTTTCTTCCAGTAATTTCAAAGAAAATGTCCCTTAATAAAAGCTAATTGATGTCGGAAGATCTGGGATACAAAACAATGATGGCTAAAAGTATGGGAAAACAGCCAAATAGAGAAGTCCAAGTCCATGGCATTAGGAAAAGATATTCCAACTTTATGAAGCAAAGCCCCAAAACCCTGAAAGGTTTCTCTTTCTGAAAGATTACATCCATGCCAAAATGTTTGTGGCAGCTCTTTTTGCTGTAGCTAGAAACTGGAAGTTGAATGGATGCCCATCAATTGGAGAATGGTTGGATAAATTAAGGTATATGAAGGTTATGGAATACTATTGCTCTGTAAGAAATGACCAGCAGGAGGAATACAGAGAGGCTTGGAGAGACTTACATTAACTGATGCTGAGTGAAATCAATAGAACCAGAAGAGCGCTGTACACTTCAATGCTGTATGAAGATATATTCTGATGGAAGTGGATATCTTCAACATAAAGAAGATCCAACTCACTTCCAGTTGATCAATGATGGACAGAAATAACTACACCCAGAGAAGGAACACTGGGAAGTGAATGTAAATTGTTAGCACTACTGTCTATCTACCCAGGTTACTTATATCTTCGGAATCTAATACTTAATGTGCAACAAGAAAATGGTATTTACACACATATATTGTATCTAGGTTTTATAGTAACACATGTAAAATGTATGGGATTGCCTGTCATCGGGGGGGGAGGGAATGGAGAGAGGGGGGGATAATTTGGAAAAATGAATACAAGGGATAATATTATAAAAAAATTACTCATGCATATATACTGTGAAAAAAATTCTAAATTAAAAAAAAAGATTACATCCAAAATACTAACTATAATACTATATCTAATTTTGTAAACAAAGGGCCAACATCATCAAAATTTTCTACCAAGACAAATTTCTTGACCTTATAACTAAATCAGTTTGTTTTATTGAACATGGATATGGGATTTAACTAGTAAGAAGAAGAAAAAGAAGTAATTTTAAATAAACCAACTTATTTCTGAATAATGAGAGGCAAGGCATCTCAAGAAATATAACAGAATAAGACATAAATCAAATGGAATTATGCAAGATTATTCATATAAAGACATAGTAAGAAACAAGATATCACATCTCCTACTTGAGTGGAACAGATAATTCTTGGAGGAAGAGGAGGAGACAGAGGAGGAGGAAGAGGAAAAAGAAGAAGAAAGGGAGGAGAATTCAAAAGTAAATTCTGAATTAAGAATCAGGCTGTTATACCCTTACCTTAGATTTTCCCTTACTGTAACAGGCTCTTTTAGTAGCTTCATCACACTCCCACTCCACAGCCTATAAGGAAAAAAAATGTTTTAAGTATTCTGGTTTGGATTAAGAAACATATGTGTGTGTGTGTGTGTAATTAATAAAATTAAACAATAGTTTATTGATCAAAGAGTCAGAGTAGAAAATGTCATTCATTAATTTGTATCAAAATGCTCATAATTGAATATAGAACTAAATTACATTGTGTGAAGGCTTACTTCTAAAAAGGATGCTGCTCTCCATAAATATTAAAAAAATATTATCCACTATCTTATCATTTTCTGAATTTGCAACATTTAACAAGCTAGGAAAACAAGGGAATGATTTATGATTACTTGGTCAGTGACAAATAAATATCTCATCTATAAAGTTATATAGAGGCACAAATTTTAACATTTTAAAATACTGCTTTAAAATGTTTTGAATTAGTAATTTTGAGGAATGTTTAAATGATCTTCAGTCCTGCTTTCTATATATGCAAGTATCTTCCATCACTCTATAGACAAGACTTAAAAATTAAGTGCATAGCAGTTCGTATACTATTCCTAAATCTATACAAAATAAAAATCAAATTTGCCACATTGAGTACCTTGATGAAAAGAAGGGAAATTAGTCATTGAACCTAACCCAGGAATGTACTTCTTTGGTTCAATTACCCAAGCCCCAGTCTCTCCAATTTGTGTAATGAAAAGTTTATATTTGATGACTATTAAATTCAGAATAAAAACTCACAAGGGTATAAAGTAGACCAATTATATTATTGGTAGAAGGAGTTTCTAATAACTTCCTCTATCAGGGAAGTGAACAGCTTCTCTGTAACTTAAATTTTTAGAGAGTTTTTTTTTGTTTTTGAGTACTGAGAAGTTAAATGATGTGCCCAAAGTCATTCAGCCATGATCTATCAGAAAAGACTTAAGTCAGGCTTTCCAGGTAGGTGATAGTTCTGTATTCTCTGACATAAATATTCAATAAATGTGAGTATACATATATATATATATATATATATATATATATATATATATATATATATATATATATATATATATATATATATATATATATATATATGTGTGTGTGTGTGTGTGTGTGTTTACATATACATATAGATATATGTGTATATACATATAAAATATTATGCATATTTAAATTTTATATGGTAAATATATTTTTAAGAAAGAAGCCCTCTATAAATATTCAATAAATTATCACCCAATCTTTGTTAGTCTCCATTGAAGAGTGATCCATTACCTTATAGGGCAGTGGAATCCTACATTAAAATTTTTAATCTTTAGGAAACTTTTTTTTTATATCAAGCTCTAATTTGCTTCTTTGTAGTTTTTCCATATTGTCCCTGTTTTTGTTTTTTGAGCCTAATCTAATGAAGCCCATTCTCCTTTTCACAAAATGGCTTCTCAATCACTTTTAGATAACTAATATATACTCTTTTAAAAATGCTCCCTTTTAAACATCCCTAGTATATCCTATCAATATTCATAAGCTTAAAATCAAAAATATACCTACAAAAATATACTACAGCTGAGTTTTATAGTTTCTATGAGATATTCAGTGATGTGTTATGGTGAAAGGAAATGTCTTCCTTTCACCTGGCCCAGTAGAATACAAATAATTTATATACTGTGTGATACATTTTTTTCTTACTAAAATTTTTTTATAACTTTATACTGAGCAATAATCTAAATTTCATCAAAGTCTTTTCTTTTGTTATAATTGTATATCATTTTGCTCTCAAATATAAATTTTTAAAGTGTTTAGCAAAGTGAGATTTTCATTAATTCTTTTGACATATATGTAATATGTACTTCAATAAATATTTCTATATCAGGAGAGATGCACCATGTAGACCAACAAAATAGGATTTACATTGGCAGAGACACTTATAAGTTTAAAAATAACAACTAAAGAACCCAAAATATGACCTAATAATTAGAACCACAGTTTTTCTTCTCATACTAACAAAAGTCAATTCATGTTGGCTTTATTTCAGTATGTTTTGATATCTGATATTTCCTTCTATTAGACTCTGAAATTGCCTAAAATAATAAACAAAGTCCACATAGAGGGAAGAAAAAAAGTATCTTCATCAGATATTACTGTATTACAGATGTTGATGTGTTTTTCCAAGCCTTTTTAAAGACTTTTTAGTTTGAGGTAATTTTGTTTTTGCTATGATATAGATATGGATGCATATAGTTATACATACTCTTGCAGGAAAAATGAACATCACATATATATTTGTTCCATCCATTATTATGATTTTCTGCATTAACTGTATTTTAATATAGCTGAATTTCTAAAGGAGCAGAGTTTCATACCAATAACAGATATTAACTTTTGTTTAAATGGCTGACATAAGGAAGAGGATTTTTTTTTCTTATAATTTGGGTGAAACACACAAAAATGTATCAACTCAAAAAATTACAAAATAATTTAATTCCATTTTACAAATTTTTTATTATTTCTGAGAAAATATAAAGAACTTGAAGAAAGCAATTGGAAATGTGAAGTACAATAAAGCATGCTTCATATAGAGATTATGTAATAGAATAGTATATATACTAATTAGTAAATATAACTCCATAGTAAGTTTTCAAAAGAAACATATCATTTTATCCAAACAATAATCTCTTAAAATATACACAATATAATTTTCCTAAAAATTTCTCAGTGTCAAGAAACACTAACAAAAACTTGCTATATAATTTTTCTATATTGCTTACTAAATGACCCAATTCTCATAATTCTGGATTAGAGATACAGTCAGCTTTCCTTAAAAACAAAACTGATTTAAATCCAATTTTAACTAGTTTGTCTTTAATTATATGCCCTATGGGGCAGCTAGGTGGCACAGTGGATAGAGCACCAGCCTTGAATTCAGGAGGACCTGAGTTCAAATCTGGTCTCAGACACTTAACACTTCCTAGCTATGTGACCCTGGACAAGTCACTTAACCCCAGCCTCAGTGGGGGAGAGAAAAAAAAAAAAAAAAAAATATATATATATATATATATATATATATATATATATATATATATATGCCATTATGACCAATGGTTGCATGGAATGTGAGAACTGAGATTTGACTTACAGAAACACGTTTTTGTCAATAATGCTTTTTAAAATGCTTTAATTTTGTTGTTGATATCAAGGGATTTGAGTGCCAATTCTGATACCAATTTATCATAGAATCATAAACTGAAAATAAAGAACTTGTTTAGTCTCTTTCTCTTATTTGACAAGTGAAAAAACTAAGACTCAAAGAGGTAAAAAATAACAACTTCCTAAGTCACTTCCTAAGTCACAAGTAAACAGTATAACCCAGCTCCTATGATGACATCAAATCCAATGATATTTCCCATGTGATTTTGGCTTAATTGCTTAACCATTCAATCAGTTTCTTCATCTGTAAGTAATAAATATATTTCCATTACCTATTTACCAAGAGACTTAGGAAAAATGAAGTTTTGTACATTAAAATGTTATTATTATTTAAAGAAAGCTATCATTACTCTCTATTCCAATTTTGTGTGTATTTGCAATTTACTTATTTATCAATATGCTTCAGTAATAAAGTGTATTAACAAAAGAGACCATATGCAATTTTAATTTTCTAATCTTAGAAATGATTGTGCTTTTATATTAAAACTATGATATTGAAAATTGTGAAATACAAAGCATTTTCTAAAGTAACACACATTTTTATGGTTCTTTTGTAATGGTAAAATACTGATATTATCAACAAGCAAAACCGTTACAGGGATTTTAATTTACTTGAAGTATAAAAAGGTAAGAATCCCTATCTAATCTAAGGTTTATTCAGATTCTGTTTCAGAAAAGGCAAACAAAAAGCAACATATAAGTTGTGGAAGCCCAATGTCCTTTGCATTACAAGAGAAATATTAGCTAAAATCAGAAAGAAAAAAAAATCCTTTCTTTACTAAAACAAGAATGAGAGGATTTTCAAATGTATTACTCTATCTAAGATACAAATGTATTACTCTAAGATATAAGAAACAATAATCTCTAACAAAAGGTCCTTGAACGGCATGAAGTGTGAGAGATTTTCAAGTATTCTTCATTCTCTAGGGGCATGATACTATTTATGAACACTGCTATAGTACTATGTTAAAATACAGTCACTTTACTGAAAATGTGTGGTGGATCACATTATCTCCAATGTGTTTCTGATACTTGGACATCTATTTTATTTTCATCAGACTGCAAGGGTTAGTCACAATTATGAAAGTATTTGAAAGAATGGGACTGATATTGTATATATGCCAATTGGGCCAAAATATATGCTTCTAAATGAATTGATTAATTTAAATATTTGCTGGATTCATCACAATTTGGAGAAAACATTTCCTAAAGGCAGTCATCTAGAGCTGAATGAAAATGTTATCTTGAAAAAATAAAGTATGATGGTAGTAAACTCTGTTCATAAATAGACAATAATCCACAATATTAATATATTATTAATAATTATAACAGCTATCATTTGAAAAGTGCCACATGCAAGGCATTAGTGTGTCTGATACTAGATTTGAACTTAGACCTTCCTGATTATGGGACTAATGCTCTAGTTTCTCCTAGGTCACCCAGCTGCTGCTAAACTGCACTAAGATATTTGGTAATATACTCAAATGATCTGTGATCTGATTGATCTGGATGTAGCCTCGAAAGATATACTATCCTTGTCGGTTCTTCCTATGTTGTTCTTTCTAATGACTTCTTATAAATCAGCCATAGGTTGCCTACTGCAAAAGACTAATTTTTCATCACTTTTTCCCCCAGCCATTGCATTGTTCCCAGCTTAAATATCCCATATAAGCCATTAGTCTACACATATGTAATGTAGGAGAAAAAAGTTAAATTACAGAGCTACACAATTCAATAAATATAAATACTGATTCCTACCATGAATGATTGAATGGTTGATCCAAAATACAGTGTTTCAAAGGTTTTATAGAAGAGATAAAGCAATCAATCATCTTTACCCTGAACTAAAACTTCTACTGCACATCATCTAATGAATTCCTCTCGGGTAGTTCACTCAGATTATGAAGAGCCTCTTGGACTAAAGATCAATGATATGGCTTCCACATCTTTCTAACTTTGTGAAATGGAGAAGGTAATTCTCTGAGACTGTTTCTTCATGTATAAAATAGAGGGCTTACTTGATTTGCCTACCTAACAAAGTCATTACAAGGATAACATGAAAAAAAGGCTTAAATTAGCAAAGACCATGAAAATAAAATGTTTTAAAATAACATTACAATTACATTCCTATCAAACTATTTCTTTTATATCCAAACACATTCTTACAGTCTAATCCTTGTCCTCCAGTATTGATTATATTATTCAATTCATACTGTAAAGATCTGAAATTGACATATCTGATGTGAAAATTACTTTTCTGCTCTGCAATGGACATAAAAATATACTTGAAGTTCAGAAGACTTGAGATTCAATGATTCATTCAATATTCATTAGCTGTGTGACCATGAGAAACTTATTTAAAATTCTCTGAACTTAGTCTGTCATTCACAAACTAGGAAATATAACCTTGGCATCCAATTTATCTAACTGTTGTAAAACTAACAAAAGATAATGTATGTAAAGTGCTTTATAAATGTTAAGGTGCTACATGTGTCAGGTTTTTTTTTTTATTATGCTTTCATTCTCTAATACATTTTCTCATATAACTGAATCTTAAGAAAGTAGAATAAGCAGCAATCAACATATATATATAACTGGCTTTTATCATATTGATATATTATTCTCCTAAGTGGATTTTGTTTTCTGCATTTTATGCTACTAGAAGTTTATAAACTGTATTATAAAAATTTATTGAGAAAGTAATTTCTCTTACTATGCTGTGTTCACAAATTCTACTCTAACATTTAAATATCCATAATTTTATCACTGTTTGATTCCTCTGGAGATGGAGAAGAATTCATTCAGGAAGATATGATTTTAAATGTTGCCTTATGACACTAGACTATATAACTAAAGTTAATTTAACTTCTCTGAATCAGTTTTCTCATCTGTAAAATGACTTCTTTAACTGTACTCTTAGCAATTATCATAGTAAACACTTAATGCAAGCTTTGTAAAATCCATTCCTAAAATAAGGATAACAATAACTATTGTTATTAATTTACATTATAAATATTTTACAATATTGTTATTAGTCAAAACAAAGTATTATATGCTATTAATTATTTTATAATAATCATTATAGCACAATTATATCAAAAGGTTGTAATGAGATTCATAGACTATAAGGTACATAAATCACTTTGTTTACTTCGTCTTGCTATTATCACTTCAACATATAACATGAAATGGTTTGCATTATAGAATTGCTGTGAGTAGGGGGGGAAAACATTTTTTAGACAATCATGTAATGAAACTTTCTCCAAAATTATTAAGATGGTTCTCAGATCAAGAAGTAAAACTCATCACTGTGTCAATATTCAAAGCATTTCTAGCTCACGGCTTACCCTCTAATGGCATAAAATTAGAGAGGCAAAGGTGATCCCAGACCACAAGAAATAATAAATGGTATTGTAGCATCCTTGAAGGAAAAATAAAATATTTAGGATATTTTAGTGGGATCGCCTTTGTTTTGGAAAACAATAAAATAGAATTCAAACAAAGTTTTAGCACTAGAAGTTATTTGAAATATCAAGTATTCTAAAAGTATAACTTTACAAAAGAAGAAATTTAAGACTGGAAATATAATCAACTTATCCATGTTCACACTGTTGGAAAACAATAAAGCTATAGCCAATCAAGTGCTTATAGAACACACTGATCAAAATACTTGAGAATGTGTACAAATGAAATATATGGTACATTTATACATAAATAACATGCATTTTATATTTAAAAATCATATAGATAGGTATTATATAGACATTATGCAATATTCAAATTATGGTACATGTAATATATATTATTATATAAGTATATCATACATTATTTATATATTATATGCATTATACCTATATTTATAATGTTATCTCTTTATACAAATAGATTTATCTCTCTATATAATATGTATTTGTGTGTATGTATATGTATATGTGTATGTGTATGTATATATATATATATATATATATATATATATATATACATACACATATACATATATGCCATATATCTTCATTTATATAGGGATAGAGTATATATTATCAAATATTTTAGCCAATGTTCCACAAGTAATGAAATAGGTTCAAATCTTACTTCAGATACTTATTAGATGTGTAATCCTGGAAATATCACTAGTTTTTACTAAATTTCATTTTCCTCAAGTATAAAATGGGAATAACAATAGATCCTGCTAACTAAATTGTGAGAATGGAATGAAATTCAATGCTTAAAGTGCTATATAAAGGCTATTGTGGTTCTTTTTCTTCTTTATCATCATCATCATCCTGTAGTTGTAATTTGAAGCACTGTGATCTTAGATTTAAATTCGCAAAATATCGTTGCCCCTTTTGTGTGGATTCATTTCGTTCTGTGTGTGTCTGATTTAATTGACATAGGGAGCTCCTATTGAGTAAACCCTTTATAAATGCATATTGACTAATTCTCTTCATCTTATATTAGAGAGTTCTATAAGCAGTGAATTACAGATTATGTGTGTGTGTGTGTGTATACAGACACACATATAAATCAGTGCATGTGTATGTCTCTTGGAACTAAATTTTCATGTTTTATATATATGTATATATGTATATATATATATATATATATATATATATATATATATACACACACACATATATATGTATACACACATATGTTTTGTATAAAGTGTTTATAGATGGGAGTAGAGAATTTGCATATAATCTTTTGCCTGTTGTTTCCATTTCCATCCCCATTAGATTGTGAGCTCTCCAAGGGCAAGAACTGTCTTTTACTTTTCTTTGTAAGCCCATGTTTTAGCACATTGCCTAGGTGCTTAATTAATGTTTCTTGACTATGTGCTCTATGTCCATAAGCTATATACAGGTACTCCCAGATATTCATATTTTTGAGAAATGTGTAAACAAAGTTGAGTAACATTATATTCTACAGTGAGAAAAGTTAATTAGACAGGAACCAGAAAAAGGCAGATTCTTTTTGTAAAAATGAAGAGAACAACATTACAGACAGATGGGTTGGCACTACTTCAACAGATGGTTTTACTAATTAGATACTGGCAAAAGATAACATTTAAAAAGCGGTTTAATTACACAATGCCAAAAATTAACAACAACCTGAGGGGTTTTTTTTCATTACATTTGCTTTTACATTCTTATGTTATATATTTGAACAACACACTTAAAATTTTAAATGGCCATGGAAATTATAATCAAAATGCCAGAAAATATAGAATTATCCCATTGTTCAAAATAAAGTTTAAAAATTATTACATGAAATAAATTTTATTTTTAGTCAACTTAAATGGAGCTATAAATCTGATAAACTTTGTATCTGTATTTTTTCATTCTCTCAGAAAACAAACATAAATATATGTATGCATATACATGTATATACATGTATACACACGTATATACATACATATGTATATACAAACATCTATGTCAGCATATGCATACTATACATGTACATATGTATAATCACATACAGAATTCAAAGGAGATTAAACTTTGATAAAACTTTAGAAAATTGAAATTGCAAGATAAGCATAAAAAGATAATGTCATGAGGGAAAAGCTGATTCTGAAAGGATGTATTAAAGGTGCAAAAAAAAATAAAAATAAAAAAAAAAAAAACCCGACAGATTCAGAAAACTAGGAGTTGACTTCATGCTTGATTATATAGCCCAAGGATCATGAAGAAACCCCTATACTTTGCCTCAGTTCACTCACTTGTAAAATGAGATGTTCAGATAATTTCTAAAGTTCCACTTCTGTAATATGCAAATTCATCAATACCTCAGACAATTTGGTAGGAATTATCTACCATTATTTTTCAATTTTATTATTAGAAAGATAATTTAATTTATTGTGTGTTGCTTCCTGTTGTCATAAGACATATCCATATCCTTCTGATTTTACTAAGGCAAAGAAGTTTAGAATTTTGTAGCCTTTAATGTAGTCTCAGGGGATGTAAGGGGATATAAATAATCTGTTCCATTCTATTATGTTTAAGAAGGATTATGCTAAAATTATTTGAGATATGATAATTTATCTTAAAATGGAACTCATTCATTAAGTCTACAGCCTTTCTGGAAAACTCATTGCAGCCACTGAAAAACTGCAATGGCAAAGTGCTTCCTTATGTCAATTTGTCATTGGTCTTTTCCCAACAATTTGTCCCCTTTCCTCTTTTGATTTTTATCATTTTATCATTGACAAAAACATGCCCTCCTCCATTCTCTCTCACTTCATAATTTTCTTTTGACCAGGTGAAATAAGTCCTAATATATAAAAGCTTTTCCTTTATTGCTTTCTTCTCTAATGGACTGATGATTCTTCTTCCCTTTCTACTCTTTAAGTAAAGCGTGCCTCTAAACTTACTGTAGCTTTATTTTTTTTTATTATTTTAAAACTATTAATAGTTTAAGACTACTTAACTTATTAAAGTTAAAAGTTACACGAAGATACCATTGATAGTTATAATACAACTTTTCATACATGGGATCATTCATTCTTAACATTTATATAAGGGGCATATTTAATGTTTTTGAAAGTAACCTGATATAATGAATGAAGTGCCTTTAACATTTCTATTTCTTTGAACCCAGTCATTTAAACTCTATAAGACTCAGTTTCATATCCTCAGAATAGTTTAGAAATACCTACAATAGCTCCTTCACAAGGTTGCTGCTAAATGTAAGTGAGGTAAGGCATGGAAAGTACTTTGGGAACACTGAAAGGCCATTGGTTTTATGATCCTGGATCAGCAACAATCTTTAATGTACAAGGCAATTAGGCAAGATTATAAATAGCAAAATAGTTGCAAATCTGTTTCAATAGAGGAACCTTGCTATATTATTCAAGTCACAAGTCCACATATGCAATTAATCAATAAAAATAAATAACCAATATTCAGGACTGAATTTGTTCCTAATATCAAACCCATGAAGGATATATTAGGGAAGTATTTGAATAAATGAAGATAGCATAACACAGGGAGTCAGTGACTTACCAAATATCACATACATGGTAAGTAGTACAGTTGGCATTTATTATTTTAATTCTATTGACTCTCATCCTTCCATCATCAAATGATGTCTACATTGATAAATATTTAATCTTTGGAATAATTAGTGCGCAATTTCCAAAGCAACATTTGCTTCTGTCACAGTAGAAGACTCATTAAAATGCTATTTTTCAATTCTCATTCATTAAAATATGTTTTATTTTTGCTTTTCATGACCATAAATAACATTCCTTATAAATAATATCATTTTAATTAGCATGATTTTAAAAATTAAATAGAGGTAGGGAAAATCTAGAAGATAATTCCACAACACTGGCCCAAATGTAAAGCATTTTTCCAAAGAAAATAAATATATTAAATTGAAAACTCCTCTATATTCACATGTCATATAATGGGGCTCAGAGTAGACAAGTTAGAGAAATATCAATATTTGGAGTTCTCTGAATATATGGCATTTACAGAAGAAACTCATATGACTGAAAATGCCCATTTTTTGTCAATGAACACTAGATATCATCCCTCAGAAGTTAAAGCTAAAAAAAAAAAACATACTTAGAATAAATGGACAAAAGAGAAAATATGACAATGAATGGGGTAAGCGATTTCTGATGCCATCTCTAAGATCTGATGTTTGAAACAGAACACACTATCTAAGGATTGAGCTCCTATTAAGACAAGAAAAAAGGATGAGGGATTTAATAAATGAACAAACCTGTTTTTTAACATGGATTAATTTCCCCTCTGAAAAAAAAGCTCTTTACAGATATAAGAGTATGTGTTTCAGATCTCGTGAAAAAGAGCATAATAACCAATTGTCACTGAGAAAAATACAAAGAACTAAAGGCTATTGAAGATATAGCATCAAACAACATTTGATCTGCTAAAATTTTTTTCATAATTGTAGAATAGAGAATCAAAAAGGACCTCCATATTAATTTAGTGCAGCTTATCCATAAAAGATAATCACTGTAATGCATTCAACAGGTTCAGCCCTGATTCCAAGAAGAAGCCTATCACCACAGTAGGCAGTTTAATTTGTTTTTGAATAGCTCGAATTGTTGGCAAGTTTGTTTTTTGTTTGTTTGTTTGTTTGTTTTTCCCCAGTGTCAAACTATTGCTCAATTCGTTTGTCATCTTTGCAACTTCCTTCAGTTTCTTGTGGTTCTGCCCTATGAGTTCAACCAGAACAAATCAAATTTCCTTTCCACATGACTACCCTTCAAATATTAAAACAAAGCTCTTCTGTTATTCAAAAGTGTCCTCTTCAGAAAATCAGCTCTTTTAACTAATCTTTATATAATATAGCCTTAAGGAAGTTTAATATCCTGGTCACACTCCTTTGAATATTCTTTGACTCATCAATATGACAATTAATTATTAATTTTCAGAACTGAAAATATTATTCGGTATGACTTCTCCTATAACTAGAGGAAAGTGCCATTAGGACTTCTCTATTTCTATTATCATACAGCTCAAGAATACTTACAAACTTATCACTATAAAATTTCATCTTATATTCCTCCAAACACTAAGTACTTTAGCTACCCAAAATCCTTTTGTATCCTGCATCCAGTGTGATAGCTAACTCTCTCATTTTTGTGTCATCTACAAATTAAATGTACATGTCATCTACGTCTTTATCCAAATTATTGATAAAAATATTAAATAGCAGAAGACAAAGCACAGATCTCTGGCAGATTCGACAAAAGGCTTCCATGTTGACATTGAACATTTAATAATTACTCTTTGATGTGACTTTCTAATTATTTCTAAAGATATATGACTTTATTATTTTCTATTTCTAGTCCTTAGTATACTAGATATGGTATTTTGTCAAAACCTTTAGTAAAACATGGGTAAACTTGATGTAAAGCATCAACTCATTTACTATTTTGGGATTACTGTCAAAACTGTTAGAGAGAAACAGATAGTAGAGATAGTAGTAAACCAGGGAAGACAGATAGTGGAGAAACAGAGGTACACACAGAGAAAGGGAGACAGACAAAAACAGAAAAAGACAGAGAGAGAGAGAGAGAGAAAGAGAGAGAGAGAGAGAGAGAGAGAGAGAGAGAGAGAGAGAGAGAGAGAGAGAGAGAGAGAGAGAGAACTAGCTGTCACTTGGTTTCAGACATTGCAAGAATAAGTATAAGTATTTCCCTTAAATAAAAATCATTGTAGGTAGTTCCTCCCCTGTAGAACCTTGAATTTTAATAGGGGAAGACAATACATAAACAGGAGACAGAATAATAGGAAGAGATGCACAGAGCAGGAGGCTAAAGATTCCTGAAAAGATCTACAGAGAGCTACAAAATGGTGAAACAAGGACTAAATAGTTCTCTTTCTAATGATCACTTTAATTTGTAAATGTATGCAAATAATCTATTTAATAATATATTCTAGAATTTTCTGCAAAATTGAAGAAAAGCTTATTGACCTACATTTTATGAACTGTTCTCTTCCTTTTTTTTTTTTTAGAAATCAAGATATTTACTCTCCTATAATTTTATGTTGGGTAGCTAGGAGGTAGGTAGTGCAATGGATAAGGTACCAGGGCTGGAGTGGGGAAGAGCTGAATTCAAATCAGGCATCAGATACAACTACTACATATGTGAACCTGGGAAAACCATTTAACCCCATAGATCTCAGTTTCCCATCTATAAAAAAGAGCTGGAGAAGGAGAAAGCAAGTCACTCCAGTATCTTTGCCAAGAAAACCCCAAATGGGGTCACAGAGAGTCAATGATTAAAACATGATAAAAACAACATCAATAATAATTTTTGTTATTTCTTTTATTTTCTTTAATCTTTAACTCTCAGGAGCTAAACATTTCTATCTGTGATTTTTTTTTTCAGTACATACTCATAATTCATCTGTGTCTGAGTTAAATGCATTATGGGAATTTAGGCAGTCTTTTAAAAATGTTCTTGTCTTGGGTATCAACTCCCTATTGGTCATTTTGTTCTGTCATTTCCAGCATGAAGGTCATCCTCCTTGGATTAAAAAATAACAATTTTGACATTATGCAAGCAACTATTAGGTGATTAAAAAAAAAAAAAAAAAGCTTTTGAAGAGCAGCATTAAAGGAAAGCTTTCTGGGAAATGATAGTAAGACAACAGCATGACACAGCAGCCACAACAGTTAAGGAAAATTTGGTTTGCATGATGAGAAGCAGCATAGTAACCAAAAGCTATTAGAACTACTATACACTACCCCATGTCAGATGACATTTGAGATACAGCATTTCATTCTAAATAGACCTTATTTAACAATCGTTCATCTTGGACCAGAAAAGGGTCCAATAAAAGATCTAGAGATCATTCTATTGACATATTAGTCTAGAAACTGCTCATGGTTAATTTGTGGGGGGAAAAGGAATATTCGGAAATATGATACTTAGCCTTAAGTATTCAAAGAGTTGTCATGTGGAAGTAATTAGAGTGACTCTATAGGACTCCAGAGAACATACCTAGGAGTAATAGGTGCAATTTACAGCTAATCAGACTAAATTCAAAACAAGTTAAATCATCCTAACAACTAGAGTTGTATAAGAGTAAAAATAATTTATTTCAAAACACACTATACATCTCTTCACTGGAGGTATTCAAACAGAGGCTTGAAAAACACTTGGGAATGTTGGAGGCACATTTCTGTTCAAGCATGGGTTGGACAAAATGGCATCTCAATTTAATTATAATCCTTGAGATAGCTGTAAATCTGTGATACAGTGTAGAGAGCCAGAATTCTGGAGAAGTATTCTTGAAACAAGGTATTTACTCAGTGGAATTGATAAGATAATGGTTCTCTAGTTCACATATATACTTAATACTTAGTATGGTGATTAAATGGTTCTCCAGGTCTCACATATTCAGTATTCTGTAATGATGTAATTGTACTAAGGCTTATAAGGGCTGAGAAAGACTGGAAATGAGACATTACATTTTTGACCATCCTCCTGGTGGCTCTCCTGCCTCCTACACTTCTGCCCTATAGACCAAGACCTAAAGACCTGACGTCCTCCAGAAAGCTAGCCTGAACATTACAATCCAGCACTGGTTTCTTTAAAGAAAGAAAGAAAGAAATACTGAGTTTATTATTAAAATAGATAGTAAAGGAATGACAATTAAAAAGACAAAGGTTTTTGAAAAGGAAGAAACTGAAGCAAAAGAGGAGATTATTTTATCAATATTCCAAATGAAAAATAGTTTATTATGAGTGAAGTTGAAGTTCCTCCTATATTCCAGTATCATGAAATGAAATCCCATCAAATTTCTTCTCACTGACAACAAGAATTAGATGTCTAATATATTACTCTTTTTTGCCTTAATCGACCTGAAAGCTTATAGTTATATTGAGGACTCAGATATCTGATACATTTAGTTCTTAGTTCCATTTAATTGCTTTTTGATCTGTTTTTATTTTTGTTTACCCTAATTTATTTCAAATGTACTTAACTTTGTATATTGATTTAAATCTTTTAGAAAATAAATAAAAATACTTTGAATTAGATTGATTTTGGACATGTCACCTTATTGCCTTTCAAATTAGATCTTTTCTCATGCATTTTAATGAAAAAATCATAATTGCTCTGAATGCGCTAGGTGATGCTGGCTAAATTCCCTAGTGTGGGGTTTTGTTCTCATGCTTTCATCTTTTAAAAGTATATAAAAGAGATTCAACATGTGCTATTGTGATGTCTAGCAAAAATGAAAATGGGCATATCACAATCATGTTACCTATCTTAACCCAGTAAAAATAAATTCCCTTCTTTGTTCCACCATATTGTCTTACAACATAAGATACTAGCCAATAAGAAATTGTTTGGTATGGCTAGGCACATAAATGTTATCTGGAGTATGAGATTTTACATACTGCTGAGAAACAGTAATTATTATTATTTATTACTGAGGGAGCTTGTAAATAGATGGATAAATAGATAAAGAAACAGATGATACACACATATACATACATATCATACATAAATGATAGATGGAGGAAAGGAAGGTGTAATGAATATGTATGTAAGAGACAGACAAAAGGCGGAAAAATTAATAAATATACAAATAAACAGAGAAATGGGCATGTAAACAATCATTGCTATTGTGAAAATAATTTGATCCAATCTACAAAATATATCATTTTGCTTACTGAACAGTGATTTGGTGATTATATCTGGAGGAATACAACTATACATTCAAAAAATTATCTTGAGGGGGGAAAACAGTTTTTAATAGACAAGCTTGTCCATGATGGTCATGCTCTAACACCACCTGGAAGAAATTATGAACCCCAGCATTGGGTTTACTGCTTGAATAGGTATTGCATTCATGTGATAAGATCTCATCTGAGAGCATTGTAAAAGGCATCAAGAAGGACTCTGCTTCAAATTTAATGGCTATGACTAATACATGATGTTCATTCATCTATAAGAATGGACAATGAAGGATGAAGGGAATGGAAGGGACAAGAAAGCAGACAGAATACAAAAATAGAGGGATTGGGAATTCTATGTAATGGTTCATACTCATTTCCCAAAGTTCTTTCCCTGGATGTAGCTGGCTCAATTCATTACTACTCATTGGAACTAATTTGGTTCATCTCATTGTTGAAGAGAGCCATATCCAACAGAATTGATTGTCAAATAGTCTTATGGTTGTCTTGTATAATGATCTCCTGCTTCTGCTCACTTCACTTAGCATCAGTTCATGTAAGTTTCTTTAAGCTTCTCTGTATTCATCCTGCTGGTCATTTCTTACAGAACAATAATATTCCATAACACTCCTATACTTATTCAGCCATTCTCCAATTGATGGGCATCCACTCAGTTTCCAATATCTTGCCACTACAAAGTTTGCTGCTACAAACATTTTGCACATGCACCAAGTCTTTTTGATTCTTCCTTCAAAACAAATCTTATATACATTATCCCTTCTGATGCTTCCATTTTAGTTCAGGTTCTCATGGTCTTTCTTCATTTCACATCACTTTATTCAGATAGCAAGTTCACCTTTCTAAAGAGCAGATCTGACTATCATACTGCACACTACTCAGTAAATTTCAGTGACTCCATATAAATCCAAGAATCAAACACATAGATACCTCGATAAGTATTTATAAATATATTTTACATACCAAACCCTATTAGATGAATTTGATATAAAAACATTTTTCCCATTAGACTCTTTCCCTTTTTGAACTTAGATATTTATTTATAATCTTTTTTAGCTTTATGTTTTCCTTTTCAATGCTTTCTAAGGTAAAAATTAATTTAATTTTATATTTTTAAACTATATTCTTAATCATTACTTTGAAAAGGTTACAGAAAGACGTGGCTTAAGCCTTTAAGGAACTCATAATCATGTAAAAAGAAAAATGTACCATATAAATGGCAATAATATGCAATATTATCAAAATTCTATGTCAGGCATTAGAAAAATTATCACTCATTGGGCAAATCACAGACTATTTAATAGAGGAAGTTGCTAACTGATTTAGAAATAGAGAGTAATATCACAAGAAAATTAGTGCAGTATGAAAGAAATTACCTGTCAAATCTTTCAAAAGGAAGAATTCATAACCAAAGAAGAAATATAAAAAAGTTCCTGGGAGGCAATATGAATAATTTCAATTACATAAAATTAAGACAGTTTTACACACACACACACACACACACACACACACACACGCAATCTAGTGCAAAATAGAAATAAGTAAGAAATTGAAAAAATCATTGCATGAAGTTTCACTGACAAAATTTCAAATATATTTCCCAAATATATGGGAAATTGATCCAAATGTATAAAAATAAGAGCCAATTCCCAATTGATAAATAGCCAAGAATTACAAACAGGGAGTTTTTTATTGTTTTAAATGAAAAAAAAATGCTCTAAGTCACTAAGAATTAGAGAACTGCAAATTGAAACAACTCTAAGCATTGTAAGATGATTAGAAAGGAAAATCACAAAAGCTGGAGAGTATATGGAATATAGGTACAGTAATGTATTACTGATGAAGATGTGGATTTGTTCAACCATTTTGAAACACAATTTAGTGCTATTCCCCCCAAAAACTAATAAACTATGTAAACCTTTCCCTCAGGTAACATCCTTTTAAAAATCAAAGAAAAATGGAAAGAACTATTATCTACAAAATTTATTTACAAGTAGCTCTTTTGACAATAGCATAGAACTAGAAACTGAAAGGATGCCCCTTAACTGTGGGATGACTAAACAAATTATATATATATATATATATATATATATATATATATATATATATATATATATATATATATACACACAAAATTATGAAGGGAATATGTTTTTTAAAAATCTGAAAAAACAAACAATATGAACTGAGTATGTAAAAGCAAACAGAACATTTTATACAGTAAGCAAAATTATAAAGATAGTCCACTCTGAAAAACTTAGTGACTCTGATCAATATAATGACCTATACAGCTGCAAAGGATTCATAGTAATAAAAAAAAAATGCTGTCCCTAGAGAGAGTAAGTGATGAACTAAGAGTACAGAATGCAATACATTTTAAGTTTTCCTTTTCTTGTTTTCCCCCCAGATCATTACAAATGCATAAATTTACTTTGAATGATTTCACATTTGTGATGGATTTTGTTTTTCTTGTTTTTTTTCAATTAGTGGGGGAACGGTAAGGGAAACAGGGAATCTGGAAATGAAAATTTTAAAAATTGAATGGAAAAATAAAATATATATTATTTGAATTCTTGTTTTTATTGTGTGAACAGTGAATTTATTCTAAAGAAATAAAAATAAAATAAAAGATAATGATGATAATAAATATAATCATTACTATTTTTATGTTTAGGGAAATAAAGAAATTTCAAAATATACAAAGCAATATATAAATGATTTAAGATTTTATTATCATTTGAGTAGCAAGCTGTTTCTAAATTAAAGTGGGAAAAGTTTTGTGAGGCTTTTTTTCATCCGACAGAAACACTGCATTAAAAATATAATTATTCTGACTACCTTAAAGCCATGTCAAAATAATGATAATTCAAAAGTTAATATCCTAAATTCTAGATCAAAGTCACATGATAATCATGTTTTTACCATCTTGAATTCTGTGTACTGATCCAAATAAATGAGATAATATTCATGAGGAGGTGACATAAGCATAAATTAAATATAAGAATAAACATAACTTTGGATTTACAAAATCTTTGGCAAGAATTAAGAATTTATATGTTATAGTGGATATAAATATGGTAATGACAAAAAACAGATGTCATTCACCTAGATATCAGAAAAAAATAGTTCCTTTTATTTTTCTTGGATTGGTATTTCTTCAGTATAATGGAGAAAATAGTCAACTATTCTAGAGTTTATTCTGCTTCCAAAATAATTTGGCTAAAAGGATTTTCTTCATAACTACATTTGAATTCAGATTTAAGTCAATAGTTAAAGATGCATTTGGCCTTCAACTCTAGCATGTATATCAATTGAGTCCAAGTAATAAATTTCCTTAAGGAATGTATTTTATGCTCACAATGAATCTATAGTTTTTTTTTTTTTTAATCTAAATAGACTTTTACCATATCAGAATAAGAGTTTACTTTCACTTATTATTTCACAATTCACTTATTATAATATGCTTCTTATTGTGTATTATACACATATAACTATATAGACTGTATATATATGTGTATATTTGCATATACAAATGTGTAAAGTTAAAATAACTTTACATCAATTTGGTTTTGTAATTATGCAATCTATAGAAAACATACTCATGCAAAAATATAAAACTGAAAGAATGAATCAGTTCAGATGGAATGAGAATGACTATAAAATAATAGCAACAAGAAATGATATAGAAATAGTTGAAGATTAAGAATCACATAATTGGAAGGATGGTATTGGACAGATATAAAAAACACTGTGGCTTTCAGACTGGATGAAAAATATTTGGTACATCAATACTTTTAAGTCTAGTTTCTGATACTTATGTAAATTTAATACATAAAAGAGGAATGAAAATTCACTTAGAGAAACCTAAGTATAGACAAACTCCTGTCTTTTCTGTATTTATTTTTTTCCATTGATGCATCACCTCATTTTTCTTTTTCCCTGAGGCTGGGGTTAAGTGACTTGTCCAGGGTCACACAGCTAGGAAGTGTTAAGTGTCTGAGATCACATTCGAACTCAGGTCCTCCTGAATTCAAGGCTGGTGCTCTATCCACTGCGCCACCCAGCTGCCCCGATGCATCTCTTTTTAATTGGAGATTTTGCCTGCATTCAAAATGAACACATAGGTGCAAATCCTATTTAGTCCACAGAATCCAAAACCCAGTCATTTATTGATTAACACTTCAAGGCTAAACCTTTTATTTTAATAATGTTTTTTGTTTTTATATCAGGTAGCTATATTACTAATGAGTCTAGATTATCTACAGTATTATAAACTATTTGTGAATTCTATAGATAATAAAATTATAGTACCTAAATTAATAAAGTAAAGGCTAAACTCAACTTTAATTATTCTTTTCAAAAAAAGTAACTATAACTCAAGAGCTTATAGAACCTCAATATCAATGGCTTGATAAAAGGTCATTTATAATGTTTGATCCAGCTATGGGTTCATGTAGATTTATTCATTTTTTAAGTCAACAAAGCATTTATTTATTACTTCATTTTCAAGGGCAAATCAATGCAATTGATGCCCCCTCTCACATTTCCATAATCTATCAGTCAAGGACAACTGATTTCATGGATTATGATTTTGGATAATTAGACTCCTTAATTATTTTCTTAGAGCCATTATAAAAATGAAAACAAGACCAAATCTACACATGCATATAACTACCAATTACAAAACATTTAATTGCTTTTTAATTTAGCAGTGACTTCTGTTCAAAGAAAATAATACTGATTATGCCCTATTTGCTCAACAACTCCCTTGTATAATTAAATTTTCAGACATTTTATAATCTCTTTACTTGGCTTAATTTATAAGCATATTCAAAACTGTCACTGGCAAATTTAAATTTATGCTAACTAATAATTCAGAATCTTCAAGTTGAAAATATTCTGGGGGAAATCTATATCTCCATTCATTTGTAAAAGTCTCAGATATTCCAAATAGGATCTAAAACCTCTGTTTTTCTACCTACAGATGCATACAATTCATATGATTTTCTTTTAAAGAATGAAATCTGTCAAATTCAACTTTTTAAACTCTAATAATTTTTAAGAAAAAAGGTAACAATCAGCTTGAATTTATTAAAAGTCTCTTATGTGCCATTCACTGTGCTAAGACATAAGTATGTATAGACAAAGATGAAATATTTCTTGATAGAAACACTTTAAGTGTAAGAATTTACACTTTACCGGGAAAAGATACTTTAAATACTTTAAAGGGAAGGCACTAGCAGCTGGAGAATGAGGAAAGAATTCATGAGGAAGGTTGCTGTCTCAACAGACTTTTTTGCAAGGAGAAAGGGAAAAGAGATTCTAAATATTAGAGATAAGGATAGAAAGTGGTTCAAGAATGGGGGAAAGCCAATGTAAATATGTAAAGATAAATTCAAAGAACAACAAGGAAATTAATTTGGCCAGACTGTATAGTGTGAAAAGGGGAGTGATGTATAATAAAATTGGAAAGGTTAGCTGGATGGTTTGTGAAAGCTTTAAAAGTCAAATAGATGAACATGCATTTGATAAAAGACAAAAGAGAAACACTGGCTCCATTGAGTAGTTAAGTCAGACTTCTACTTAAAGAAAACTGCTTTGGTATCTATGAAGTGGATGAATGGAAGAGAAGTTCTTAACACAAGGAGGCAATTTAAGTAGCTACTGCAATAACCTAGGAAAGAATAAGATCCATGAGAGGAGGGGAGGGGGGAATATTTGAGAGATGTTTTAGAAGTAGCAACTAAGTATTTGACAACTGATTAAATGGATAAGGTATGGAAGAGGATAACATGCAGGTTTGCAAAAGTGTTAATGGAAGAATGGTCATTCCCTTGACCAAAATAAGGTAGTTGCAAAAGAATTGTATGGGGGTAGAGGGGGGTGGAGATTGGGGAGAAAAGAGAAAGTGCATTTTTAGAGATATTATGTTTGAGATACCTATGAAATTGTCCAAATTAAAATATCTAAGATGTTCAAGTAGTACTTGGGAGAGAAATAGGGGGAAGAGAAATGGAAATATATATGTCTATGTTAGACATATCTGTACATATAGATAGATAGACATTAATTAGATATAGATTGAACATACATGTAGTTATAGGGAAGGTAGGGAGTCATTATCATAGTAATGATAATTAAACCTAAAAGAATTAGAAAAGGAAAAGATAGAGAAAAGAGAAGACCCAAGACTTAATGAAAATTTAAACATATAAAGTAGTTTATATATATATGTATGTATATAATTATAGAATACTGACATACAAAGAAATGAAGTGAAGAGTTTAGATTTTAATTCTCTCAGATGTGTCATAGCTCTCATTAGTTTGTCTAAAATTTAATATTTAGGTAACAACAATATAAAAATACCATTTAAGACTTTTTAAGTTCTGATTTTGGAAACAATTTTTAAACATTTTGCCAATGTTGTAAAAATAAAAAAATAGAATTGCAAACAGTAATGGGTCATTAAGCATTTTATGCAGGGTCCTAGCGAAAATTTGTAAGCTGTTTTCAGTATTAAATCAATTAGGAACAAAAACACAAGAAAGAAAATCATAGATAGTAAGCAAAGAATTTAAGTTCTGAATGATTAAGATGAGGTTTATCTATTTTTAAAACAAGAATTACTAATATTTATCAAATCTGTAAAGTACTGCCAAATCAGACAGTTAAAAGTATAATCTAGCAATTGATTCTATCCTTTTTCCTGTAAAGACCACATGCTTATATGTTCTTATCTGAGAATAGTAAAAGAACAAAAGAAATTACAATGATCTGGACAAGGTATATTAAACAAACTGGCATTAATTTATTCATGTACTCATTCATTCATTCATTCAACAAATATTTATGGAGTGCTTTCTGATTGTAATCCACTATGCTAACCAAAAACTAAAATAAGAGACGGCATTAACCTTCAAGTTCATGATTTAGTGGAAAACTTAAAAGATTCAGATAGGTAATTTACATACATGTTGAATCAGTTTGAAAGTCTTTAAAAATGAGGTACTATGAAAGTTCTGAAAAATAAAGTTGGTAGACATAAGAAAAAAGGGAAACTAAGTGACTCTTAATCACATACACATTGATGGAGTACACTATATATTGTTTACCTCTTCAGGCAATAATGCCAAAGTTCTCTATGTGTGATTATTCAAGGTGTCTTTTGTACTCATCAAGATCTAGAGAAAAAGGGAACAACAATGATCTGCCAACCCTAGTAATCCTTTCTATATAAAATCTTCCATCTATCTATCTATCTATCTATCTATCTATCTATCTATCTATCTATCTATCTATCTATCTATCTAGCAATCTAGCCATCTATCATCCATATCAAGCAATCACCTTAATAATAATAATACTCATTTACAAAAGAATTTGTTCTGATCTCAGATTCTTTGAACTGCCAGATTAAAATAGCATTACCCAGGAAGAGTACAGGAAGTTGCCACATGTAGGGGGATTTTCCCACAAAACAACCAAACTACAGATGATTCACTCTGAAGGGATTATTTCAAATCAACAATTTCTTTTAGGTAATCCTGCTCACTAGCTCCCACAAAATAATGCTGACAGTGTAGAACCTGATATGGAATAAAATCACTTTTTCCTCTGTTCTTAGTACTACATGGAATTAACAGACTTAAGAAGATTTTTGAAGAGTATTGGGGGAGGGGCAAAGAGGGAAGATAAAATTCTGAACATCTGGAAAAAATAGGAGAATGAATCATTTTAAAAATAAATCTGAAATTGGTTTTATTTTTACTTGAATTTTCAAGAGAAAATAAGTCAGATATTCAAAGCCATGAACTTGTAAATATCACAACATTGATCAACTCTATTCTAAAATAATCTATTACATCAAACTAAACATTATTCTTTAACTTTTTAATTAAATTAACTTTTTAAATTAAAATTTTAAAATAAAATTATAGTTAAAATTAAAATAAACAAAGATATCAAAATATTGATTTTTTCCTGTTGTCTCTAAAGGCACCCAATTAAAAAATAAGTCCTAATATCTCATAACAAGAAGCATTTTGACCATGCTAAAAGGAATTTTATTAAATGTCATGATTTCTAGATGTTTCATAATGACAATGTCAATAAACAAAGCAGAGTTGTTTAAATACAATAATTTCCTCTCATATATATATATATTTTGGTATCTAAATGGCAATGAAAGTGAGGTGTTTATAATTCATAAATGGTAGGGAGCAGGTTCTTAAAGACAATACTGGAAGGAAATGATTCCAAAATTAGACAGAAATCCACCTAAAGATAAAAATATTTTCTCTGTTTCTCAGAGCCAGTTAAAACTCCTGTCCTATTCCAAATCACTGCCAGTGGATACAGGCACAGGAGGATTTCGCAGCAAGGCTGCTACCTACAATTCATTTCTTTTCATTTGTCAAAGAAGGAAAACAACTGGAGAAAACATAATGAGGGATTAGTCACAGTTAACGCCTGTCAAATACCATTTCCCTCTAAAATAAAAAAAAATTGTTTCTGAAATATAACTTAAGTTTGAAGAAAACATAAAATACAACACATATCCTCTTCAATATGTCATCAATAATATGTTTAAAATGTTTTTGCTTTGAAAACTGAAGATGTAACAGCACACATTTGTGTGAATTATTATCTCCAAATGCTCATTAAACTTTATATGGAAGCTATATTCTGGATACCTTTTTTAAAGTTCATTGGTTTATCAAAAAAAATAAATTATAGGGTTGTGGTTCTGTGGTTCTGATTTCTTACTGACAATAAGAGAAAAAAGTTAAAGGCTAGGAGATCACAATTGGATGAATGAATAAATTGCTTATCCATGCCTTCATTTTGATTCCTTTTTACTATTATCTCATGGATTCAGTCAAATCCTATCAATAAATTATTGACATAGGAAGGTGCAGAAATTATAAGAAGTTGTTGGCATGTAATTTTGATCTGCCCTAAAACAATTAATACAATAATAATATAATAATAATAATAATACAATAATAATAGTCCTAATACAAAGAGAAAACTTTATTTCAGCTTAATCTTTGGAGAAGCAATTAAGACTTTTTACAATATTAAAGTTGGATCTTCAAATGTTACATAACAAGTACATAATTTTCTTATAAAAATGTTTGTACCATAATTATATGTTAAATGCAATATATTTTAAAATCACTATAGGCATGTGTATAGCCCTCCAACCCCAACACACAGTATAAATTATTTTTAGAATGTTTGATTACCATGAAAATATTGAGAAATAACTGATTATTGTGTATATAGAACTGAATTCCCAGCTCTGTTCTGACCCATTTTGGCTGTGTGACTGTAGTTAAATCATATAATGTCTGAGGGCACTAACTAGTCTCTCCAAAATTGGCAGAAATGGTAAAGAATATCAATCTAACAGCTTAGATTAGACAGATTAGAATGAAGAAAAGCTAGATAAAGGAAGACCAAAATATAGAAAAAAATAGCAAAAGTTTCCCATTTCAATGAAATCACAGATCAAGTCCCTATCCCTTTCCCAACAAAATAGTATTCAATTCAACAAATACTATAAAGATTAATGAAATTAGCTCTTTTTGTACCTCAAATGTTATTGAGATTCAAAATAGCTCTGTCCAAGGCATCAGAATAGAAACTACTGATACATATTTGTAGACCATTCAAGCATTTATAATTATGTGACAATCAACAAATGTTTATTAAAGTAATAATTTTCTAACAGATGAGATTACAAGTATATGTATAAACATATGTTCATACCTATACTATATGAGGGGCACTAGATTGGTACAAAGAATAAGAAAAATGAAAGAAAAAAAACTAACCTTATAAGGGAAGTCTTTGGATAATTTTTAATAAGCTTAGGGGAAGGATTGTTTAGGAATATGGATTAGTTACCAATACCTTATAAAGAGTAATGGAAATTCATTACTGGAATATTGGAAGTTCTTTCTTAATGGGAATTAAATTCTTTCTAATTTAAAGCTCAAGTTTGCTTCTCTTATCTTCTACTAGTTATTCTTTGAAGCTGTACAAAACAAATTCAGTCCATCTTACCTAATGACAGCTGTTCCAAGAGGTAAAAATAATAATCATATTCCTTCCTTAGCCATTCTATATTAGCCAGATCAGCTCTCTCTCATACTAAACTTCTACAGTTCTTTCAAATATTCCTTATAAAAACATTGTTTCCAGACTCTTTCCCTTCTTTAACAGCATATGATACATCATTATTCCTTTTTTAAATGTTGCACCCCCAAACTGATTTTGATTAAACAAAGAGTACAGTGGAACCCTTTCCTCTGGAAAACTGTAATGCTTCTATTAAAAATAGCCTAAGATCATGGTAACTTTATTCTGCTTTCAAATCATGTTGAGCTTGCAATCAATTAAAACTCCTATGTTTGTTTTGTTTCAACTGAGATTTAGACTTAGATTGTATTCATTCTAGGCTTCTATTGGCAGCATCAATCATTCCCATGTGAATCAACATAAGTAAGTATTAGTAGGCAAGCTTGATAAGTGTTGGCAGGCTATTCATCATGTTTCAGATACCCTTTAAGAGTACTGTACATTTTCTGATCTGCCAAATTAGTTCTACAAAAATCTGTCTTCATATTTCTCAATAAGTGTCATCAAACAACAAGGTATCTCTCTTTTCAGAGGACCATAATATAACTGTTGAAACTCCTCCTAAGTCCAATTAAAGAAGCATTTGCTTACACCACCTAAAATGTGTGAAACAATGAGGATTTTTTAAAAAAGTGAAATAGAACTTGGATTAATGAAATTTATATTCTAGTAAGGGAAAACATTAAGCACAAAGGGAAAAATACAATGTGATTTTGGCAAGGAGATGACTAATAAACAAAATAAATTCAATGTAATTTTAGCAAGAGGAATCACTAAAAATTGAAAAAAACAAAAAAGACACCACTCAAACTCATTCTTGAGGAAAACTTAACAAGAGAAAGTTTGCCCGGCATAGGGGAAGGCCACACAATCCAGAGATAGATGATGATAGGGGAATTATGTAAAATCATCATAAAAAGATAGTTTAAGGAAAGCAAAGGGAGTAGCAACAACCATTTATTAAGCACCTATTTATATTTCAAGCACTCTGCCAAACATTCAAAAAATATTATCTGATTTGATCTATATAATTCTTAAAGTCAGATATTATTAATATTCTTATTTTACAACTGAGAAAACTGAGTCAGACAAGAGTTAAGTGACTTGCCCAGAGTCACAGATCTAGGAAGTGACTGAGGCTGACTCTGAACTCAGTTCTTTATTTACTCTGCCACTTAGCTACCAGATTGTAAAGTACTTTAAATATCAATCACTGTTTACATTTTATCCTAGAGGAATATAAATTGACAGTTCTTGGATAGGTGAGTGATATCACTACATCACTGTAACAACTCTGTGGAAAACATATTGGAAGGGGAGAGGTTGAATGAAGGAAGAACAATTTGGAGACTACTGTCTGTAATACACTGAACAATAGGTGAGGAAGGTCTGATCTGTAATAGCAGCTATTAGAGATATAGGTGAAACAAGCAGGTTAGAAGAATCAGGCAAATGATTGAATTTGGGGGGAAAAAGGTAAGTAAAAATTAAAGATTATTCCTTATTGTATATTATATCCCTAGGAATACCAAGTATTTAAAAGGCTAATTCAATGAAAGATTGGTTTTAAATATTACTGTTTTATTAATAATCTTGTTGCTAATAATAGAAAATGATTTCTTTCCTTACTCATGGGCAAATTTTTTGTCAGGTCAAGTCCCAAGTCCCAATTCTTACAGTGGAAATGCAATCACCTAGAAAGTCCAAATATAAGATGATATCAGAGGAGAACAGTTGGATTAAAATCCTCAAAAACTTATTTAGGGTTTATCATTATCTTGTCTCTTCTCTACAAAATGGAATATTCCTGTTAATTCAAATTGTTCCAAGTCACCTGTGAAAGAGAACTAGTGCTGGCTATAGTGATTAAAAGTGTTCATTTAACTTGGCTCCCAACTCTCACACTAATAGTATGAAAATATTGGATGAATGCAATTAAAAACTAAACCTGATACTCATATAGTGAATGCCTAGTAGTAGTATTTTTTAGTCTTGTCTGGCTTACTTGTCTAATGGATTCTTAGCTTGCTGGAATAAATTGTTTTGCTTTGTTCACTAGGAAAAAAGAAAAAAAAAGTTTTTTTCTTCCAAATGTTTTATTTTCCTCTACCTCTCAGGTACTTGACAATAATTTATGACTACCTTTCATCTCTCTTAAAATATTTGTTTTATTCCGCTCCCTTCTTGGATCATATTATTTACCATCATGTTCAGAAAACCTTCACTCTCTCTAAATAAAACATTCCTTAAGTCCTATCCACTTGAAACAGATGTAAGCTTGATTTGAATAGAGAAGCAGAATTAGAGAAAATGAATTCTCTCCCTTATGAATCCAACTCTATGTTCTGAGTCAGAAAGAAAGGAATCAATTTTCAAAAAAGAAAATATATGATAATTATATTTTTCATTACAAAGGAAATGTGGCTTTTTCTTGTACTTAGAATATGCTATAATTTCCATAAAGGAAGTAAAAAATAATTGTGATAACCATATTATCTTTGTACTCAGATAGGCAGTCCTGGAAAGCTTAGTGGTCTCTATCAAATGGAATATAATGTCCAAGATTTTGACTCTTCCATGAGATAAATACTCAATTTTCTTTTAATTTTCAGAGATATATCAAACATTTACATATTTTAGGATATATAGTTTGTATATGGGGCTTAGCTGTATAATTAAATGGTTGTAGCATTTTTCACTTCTTTTAGAAAAACTTCCGAAATCAATTTAATTACTTCATTTCTGAAGAAAAAAATGGGCATTATTTTAGCATAAAATGTAAACTATTATTGGGCAAAAGTTTACATTAAACATTGACCATAGATTAAACATTTACATTAATAAATAATATAGGAACATATGTTAACCAGAATTTTTTTCTGCTTTTAGATAATGTGAATACTCCAAGTCATGTAAATCAAAACATATATGTGCACACATAAAATAGCTAAAAAATATCTACCAATATATCTGACATACTTCCTGAAAACATTCATACAATCATGGTAAAAAATTAGACAATTTTGACAGAGCAGAAATTTTTCATTAATCATACATATCTCTTGATTAGCATGGAATATTGTGTTATTCAGACATAAATTTTCCTTTTAGTGCCTTCTGATTTTTTTTGTGTGTTTTATTTCCTGCAGTTATCCTTTTATAATTTAAGATTTCATTCTTCTTTACCAACAACTTATATTGAATCTCTTAATAAAAATGAAGAAATGACCCTTAACCAACAAAATCCTGCAATTGCATTTACAAGAACCAAAATAGGATCCATCACCATATTCTGAATTTGTAATTTCATATGTACTCTAAAGGTAACCTCTATTTTGCTTGAAATTTCACTCTTTCAATAGCTAATTCATATATCCAAAATTTCTTAAAGAAACTAAAATTTTCATGTAGATTTATCTTTATCCATTATTTTGGGAAAGTTGGTAAGAATTTAATTTAGCCTCAAAAACATCTTCTGTTGTTCTTACAAAGTCATTTTATGACTAAAAAAATCTTAATTTGTGGCAATGCTCCTGATCTCTCTTTTTTAATAGAATTTTTAACAATAATATATATATACATATATATATATATATATATATATATATAAATTCAGTTCTGCTTGTAGGAATTTTGCAGAAAATGGAAGAATAAATAATATATCATATTAATTAGATCATTTGTTTTATTTTTATTTATATTATCTGTTTGCAGATTTCACACTCTCCAGGTACATTTATGTAAACAAAGGAAACAGCAAGATTTACAGTAAAAGAAAAAATTTAGAAAGGGAGGTAGATGAAAAGAGAGGAAGTGGAAGAAAGAACAGAAAAAAAGGGGAAGGAGGAGAAGACGGTGAAGGGGAAGAAAAAGAGGGGAAACTTGTTGGGGAAAGACTAGAAAGGAAAAGAAAAAATGGAAATAAGAATCCAAAAACAAGAAGAGATGGACAGCTAAAATAAAAAAAAATGTTTACTGCTATATAAGTAATTTATACAAAGTATAAATAATGATCTATGAACTTAAAAATTTTGCTGGAGAATTTAAATATTCTTTAACAAAATACGTGTTTGAGCATGGGGAAGAGATTAGTGGCATTTATACAGATACATGCATATATTCATTGTAACTAGACAGCCCAAAAAATTGAGCATAGAAGTAAAAAAACAACTTTACTAGAAAGGAATTGGAAACTGAGTGGATGTCCATAACTTGGAGAATGGTTGAATAAATTATGGTATATGAATGCTATGGAATATTATTTTTCTATAAGAAATGATCAGCAGGAGGATTTTGGAGAGACCTGGAGAGACTTACATGAACTGATGTTAAGTAAAATGAGTAGAACCAAGAGAACATTGCACACAGCAACAGCAAGATTATGTGATCAATTCTGATGGAAGTGGCTCTTTTCAACAATGAGGTGATTCAGGCCAATTCCAATAGATTTGTGATGGAGAGAGCCATATGTATCCAGAGATAGTGTGGTTACCGAATGTAAATCACAACATAGTATTTTCACCTTTTTTGTTGTTTGCTTGCTTTTTGTTTTCTTTACATTTTTTTCCTTTTTGATTTGATTTTTATTTTGCAGCATAATTGTGGAAACATGTACAGAAGAAATGTACATGTTTAACACATATTGGATCATTTTCTGACTAAGAGGGGTGGGAGGAAGGGAAAGAGAAAAATATTTGGAAAACAAGATTTTGCAAGGGCGAATTTTGAAAACTATCTTTGCATATATTTTGAAATTTAAAAAAACTATTATTTTTTAAAAGAAAAAAAAACACAGTGATCTTTCACAATTCTGTTTAAAAGCAAAGCTATGCTCCTAATTGAGATTATATACCAGGAATGCCTTTTTCCCCTTCCAAACATGAACTTGTTTTTGTGCTAGAAAGATAAAATTTCATCCCTATCCAATTTCTGATTTGTTCTAAATGTATGTTCTCTCCCTCACTCTCTTTAGTGCTTTCACTGCCAGAAAATGTAGGCTTTCTACTTTTCCAAATTGTTATATGCATTTTTTCACCATTGTCCTTCCCACCACCCACTCCCAAAGTGAAAGCGGCATACTCTCCTTGAAAGCAACATATTTTCTGATTTCTCTCTTATAGAGTTTATATTATGTACAAAACAGAAATACTGAGAGTTTTTTTTAAATCAAAGATATTTGCGTGTAAACATGTATGCATGTATGTATTGTTTGAATAATTAAATCTCTGAACTACTGACCTTTGTTTTCCAAATAAATATGCTTTTCTTTAGCCTCTGGTAATCACCTACTGTGTCAAGTTGAAAAGAAGTTCAAGTGATCTGCCCACTCAAGTTTCTTTTCAAGTCATCTAAGGACTAATTCCTCCCTAAAAAGAATGTCTGAGTCTATCATAGATATGTGAACTCAAGAGAAGTTGTTAGATATCATGAACTATTTGGGAATCTTAGGCACTTGGCTGATGTCTCTTGTTTTCAAGTTGAAGGATTGGCATCTCAAAAATTTGGGGAGGAGAATGAAGTTTCTATGTGCAGGAAGACCAAAGAGGGACTGCTATGGTGGAGCATTCCAAACCTAACTGCATTTTTCCTTCGAAGTCTCTCCTACTTTTTCTCCCACCACCACAAAGAAATGCATTTTCTTACTTCTTCCAAAATTATTTGAGAATAATAATAACACTATCTCAAAGCACATATTTCTTACAACACCCTTCTGCATTGAGTGATCTCCAGATGTTAGTGGATTCAAAAAGCACTCTTCTTTGTTTGCCCAAAGGGCACATGAGGACAGCAGTTGGATTCAAAATGCTTAAACAGAGGCTAGGGCTTGCAAAGAAAGGAGAAAGGCTGTTCTGAGCTGTTTTTTACTCTGATAAAGAGATAACAAGATTAACTTTGTCATTCCTCACAACAAGTTGTTTAAAATACCTCCTGAAATAAACAAGCCATGATATTTCACTGCCAATCTATAACTTCATGAAGTGCAAATCCAGAAAACAAAGTAAAATTGCAGATTTCAAGGAGTATAGACATGGAAATCTCATTGAATTAAGGTTCCATAATTAATAAAAACCACAAATTTCTAATATACATACAATAACCAATAATCAATAAGAAAATATTGTGTTGTGTATGTAAGATGCTAGGTGGCTCAGTGGATAGAGTGCTGGGAAAGTCAGGAAAATCTTGAGTTTAATAGCTTCCCCATGCTCATTTGCTGGGAAAGTCACTTTTACTTGTTTGCATTAATCCACTGAAGAAAATTGCGAACCATTCCAGTATTTTTGCCAAGAAAACCCCATTTGGATTCACGAAGAGTCAGAGACACCTGAACAACTGAACAACAGCAACAGTTTGTTAGGTTTTGTGCTAGGTGTTAAAGATAAAAAGTTAAAAAAGGACCCAAGTCCTTTCTCCACAAGATTACTTTCTATTTAAGTGGGTTATCAGATATGACTTAAATACACATCAATAAAACAGAAGGAAGAGAGTGACAGGGACAAAAGACATTTCCAGACTTGGATGCTACAAGTAATTTGAAGGGGATATTACTTTTAGCTGGACCAATAAGAGAAATTGTATATAGCTGGTTCTTGAAGTAAGAGGATTCGGAAAAACAGAAGAGAAAGTGAATTCCAGACATCCAAGATAACTTATACAATACAAGGGAAGAAATATTATATTTATGTAATTATATATGTGTATATGTGCATGCATGTATGATATGAAAGCATGAACTGAAATGTATATTCAGAAAATGGAATGTTGTAAAATGAGGCAAGTTGGTACAGAATTTTATACCAAGAGCCAGCTTAGTATAAGATACAAAATACTAGACTCAAAATTAAAAAAGAACAGTATTCAAATTTGGTCTTAGATACTTATTAGCTGTATGAGTTTGGGCAAGTCACTTACTCTTTTTCTGTTTCAGTTTATCTGTAAAATAAGAAAGTTGCGTTTGATGTCCTCTAAGCTCCCTTTTAGCTTAAATCTATGATCTTATTATTTTGTGAAAGAGTTCCTTAAATGCTAAGCAAAGAAATGTATGTTTTTTGATTTATTCCTATAAAATAAGACAGCAAGCTACAATAGAAAGGGCAAAGGAAAAAGCTGGAGGAAATTGGCTGCCTGTTGATTGGGGAAAAGTTAAATAAATTATGGTATGTTAATGCATTGAAATATTATCACACTATTAGAGATATAAAATGTTGAGGATTCTAAGACACATGGCTCAATTTATATGAACTGATAAGGAGATAAGTATGCTAAATCATTACAATCTATAAGAAGACCTCAGTGACATAATGGAAAATGACACAAAAAGACTTAAAAACTTTGATCAATGCTGTTACTATTTGTTACTTTAAGGTACTGAGTAGAAGTCTTTTGCAGACAGGTAGTGGACTCTACATTTAGACTGAGGCTCATATTTTCAGATACAGCTATTGGGTTGGTTAATTAATATATTTGTAACAAAGGAGAGCTCTTAAGAAGTTTGAGTTGGTTTTATTGCGAAATGATAGTGATTTTTAAAAGAAAGAGAGAGACAGAAATACACGAAAACTAATAAAAAGAAACAGGGGACATTAATAGATTTGAGGCAGAAGAACTGGCTTTGAATTTTAGATTTTCTGCTTACTTTCTCTGTGACTTTGTACCAGTTAATCTTCCTACCTCAGTTTCCTCATATGTAATATAAAGGAATTAGGCTAGATGTTTAAGAACTTTTAAGGTTCTAAATTGATTGTCATCAATTAACTTCTCACTTTCTATTGTACCATGTTGCCTTCTATTTATCTATGAAACAAGTAGTAATAATGATAAATTCAGTTCTGAATGCAATGTATTAATAAAAAAAATCTTAGGGGGAAGGTCTGGAAATCAATAGAAAATGTGGCCCAAGAGTTGAAGGGAGAGATGGAATAGACAGAAGCTAAGGAACTCATTTATATTAAGATGATAATTTGAGCTGATAATAACAGAGAATCAAAAAGAAACTAATGTCAATGCAGGCAACTAAAGAGTACACTGGATAAAAGTACAAATTTGCAAACTAATGAGATAGATGTATTGGTTTATTTTTACATAAAAATTAAATCCTTATGGAATATTTGAAATCTTTTACTATTGTCAAATTTTTCACGACCCCTATGTTCAGTTCCATGATCCTGTATGGAGTCATGACTCACAGTTTTAAAAGGTTTTTCTAGGACATAGTAGACACTACATAAACACTTTCTTCCCTTTCTCACTTTCCTCTAGAATACAAGAAAGACATTTAATCTTTTAAGAAACCCACGTGTTAAAAACATAAAGACCAGTAGCCTTCTCAAAAAACAGGCTTAAATACAATAATGGCTTGGAATACAGACAGTAAGAAAAGCTAGGCTAGGTCAGCAAAACTTCAGTATCTTATTGTGTACTGTTTAGAATATTTTAGGTTATAAATGGATTGTTAGCCTCCTAAATTCAGAAAGATCATAAAACAAGAAACACAATATGTTCTACTCCCAAAGGGACACCTGAATAAATTTTGAAAAGGAAAATATCAGAGAGGAGTAGAATGCTACCTAGACTAGGAAGGCTCCAATAATTATACTCAGAGGAAAACTAATAAAAAGTTTTAATTGTAGTGTTCCAAAGGAATGAAAATAAATTTACACAGACATTTGTGTATTTATGTGTGCACAGAAGGAAAATGCCAGAGAGAGAAGATAATGTTTCTGTGTGTTTGTCATATGCTATGCATATACATATATATATACACACACATAGTCTTATAATCATATATGTCATCTTTTGCTCCATATTTTTCAAAAATTAAGAGAAATTGTAATTTGATGGAACAAATTCAAAATTTGAATGATATTTAATTATTAAAACAAATGTATTTTGATAACCACTGTGTCCCATCAACCATTAAATCAACAAGCATCAAATACCTCCTTATGTGCCTAATAGTGCACCAGGCCCTGGGGAATATCAAGATATGTGTGAAATAGTCCCTATTCTCAAGGAGTTTCCTAAAGAGTAAATGTTAGCTATGGTTATAAAATCACATGTATAAGTTAGATGAAGAAAGATATAATTAGATTCAAATAAAAATACCCTTTTTCATTGAATGTTGTGATTTTCATTCATATCACACTTTATAATTAATCCCTTTAAGCATATCAACAAACTACTGCAAGTAATTTCTTTTTAAAACACTTCTTTGAATGTAGATAACTAATGAGGATCATCTGTTTGATGTGTAATTATGTAACAATTTGGCAATAGATTTTACTCATCCCTTTTTTGAACATACTGATTGATTTTAGGAATAGAAAAATAAGACAATTTGTTTTAATAATTAAATTTAGTAATGGGCAATACTGTGTTAGTTTGATTCTGGCCTTCAGACAGAATTGTTTCTGATAGAAATCACCTAAAATTTCGCAGGTGAATCCCCATCTTTCAAAATAATAGCTATTATTCCACAATAAAATTCTAAGATGTGTTTTAAATGCTTTGCTCTAAGTTCTATGTAAATGACTTAAATGTTAACATCTTTCAAAACAAAACAAAAAAAACAACAATAAAATTTAAACTCATATAATTTTCCATTTTAAGAAGAAAACTACATAAAAAAAAAAAAAACTGGAGAAACCCTGGGTCACACATATCTAACTTTATACTTGATACTAATATCAACTCCCAAAGGGTACAGTTACAACAAAGGAAATTTAAAAAAAATACCTGCTATCCTCCTATATCAAGTTAAGTCAAGAAGCATTAATTAAATGCCTACAATATGCCAGGCACATTGGGAATGTATTTTGAAAATATAAAAACCGATGTGACTACTCTCAAGGAGCTCCTAGTCTTCCCAGAAGACAACTGGCAATCAACCACCGAAAAAACAGATTTCTAGAAGATAAACTGGAGATCAAAAAATGGTTCTTATAGGAGGTAAGATTTCTGCTTAGACTTCAGGAGGGATGAGAAAGAATGAAGATAGATGGAGATCAAGTTATGAATAATTTTAAATGACAAAACAGGATTTTATATTTCATCCTAAAGGTAACAGAAAGGCACTGAAGCTGAAAGGGCAGGGTGGAACAAAATTATCATGTTATAAAAGAGAAATCTGAACTAAAAGGAAAAACCATGAGAGAAAAAAAGCCAAAAAAAATGGAATATTTTGATCTGTATTCAGACTCGGTATCTCTTTCTCTGGATGCGGGTAGCTTTTCCCATGATGAGACTTTTGGAATTGTCATTGATCAATGTATTGCTGAAAAGAGATAAGTTCACGATACTTGATTACCAGAAAATGTTGCTTTTGCTACAGGCATTATTATGGTTCTGTTGGATTCACTCAGCATCAGTTAATTTAAGTCTTTCCAGATTTTTCTGAAATCTGCCTGCTCATCATTTCTTATAGCAAAATAGGATTCCATTACACTCATATACCACAATCTGTACAGCCATTTCCAAATAATATACATCCCTTCAATTTAAAATTCTTTGTCAACACCAAAAAAACTGCTATAAATATTTTTGTACTTGTGGATAGTTTTTCATGATTTCTTTGGGATACAGAACTAGTAGTGATATTGCTGCATCAAAGGGTATTCACAGTTTTATGGCCCTTTGGGTGTAGTTACAAATTCCTCTCCAGAATGACTGAATCGATTCACTACTATAATAATGCTACTATATTCACTACTATAATAATAATAATCCTAGTGAATTGATTCAGTCTTCCTAGAGAGGAATCCAACATTTATTATTTTCCTTTTCTGTTATATTAGCCAATCTGTTAGCTATGAGATGGTACCTCAAAGCTGTTTTAATTTGCATTTCTCTCATCAATAGTGATTTAGAGCATTATTTCATATGAAAGCATGTAGCTTTATTTTTTTAGCTATAAACTACCTGCTTATATCTTTTTATCATTTATCAACTAAGGAATGATTTGTTTTCTTTTAAATTTTATTCAGTTCTCTATATATTTTAGAAATGAGGCCTTTGTCAGAAACACTGGCAGTAAAAAAAAATTCCCAGCTTTCTGCTTTCTTTCTAATCTTGGTTGTACTGACTACATTTTTGCAAAACCATTTTAATTTATTGTAATAAAAACTATTAATTTGCCTTTTAAAAATGCTCTTCATCTCTTTTTTTGGTTATAAATTCTTCTCTTTATAGATCTGAACAAAACTATTCTTCTCTCTCCTAACTTGCTTATGTGCACCTTTTATCTCTAAATCATATACCCATTTTGACTTAATTTTGATATACAGTATAAGATGTTGGTATATGTGTAAAATGTTTGCCTGAGCAAATCACTTAACTTCACCCCCCCAAAAAAAAAAACAAGTTCAGTAAGTCATTAGAAATGTAAATCTAGAAGATAGGAGAAAGGTTGAGGTTTAATAAGCAGATCTGAGAATCATCAGCATAAAAATGATAAATGAATTCATGAGAGGTAATGCGATCACCATATGAAAGAGGATACAAACATAATCCCTTAAAGGAAAAAATATAAGGGTTAGAAATTTTTGGTTTTGTTGTTTGTTTGTTTCCTTGTTTTCAAAATAAAAATGCTGCTTAAGAATAAATAAAATGTGTCCCAGTGCTGACAGATTCTATTTGTCAAAAATTAATCATAAAGCAGGTCTTCAGAAAAAAATAAAGTGGTAAATTGCTAAAAAAAAAATCTACTATTTTCTACATACACATAACATTCTCTTAACCCACTCTAGTATAAAGGTTCAGTTCGTAAACAGAACATTAATAATTTCTTTTAATATTTTATATTTCATTAAGTAAAAAATGAATGATGTCTGCTATTTTTCTAAGCTTAAAGTAGCACAAATTGGAATAATATTTGGCATTCAAAGCCCATTTTCAGTCATGAAAATAAAACCACTTGAATACTATTGGAGCAAAAAAAGGTACATTTTATCATGATAAATATGTATTTGGAAGCCATGATGTTATAAAAGAAATGGTTGAGAATTCAAACAAGAAAATTAAAAAACAATGAGACAATAAAAACCTGCTACCAATATCTAGAATAGGAAAATATTTCAAGAAAAGGAGACAAGTTAGCCTTGACTAATTTGTTAGCATTAGATTATTTCTTATTATTTTCATATATCATACTATTTGTTTTATTCATTTTAGTGATTCCTTTTCTGATCTTCTGCCTAACTGTCTTGCTTACTGTCTCTATCTATCCTTCTGCTAGTCTCTATTTTTTTTTTTTACTTTGGTTGGAATAAACTACATGGAATATTTCGTTAGCATAGAATTGAACAGTCTGTGCTTGTTCTTTTTCCTCAAGGAAAAAAAGTAAAAATGAAAAACTAAAAACTTATGTTATTCACATCTAAGTAGAATAACCATCTGTGACAAAAACCCAAACATTCACTCAAATATGAGTGCCTAGAAGAGAGGCTTTTATATTAAATTTTGTCCAAAAGAAACACTTTTTTTGAGAATGGACAAGCTGAATTGCCTAACAATCATAGTTTGCACCTCATTCAAATAAATATCTCAGTAGGGAGCTTGCCTTTTGAATTTAAGCTGCTTTAGAAAACATATATTTCATATTTTGAGACTTTTTAATTTGCCAACATATAAATGGACAAAATACAATGTATGACAAAATACAGATATCTATGTATTTAAATGTACATTTTATTCATGGTGATTCATTCCAATGAGAAAAGGAAAACTAGATTCAACTGAAGCAATGGTAAATTATACTAGTCCTTCATTTGATTCAGATCACACCAGGGAATAATAAAAATTGTTAAGTTATAAGAGAAATCTAAAAATATAAGAAGCTATCTATAAATAATGTCAGGTATTTGAACTTGTAATATTTCAAGAAGTATATACAAACTAATTATGTAAAGCAAATTAGGATAACAAATGTTTTTGTTCTCCAAAATAACACCATAATTTATAAAGAGTAGATACAACCAGGGACATGACAGGCTTGCTGAGACATGAACACCACTGGATGGTAGGGAAATTTTGCCAATCATCTACATCAGTCCTATATATAATCATTCCATTACTAAGAAATGTGGGTTTCTTTGAAGAAAATGTGGTTCTTAAACAATTAAGATGACTTATCAATATTCGATTTCTAATGTTTAATGATCATGGTATACCTAACAAAAATACAGTTTAAAGAATGGATAATTCATTAAGCATGCATGCCAACTTCTTGATAAATTCTGTAACAGCAAAATTTCCATTAGGCTCTGAATCTATAATTTGTTTTCTCTACCTGTCTCAACATATTTTCTACACCTCCATCCAACACAATATGTGGCAATGAACAGCTGGTCGTCATGATTTGCTTTCCCTCCTGTTCGCAGATGCTTACAGGTAAAACAGAAGTGTTATATCACTATTATGTTATAAAATTCCCTAAGAATAATCTTGTAGTCAGAATTTACCAAAAACTATTAAAGATAAAAAGCAAGAGTTTAGGAATTGGGCTTTTTTGAGTTGATAGCATAATTAATATAAGACTAATTAAATATTATCAGTGAGATATGCAACACAGAGACAGCATGGCATAGATAAAAGGGAAAGAATACTTTTTCCTTTCTACCACAAACTGGCCTGGACAAATCATTTCGTCTATACAGTGGAGTTGGATTAAATGATTCTAAACTCTCTAATAACTTCTATGATCATTTTCATAAGTTGAAAATATCCCCAAGACATAATAATCCAAAAGACAACTCCCAGGATGTAATATAGATATGATGGTAACAACATAATGATTGAGCTATTGACAGAGCTTTGAGTATAGAAATTAAAGACATTCATAAACAAATTCATACATTAGGCTTGTAAATCTAGATGATCAATACAATTATGCTTCTTTTCAGGAAAAAATACATTATATAAGAAAGAATATTAAGAAATAAAACTATTTCAATGACACTGTTGACTAAGTATAAGTGTAACATTCTTAATCTCATCAATGTTGACCCTCATAATTATGGAAATAGCAATCTATTCCTATTTCATAATCTTCTCTAATTCTTGTCCAGGTTCTCTCATAAATCTCAGCAAGAGGTTGACTCAACATGTAGTTACTTCCTTTTAGATATTTTGAATTTTTGTAATCTTTTGGTAGTCATAAAAATTCAAAATCAGTCCTAAAGAAAGTAAAGCACCATTATATCAAATTCTATAACAAAATCAGGTTACAAAAATTCTTACAAATCTAGACAATTAAGATAAATTTGAAAAGATGAAATACAATGGGGAGAAAAGCCACTATTGACCCAAACCCTTCCCACTCCCATGAAAAAAAAATACATAATATCCAAAAGTCTTGTGCAGTTTTAAGATTTTAGAGTACAGAAATGAATAATGAATGCTTTAAAAAGAAACTTTCATATTTAAATAGACTGCAAGCTCAGTTTTATTTACTTAGGAATGTGATATGACAGTCAAAAATGCTAAAGTGATATTGGGTGATATTAAGGAGTTAGCTTAATAAAGAAGCAATAAATAATTGTTTTCTTCCATAGGTAAAAGGAATATTGTTTCAGTTCTGGGAATCTCATGCTAAAACAAACAAAGAAAGAAAGAATTCTGTAGAGCTGAAATTAATTAAGAAAAAGGCAACTAAGATCATGAAGGGCCTTGAGTCTATGTTTTATGAGGATCAAGTAAAAGAACAGAGTAGGCCTAGAGAAAATAGAAAACAAGGATAAGAGAGAAGCTCTTTTCAAGTATCTGAAATATTGTTACATGAAGGAAGGACCAGACTTCTTCCCAGAAGGCAAACTTAAGAGCAGTGAGTAGAAGTTCAACTGTGGCAAGTTAAGTGTGATATCAGGAAAAACTTAAGGCTGTACAAAAGTGGAATGATTGCCTATAAAGGTGGTAAATTCACTCTTTTGGAGGTTTTCAAGTTGACTACTCTGTTCGTATGTTATCACAAGAAACTCTTTTTGTGTTTTAGCTAATCTGAATAAAGGTATCTTTCCACTTGCAACTTCAAATTGCAACTATAATGAAGCAAATTACTGTTTTACTTTTTTTTTGACATAAATATTATGCTGTTGCATTGATATGTCATAAGGAATCAGAAAGACATAGGTTCAGTCAAGCTTCTAGCATATTAATTGTTTGAAGCAATTCTCTAAGATTAAATATTGAAATGCAGATGGGGATTTGCACTGGTAGAAGTAGTTTCCTTATCAAAATTCTACATATTTAAATGGAATCACATATTCTAGTGATATCAAACAGCTATAATTCATGGAACACCACAGTCAAATTAACGTGGTATCTCAATCAACAAGCACTGGAAAGGAGGCCTGTGGTAAATGAGAGTAGCTTGCAACATATCACCAACCAAGAGTTGCAAAATGGAAACAGGACATATGCCAACATTCCTGAAAAAAATTATCAAAGTTCTTTGCAATAGAGTTTGAATATTCATTTTTTATTATTAAGATATTGTTTGCTTTACTTGTTAAAAAAAACAATTTTATAACAAGGACAATTGAAATAATATATTTTATTAAAATAATATTTGGCCTTTTAAGTATTAGCAGACACTAGTGATTAATATTTGAATGTGCATTGATATAAACTATAGTTATTAAAGAAAGAACAAATATTATTATGTCTATGAGGTAGACAGAAATTCTTTCTTGTAATGTGCCAATATAGTCACACCTTGAAAGGATTATATAAAAAAATGATGATCCCAGGACCACACAATGAAGCAATGACTAATAAAGAAGAGAATGTAATTGTTCCCATTTATTTTTCCATGCTCTATTTTACTAATTTAAACTTAAACACTCAATTATTTTGGCAATCTTTAGCATTTATTTTTCTTCCAATTTACTGTCCCTCCCTATAGAACACTCACAAACAACAAAGAGATGAAACGAGACTAAGAATTTGATACCTGGTAATCCACCTTTTTTCCAATAATATTATTTTTAAGTGCAAACAAATATGTTAATATGAAAAATGTTCAACATGTAATCAGCTCCTTAAGATCACATACATAGAATTTCACTAATGTTAGGAAGTTCTTAACTGAGGAAAATGGACACTTGCCTCCCTAGCAATCTAAATCAGAAAAATCTATTCCATGAATCAAGAGATTGACCTACATAGATCCATAGCTGGAAAGTATTAAAGAGAGATGAAAGACTAGTCCTTTCATTACAAAAGCAAGGAAACTGAGGCCCAAAACAATTAAATTTATTGCCCATGATCACTCATCCAATTAATTAGCATAACAATGGTCCAGATTCCTTCTTCTTACTCTATAGCAACAATAATATTTGTTCCTAGAGAACAGATCCAGAGCAGTGGAAGCTCCAACATGATCATTTAGCTTGATGTCAGGAAAAACTTCCGAACAATTAAAGCTGGAAAAACAGAATGGATTGTCTACAGAGATGGTGAGTTGCTTCTTGTCAGATGTATTAAAGTTTCCCAAAATCTTAAAGCTCTCATCTTCTCTTGAGAACAAGCTCTTGAGAAGAAGCTCTTGAGAATGAAGCAACATAACAGTACTAAATAGCTCCCAGCTAACATTCTTCTATAGGCTATTTCCAAAGCATTTGAACTATTAGCATTTTAACATTCACTTTAATATCTTGTGCTCTCCACACATGGCAAATACTACACAAAATATTTTTTCTTACTCTAATAAGATTTTTTTCATTATGTTTGGTCTTTCTGCTCCATATAAAGAGTTCCATTCATAATAATAGCCTTGAACAAAACTACTGCCATAATACAAGGCTATCCATTCTTTAGTCAATGCATTAGTTCTACTACAAGCCTATTTTGGTATCCTGGAGGGAAAAAGAAAATAACTAGAACACAAACTCACTGGGCATTGAACCAGATAGGGCATGTTCTTAGTAAAGCCATAGTTAAAGGGCAGGTCCCAAACCTTTCCCCTCAAGGAAGGATTAAATTAACATGATGCTTTGTTATTCTATATAATATAATACTAATATTTAAATTATACTAACATTCAAATTAAACATATCAGTTTAACTCAAGACATAACCAAACTAATTAAAGCAAAAAGCCTGATGGTTTAAGCCAGCTAAGAGTAGTTTCTATATAGCCCTGCCTGAAAGGATTGGCTCAATAAAATCTCCTATATAAGTGAGTATATGTATGTATATGTATTTAAGTATGTAGGTGTGTATAAATTCATATATATATATATATATATATATATATATATATATATATATATATATATATATATATATGCATGTGTTTGCATATATAGGGAGAACAAGTAGAGAAGCATTTACTAAATACTTCCTATGTGTCAGACAGCATTTTAATTGCTTCTTAACAAACCTATGAGATAAGGGGTATTATGAATCTCATTTTCATATGAGGCAACAGTGGTTAAGTGATTTATCTAGAGTAACACTTCTAGTAAGGGTCTGAGGTAAAACTTAAACTCAGAACTTGTAATTTCAGGTTCAGCACTCTACCTATAAATACATGCAACAGATATATACATATAGACATATATAAATGATATAAATCTGTATATAAATATATCTATATGCAAGATTTGTAAGTACATACAATTTATTATTTTTCTCTGATTACTAAAAAAGCATTTTTAAAAGTCATCATATGACTTTAATCCTCCTGTCAAGAGAATTATAGTTTCAGTCATAGAATGTAAGGTACAGATTCATGAAGTCTAAGGGTAGACACTTCTCAGAATAATGTTTGTAAATGCATAAAATAAAACGATTATGAATTAAAAGCAATTACATTGACATGCAGTTAGCATTATTTTTAACAAGTTCAAGAGCCCTGTGTTAAGAACCTCTGCATAAAATGTGAGTATCCTGGAGTGGATTTTTTGCTCTGCAAGAAATACTATTTAACAAATTACTGCTTTAGTGAATATTGATTGAGACTGCTTTATGGAACTATATAATGAAGAAAAAATCAGAAATGACAGAGCTATCAGGAAAAAGAAAGAAATTTAAACTTCATGGTTTGGGGCAAACAAATTATAAATTAGTATGTATGTTTCTGAATTTGCTATTGTTTCAGTCATATAGTGATATCTTACTATAAATTACCTACACAATTGGAATATTCTGGAATTCTATTTTTAAAAATTAATATAAAATGGTTCTTTTCAACAATGAAACGATTCAGGCCAACTCCAATAGACTTGCAATAAAGAGTGTCATAAAGAGTCCAGTCAGAGGACTGAATGGATCACAAAATAGTTTTTTCATCTTTTTTTGGTTGTTGTTTGCTTGCGTTTTGTTTTTTCTCTCATTATTTTTTCCCTTTTTATCTGATTTTTCTTGTGCAGCATGATAATTGTGAACAATATATAGAACTATACATTTAACATATAGGATTACTTGTTTATGGGGAGGAGTAGGGGGAAGGGAGGGAGAAAAATTTGAAACACAAGGTTTTTCAAAGGAGAATGTTGAAAACTATCTTTTCACATATTTTGAAAATAAAAGGCTATTCTTAAAAATAAAGTTACCATAAAATAAACAATTGTTGACTTGCTCATTTCATATGATTCTATTATTATGATATAAAATGAGCTCAAAATATACTTCACAGAGTTGATTTTTAAAAGAGGATCCATATTTTTGAGTGGAAAAATGTACTTATCAACATACTTTTCAATTGCTTTCTTACTCCCTGTGTTGTCTTATTTTATTTGGAATTCAGTACTGGTCTGGAGACTTAGGAATTAGGAATCTTCCATTGAATCTTTGCAGCTAGCTCCAGGCAAACTGTTTAGTTTCCATGTACACCAGTTTCATGACCTGACAGGTTTTAACTAACTTCACAGTGATGGATAAATTTCTAAATCACTACCTGAAATTCCTTAAGGGGATTTTGCCAAAGAAACCCACTTATTCTATTTCTCCTTATACCAGCTGCCTCTCTAATCTCCTACACACACACACCATGCACACACACCTTATATTAACACACGCATACATTTTGAATGCTTTATTGCCCTACACTCATTTTTATCTTGACTCCAGAATAATGAGCATCTCTGGAAATTCAACAATATTTGTTAAATATTTTTAGAGTAATTCTCAAATTCAAATAGTATTAATTCAACTTTTAGAGTACATATTATACAGAGCAAAAAACCCAGCTTTTTAAATACATGCTCAAAAGATTTTTAAAGCAGTAAGCTGACTATCCATAGTTAATTTCTTGATGCAAGGAAAGCACTAATTGTTTGTTGTTGAGCTTTGTTTTTGTTTTGTTGTTTCTCCAGCTTAATACTTATTAGTTATAAGGATAATTAGTTAATTAACTAATAATCCCAGGATCAATTTCTTTATATGTAACCTAGGATTAGAGTACTGGCAATATCTACAATAGTGTTGTGGGGTGATAACCACAGAAAGATAGATATATCTTCCACAGTCAGAAAAAAAATATTTGAACTAAGTATTCTAGAGGCACCAATTTATAACAAGAAAAAAGGCATCAAATTTGGAGTCAAAAACTTACAATTAAATACTTCTTCTCAAAATCTGTGTGACTTTAGTCACATTACTTAACATATTGGGGTTTCAGTTTCCTTATACACTGAAAGAAGATAAGGTAAGATGTAATTCCCACAACTAAAATGATGATCCAATTCTATATTATGATTGATCCAATTCTATATTATGATATTGTCACATTTAAATAATTCAAATGTGGGCATCTTAGTTTAAAAATATCTTGATCTTTTAATAAAGCACTATGTAATATTACAGACATTTGTATTCATGGCTTTTTATATAACTGAATTTAGAATCCAATAAGAATTACAGGGAAAAGAGGGAAGAAAGTCAAATGTAAAAAGATTGTCTGCAAGACACTGAAACAAGGAATATTATAAATGTTACATACTTTCAATAAAATTATTCTGAAAAATATCACTTTTTTGAGAAATTCCTCAAAAACATTTGGTCAAATGTATTCTGGTAAATTTGATCAATTTTCAAAAAATAGTGGCTCAAAATAAGAGTAATTTTATTCTAAAATTACATTAGGTTTAACTAAAATAGTTCTAAAATGAAGACATTGGAACAAATAAGCAGGTATAAATTTAGAAGATTGCATTTATCATTGAGGATAAGCATACATTTTAAAATGAGCTACCTCTGCTAGAACAGCTGATATTTTCAACAACCTCACCCACAAAATGGGGGGAAGGGAAGAAGGGAAAAATTAAATATATTTTATTTAAATGCCATGAGACATTAATCTCTCTCTAAATAAAGAGCTGAAATTTACAAAGACTTACAGAAAACAATAGGATTTTCCAAATTATGCCCAATACAGTTTCCAAACCAGATTTCCATGTTATAGTATTTTCTAACTTTGGGGAAATTATAACATGTCACTACCACTACTGGTTTGAATATTTTTACTCTCCCCATGCTTTCCAAAAGTTCTATCTGGACAATATTTATCTTAAATTGTAAATTATTTAAATAAATTTTGTTTTGAGAATTTGATGACACTGATTGAAATCCTAGAATAAGTTGTGGTAGGAATCAATCCTAAAGAAAATAAAGCACCATGATGTCAAATTCTAATTTCTTTATTCAATTTAGGAAAAAAAAAGAAGACAGGAGAAGAAAGATGAAGAGAAAAGTTGACAAAGAACAATGTATTTGTCAGTTTATTTCAGGAAAATACAGCAACTTTCTATGTAAAAATACCAATCTAGGAAAAGCTATCCACATACAACTAGTATTTGGCTATGCCCTCCAGTTGTACTATGGGACATGGAAGAGTTATAGTATATAAGGACAGCTTCTGATGAAATTTTCAAATCATTCCTTTCTTCATAAGTATAATAGGAGTAGTTCTGGATGACCAGAAATATAATTAAAAGTTATGCTTTTTATAAAGCAAATCTGAATCAATTTTTAAAACCAACTTAAATTTAGATAGCAATTTACATCAAAGATTTCATGCTTTAAAATGTTTCCCATATTTAATCTCTTGAACCCATATTTGGATTCCCATATTTTATAACCCATTGTGATTCCCAAATTTGATCATATGAAAAACATTTCAAGATACATATCAGAATATCATCATCCCCAGTTGAGAGATGTATATTACTAAGATGTTTAGTGACTTTTCAGATTTCATATTCTTATTGTCAGGATTAATCAAATATTCTGGTTTAAAGAAAGCATAAATTATTTAAAACTTTCCAAAGAATAAAGGTAAAATTTATTGGGAATTTCAAATAGTACTAAATAATATTTAGTCTTTATGAGATGATTCAAAAGACATTTCAAGATCTTGCAAGGCCACAAGATTATTATTGAATCAATTACTAATATAATGTAGTTAGTCATGAGCACATAATAATAGACACCTGGATTAGAGAATGTCAGTTAAATACATGTTTGCTGTAAATGAAAGTCTAGAGTCTTTATTTTTTTAAGACAAATTAGATGAGTGAGTCTTCCTTTATTAAAAAGTTTATTTTCCTTAGGGTTAATTTAAATAACAAATTTCTTTAATGTACCAGTTGTCATTATCTAGCACTTAAAATCTAATTTGTTTTTTAATTCACTCATATTCAAGATTAATAACATTTGTAATATAAAATATTTCATTTCTGAAATTCAAAATATAACCCAGATCACTGGGGCTATGTTCAGATTTCCTATGAATTAAAGGCAAAACCCCAAATTTCATTGAATATTTCATAAGACCATGCAATCTTTCATAGAATTTTACTGTCCATGTCTTGGCATTATAGGATTCAGAGTTGGAAGAAAGTTCATCTAGTCCAACTCCATCATTTTACGGATAAGAGATTAAGCCCCAAAATAACATGGTTGGAGTAACACAGGAGTTAGAATTTCAACCAAATTTAGTGCTCTTTCCATTAAATTACCTTCTAGTACATAGCTCAATATGTTTTGATGACTTTTACTAAATCTTCACATTTTGTGTTATGAGATCATTCAAAAAATAATTGTATCAGTTCTGATTACATGGCACAAGCCACTCAGCATATATTTAGGAGGTTGCTGAATGTTATTGAGAAGCATTGTTCATTCCTTTAAATGATAGATAGGAGAGTAATAGTAATCTATACACACACACACACATACACGAACACATAGATTTACATATAGATTCTGATATTTTTATTCCCAATGCACAATATATGCTGACTGTTATAGTGTATATGTTGACATTTATATTGTCATTTACATTTTTTCATACTAAAAACATATTTGTTAATATACATTTAATGGGAGGTGTTTCCAATTTTTCTTATATTGAATAACTACACTTATAAATAATTCATTTAAGACCTGCAATTACATTTTAATAAGTTCCAAGTATCTAAATGCATGTAAGAAATATGTGTTTCATTCTAATAGAATTAAGTACATTTCATAAAATTTGTATATATTTAGATAAACATATTCCTAATTTGAAGCAATGAGCAACAGAGTACTATAATCTCATATTCTCTGTCTGGTTGGCTTGATTGTTTAGAGAACACTGTTTAATAAGGTCTAGAACATGAGTTCATTCCTTCTGAGAACCGATTTGCTTTGTTCAGTTATTTGGTCACAATAAGGCCTTCTAGCCTTGTGCATGTTGCAAATGTACATCCTTGGTCAAAAGGACGACTAGTAAGTTCGAAATAAGTATCCATAGAGAAGCTGAAAATAGAGTCAAGTTCTCTAGGGACTGTAACTATCTTTGACATTCCAAAAGATTAACATTCTATTGAAATGACCACACTCTCTCAAAAGTATGGCCATAAATGGAAATGTAGAAAACAGGAACAGGAAATGCATCAATTACCTACTGGTTGTTTTAAAGCTCCAGAGTCACAATGCCATTTAAGTTCTTTATAGAAAATCAAAATACCAAAACTTGAAAAAAGTTGTCTTAAATTCATAAGGTCAAAAATTCAATCCTTTCATAATCCTTTCAAATGATATTGAATTTGAGAACCGTTAATCCTTCACTCCACAGCAAATTTCCAACAATAACATATAATTATTCCTTCATATTAAGTAACAAAATAATTTATTTTCCCTTCAGGTATCTAGATTAATATAGAAAATTTAACTCAGTCTGCTGATATATTCAAGTTTTTTTTTCTTCTCCATTTGTATCTCATGGAAAAAAACAACAAAAAAGCAAAGAACATAATATGAAGAGGAAGAGGATGTGTAGTAAGACACAAAGCAAGGCTTTTCTACCTTTTACCACAAGCATCTTTCCTATCTATTTCTTTTTTTACTCTTTTCTAACTTTTGTAATATATATTTTTATTTTTCTCCTTTCTTCTTTATTCATTTAAGTCTTAGGTCAATCAAATTCATCATTAAACAAAGCATAGGAGGAAAGTAATAAACTTTTGACTATAATTTACAAGAATTTTTTTCCTCCAATGAATAAAATGCCATTGATAAAGGAAGTCCATCAAATTACTGAGGGGGTCTGTGACACAATAAGTTTAAAAACTCTTCTTTGAGCTTCATTACCACATTGCATCAGAAATGAAAAGGATAGTTGAGATTATCTTGTTTGACCTAAAACTAAAATCATTTTACATTTTGGGAAACTAGGACTCTACAATATTAATCAACTTGTTTAAAAATCATACAACTTGAAACAGAAAAACCAAAATATAGAAAATATTAACTTCGGCTTCCATTTCTTGATTGTTAGAAGCTAGGGAAACATATAAAGAAGATGCTGGCTTCAGGTCTCTCATTTGCTGCTGTTCATGATCCTACCAGCACTGTGTTCTCTCTTAATCCATCCTATACTGTTGCTTTTGGAGGGTATTAGTTATCTATTTGTTTGTTTATTTAATTTGCAGGGGAAAGTGAATAAGTAGAAGTCAGGGTTAAAGCACTATTTAGAATCAGAGTTTCTGATCTCTTAGTTATCACATTCTTTCTAATAGACATTTAAAAGTCATATTTTGAACACAATTCTTTTTTGCTTTGGAAAGCTTACATAATAATTTCCTTTGCACCATGGGTATGATAATTTCACTTATTTCATCATATAATAAACTAAACTTGTCCAAAAAGAACAAACAATAATCAAGCAAAAATTTAATAAAAACTGATATTATGCCAAAAAGACACAATAATAGAGAAGAAACATCAGCAAGTCCATGTGTGTGTGTGCACATAGTGTGTGTGTGCGTGTGCATGTTATGAGTAGCTTAATTGAAGTAACTGAGGAAAAAGTGGCTTAGGCTTCTGAGCATATTGATTTATGAAGCAATATATGGCAATTAAATAACAAATTAGGACCAAGTCTCCTCAACTTGACCCTGGATATAGGAGGAGACAGATTTTTATATATCAAAAGAACAAAATTAACAGGATACAAAACAAGATACAAAATTGAGCAAACCAATTTCTAATTGTGGTTAAAAATTAAGAGTTTTCTTGTTGGGGTAGGGTGAACAGGTACAATTCCTTCAAATCAGAAAAAGAAGTGTTCCATTTCCCCCATCCCCCAAGTGTCAGCATTGAATCAAAAGAACAAGAAAACAATAACTGATTGATGATAATAGGGACAGTTTTCAGATGAGATATATGGGTTACTTAAGATTTATAGTTGTGAGAAAAATCCTTATATTAGTCTTCAGATCTTACTGATTTTCTAGCCAGCATAATCTAGATCCTTAGTTAAATGTCTCTAAGCAAAATGTAGTTGTAGTCCAGCTTCCCAGTCACACAAGGCTTGGTTCAAAAAATTTAATAAAATTTTCTCATAACTCCCATAATTCAATAAAGTTTCTTACAAGGCAGAAATTAGACTTCACCCATAATTAATTGATCAAAAATAGAACTGAGCTAACTCCAGAATTGAGTCCCAAGATGGAGTCAAGGTGGTTCACTCATTTCCCACATTTGACAACATCACCATCCCAGAAGATAAATCTACATTCCTGTTCCTCATGACTGAGCAATATTATTAACAAAGCAAAACAAATCCTATAGCAATTAGTTGAAGTCTTTTAAAAAAATGATCAATCTCTATCCATACAAAGCAGAAAATGGAAGAATCAAGGGTTGTGGTTAAGAATGAAAAGATTGGTTAACAAGAGAGGCTAATATGTAAAAAACAACATATGATCACAAAATTCTATCAGACTAGCATTATCACCAATAGTTCAACACCTTCCTGGTCTGTATTAGAACTCTTAGGGGAATTTTTACAGTAATAAGCTAACATGGTTAAGCATTCTCACAACTAAATTTATACTTGTTATCCCATATATACTAAAAGCTGCTTAAAATGAGAAACTATGGCAGCAACAATTCCTTTCTTAGACTCAGTGACCCATCACTGATGTGGGGAGACAAGATCTCAGTCATTAAATTAATGTCCCATTCATGGACAACCTAGAACTGACTGAATTGGTATTTCTTTATATCAGAAATTTTAATCTTCTGAGGAAAGACAATTCCCATTGGTACTGAGAACCCCCCAAATATAGGAACTCTGATTCTAAATGTGACAAATGTATTTAACTTGTTTTTTCAACTATAAAAATAAATAAATACTAATCACAGGCTGAGTCTTCAAAGAAATTTTCTAGATATTTTAATCTTTAAACCTTTCCTTCATCAAAATGCATTAGAGAACTACAAAAAAAAGTTGAGAATCACAAAAAAAATACCCAAATTAATCACTTATGCTAATGAATTAAATGAAAAATTACAACCCTTTCATTTCACTGTCACTTAAAATTATGGAATGCTTTTGAAGTTCCTATGACTTATGCAGGTAATAGTTAGTATATAATACTCTGGTGCTAAATCTCTATATTTTTCCATAATATTTCAATTAGCATAGTCAATATCTCCACTAAAGTCTTTCCCCAGTAACATGTTATAATATGAACAAATATTAACCTTGAGGCTAAATAGTAGAGTTGGTTTGAAGGGTAGTCTCCTAGAGTATAATATATACAAGAAAATATCAAGGAAAACCTTGAAAGTATCACTTTGATATAAAAGCATATATTTTAAATGCTAGAAATTTTTGCTCTACAAGATATGTAGGTATTTTAAGATAAATCACGTGTACTAAATGGGGGTTCCAATACTCCAGTGGCTAGCAATTGGTCTTTATGGACAAGAAATAACAAAAATTTTTAATCTCTGTATCTGTTAAATGCTCATCAATTTAAATAAGTTAAGACAAACACTTCTACACATTAAACTATAAAACAAGCATAAAGAGAAAAGAGCATAAAGTAAAAATTTATCTATAACTTAAGTATTTTTGAAACTGGGGGAGAATAAGAACTAAGCAATTAATATCTACTTTATATACACTTGCTTTACAATTCAGAAATTCTCTGAAAACATGTTAATTTAGCTTTTAACAAACAAGTAAATAATATTTTTTCATAATTGAATGAAATAGAAAGTACTACACATTGTGTATTACACTATTTGAAACACTCAGAATTACTATAATGAAATCACCTATTTTTGCTTGTAATGGATTATGTTGCATGAATAACACATTCCACTTCAATTGTGACATTTATTCATTTATTCAGTGAATCTTATGAGCAAACCACAGTTCCAGGGTCCTGGAAAAAATATGGAAAGCTAGTCAGTGCCACCATGGAGCTCACAATCTATAAAACATACAAAAGATAATGCAAAATGAAATATGATTAATTGCACAAAACAGGTTTAAAGAAAGTGCTGTGCTTAGTTTGAGAAGGAAGCTTTATCAATGACAGAGAATCATGCAGAAGCTTATGCAAAAAGGTATTTATCTCAGTTTTTAAAAGATGTTAATAGCTCAACAAAATGAATTGACAATTCTAGATAAAGGGAAATTTTAGCACAAGACCCTATGTAAGTAAATGTATGGATATAGTAGAGAAAGAGGATATATACAATTATAGTGTAAGGGAGAGTGGCACCAAATTTTGGAGGGTGTTAACATCCATCCTGAGAAGTTTGAATTTCTTATAAAGGTATTCAGGACATAATGAAGCTATCTCAGGAAAAGACTATCATGAAGAAGTATGTATGTATGCTAGACTATAATCTAGCAGGGGGATAAAATGGATTGGGGGATAGAAAATGAACAGAAAAGAAAATATTTTGACTTAAATTTTTCTGATCTCATTTTCATATACAGATGCTTCATACATTCTTAGAATTATGTTTAAAGGCTTATATCACAATTTCTACACAATTATTTCTGATTATAAGTTTTAATTATATTCTAATTGAAAGAGATTCATATATAGGGGGCAGCTAGGTGGTGCAGTTCATAAAGCACCAGCCCTGAATTCAGGAAGACCTGAGTTCAAATCTGATCTCAGACACTTAACACTTCGTAGCTGTGTGCCCCTGGGCAAGTCACTTAACCCCAGCCTCAAAAAAAAAAAAAAATTCACATCAAAACAACATATATTTAAATAAAAATCGAGAGATGGAATGTGTTACACACACACACACACACACACACACACACACATACACACACACACACACACACACACACACACACACACACACTGAGGAAACAGAGCGCAGAAAGATTGTTTCTTATTAAGTGCATGTAGCTAATGAGTGTCTGAGAGAATTGTAAATCAGATCTTCCTCATTTCAAATTCAGAGCCTTCTCTCCTAGATTGTGCTCTCTCTCAGTAAAATACCTATCTCAGAAGGTTATAAAATTTTTCTTTCAAGAAACATTGCATTTTTCATTTAATTTATTGTATGCTTTTTAAAATTTAAAGTCAAGTAGGCATAAGCAAGATTAGAACAAATTATCAACAATTATTATAATTTCTCATCACATCATCATGAACGTCCATTTATATGACCAATGTCTTAGCTGTATGCTTAATTAAAATAGCCACTCACATTTTAGAAAACCTCTAGGATATCAGAAACTTACAATGTCATGTGTTTATGTACAAAAGTACTTGTGCTTTTTCATTGGATTAAAATATTAACAGGTGCAAGAGTTGGAGTTGAAGCAAGGCAAAAAAAAAATCTTAAATGACTTTTCTTCCTTTTTACTACAGCTTCAATTTTGTTGTGGAAGGAAGTAAGCAAGAATCTCACCCACCATGATGTCCACAAAATTAAATAAAAAAATTGAGTAGCTAAACTGAAAAAAAAAAAAAAAAAAAAAAAAAAGCATGCTCAAGACCACTGCTCAGAATGGTAGCAGCTTTGGCATCTTACAAAGCAAGCATGATTTTTAATAAGTTTTTATATTGTAGAAGGATATATAATTAATAAGTACCACTTCTCTAAGCAAAAAGGAAAGAGGGAAGTAAGTAAGCCTTGGAGTCATAGAAACTGATAAAGATCAAACTGGAAAAATGCATTTTTCTATAGTAGGTATTTCTAAGATATATTGGAGACAACCTTCCTGATAGAATCTGTTTGACTCATCCTATTGCTGCTTGTAGATCACAGAAGGTCTTATTGACACCCCCTTGCTTTATTTACTTGACTCTGGAAGTTATATTATCTGGGGAGAAGATCTCTTTCCTAAATCTCCACAGCCTCCATCGATAAATATTTTCTACAGCCAATTTATTATCTTTAAAAAACGTGTAAGCTGTCAATATTCAGAAAGACAAATTACCTGCCCTCAAATATGTTGAAATCATCTTATGAAATAAAAGTTGATGAAAAGGAAAGTAAGCACAGCAACAACAAGGTTATGTAATGATCAACTCTGATGGATGTGGCTCTTTTCAGCAATGAGGTGATTCAGGACAATTCCAAAATTGTGATGGAGAAAGCCAGCTGTATCCAGAGAGAGGACTATGGGGCCTGAATATGGATCACAACATAGTATTTTTACCTTTTTTGTTGGTGTTTTGCTTGCTTTTTGTTTCCTTTCTCATTTTTTCCCTTTTTGATCTGCTTTTTCTTATAGCATGATAATTGTGGAAATATGTATAGAACAATTGCACAGGTTTAACATATATTGGATTACTTGCTATCTATGGAGAGGAGGACGGGGAAGGAAAAGAAAAAAATGTTGAATGAATGTTGAAATGAACATTGAAAACTATTGTTGCATATATTTTGAAAATAAAAAGCTATTATTTAAAAAATAAAAACAAAAAGAAGGACGAGGAAGAGGAGAGAAAGAGGAAGAAGAGGAAGAGAAAGGAGGAGGAGGAGGAGAAAGAGGAGAAAGGAGAAGAGGGAGAAAAGGAGGAGAAGGAGGAGAGGGAGAGGGAGGAGGAGGATAGAGAAGAGAAGGGAAGTAAAGGAAGGGGGAGTAGAGGAGGGGGAGGAAAAGGAGAAGGAGAAGTAAGTATTTAAAGCAGTAAAACTGAATGTAAGTTAATGAGTGGACAGGAAGGAAAAGTTCCATGAACATGCTCTTTTGGAGCTAGAGGCAGAAAAACACTTTGCAGGAGGAATGTTCTGAAGAACTTTTCACTGTACGTGGGATGAGAAGATTTCCTATCTATTTTAACTCTAAATCTTAAAATGTCATGGCAATATAACTGATTCAATAGGAAGAGTAGTATTAATATTTAAATAATTCATAATTTCAACATTGTGAAACTTTATTACAGCCCCTTTATATATTAATAGACAATTTAATGAGTTTCTCTAATTTTTTAAAACAACCATTATTATCTGGTGACTAACTTTCTGGTCATCAGAATCTCAGCTTTTAGCTGTCTTGATACATAGTTCTTCAGATTACAGCCAAATAATTCACTGCTAAGGCTATACTCAATGAAAGGATGTTAAATCCTGTCTGAGCATACATCTTCCTGGCATCAGTTTCAGGAACCCAGCATCAACTAAGGCATCAAAAGACAGTGAGGAGATCCTTGAATGTTAGAGAGGCATTAATGTTATACTTTTTTTTAAAAAATAGGACTTTTTTTGCTGTTACTTATCATCTCACCCAAAGTACTGCAACAGAACCATTTCTTGGATAAAGAGCTTGGATTTAGAGTTAGAAGAGCTGAATTTGAATCATGACTATAATACTACCTGTGAGTCTTTTGGACAAGACACTTAGGACAAGTTCCCTAAACTATAAAGTGAAGGTAATGGATTAGATGACCTTTCTAACATCTCTTTCAACTCTAAAATTATGGTTCTAAAAAAACAAAAATTATCAATCTAATCAATAAAATGTTTTTAAAGTTAAGATAAAATCCAAACAAAGATAAAAAGTAAATTCACTTTCTAAATTATTCTTCCAGAAAATACTGGCTATAAATAGCAACAGTATTTCTTTTCACATGAAATTTCCTAATGGTAAATAACAAAAGAGAATAAAAAGAAACTCTGAAATTTAAAATATAGATTTATGTTCTAGTATTGTGATATTCTTCAATGTTTTGAAGAGCTAAGTATGTGGAAAGACATATTTGTTAGGGGAGGATGTTAGCAACTGAATCCACAATATAATACCCATATTTTCTCCAATTTTCAAATTTCATCATCATAATGTTTAATTAATGCATTGTCAAAGCCAATAGTTCTGGCCCTTTTTAAATGGAAGTCATTAGCATAGGTAAATATTTCTCTTCCAAAGGATTTAACAATTTAGTCATCCTGTTTAGTAATTTGTTGAAAAAATTAGGCAGTGGAATGAAATAACCATTTTATGAATACAAAAATAATTTAGATTCTTTCACTATCAATATTTATTGAACACTGTTAGCATGTTCAGCTGTACAGAGAAAGAGAATATGCAACATAATTGGAAAATCAAGCAGGGTCAAGAGATTATGTAAAGACTCAGAATTTTAGAATTGTAAAGAACTTTAAAAGTCAGTACAACCTTGTTGAAAATGTGAAGAAAGGAGACATATCGAGGAGGAGATATTAAAACATCATAAATAGTCTGAGGAAGATAAAATAGTGAAGAGAAGGGGCTTGGTGCTAAGGACAAGGAGAAAGAAAAAAGAAACAAAAAGGAAGGAAGGAAGGAAGGAAGGAAGGAAGGAAGGAAGGAAGGAAGGAAGGAAGGAAGGAAGGAAGGAAGGAAGGAAGGAAGGAAGGAAGGAAGGAAGGAAGGAAGGAAGGAAGGAAGGAAGGAAGGAAGGAAGGAAGGAAGGAAGGAAGGAAGGAAGGAAGGAAGGAAGGAAGGAAGGGAGGAAGGAAGGAAGGAAGGAAGGGAGAAAAAGGTGGGAGGAAGGAAAGGGGGAGAAAAGGGGGGAGAGAAAAAAGGAAGAAAGAAACTAGATAAGACTTGAAATAGTGTGGAATCTAAGAAGCACCTTTCCCTTTCTTTCTCTGAGAATAATATGTTGCCATTAATAAGGTATATGGAGAATGCATTAAATAAAGCATCTTAAAATTCCTGCCATAACTGGAAAGAAAAGAAAAAAAAATAACAAAGAATTGTCCCCACAGAGTTGAGTAATAATGAACTGTATTTATAATGAGCTTCTCTCTTCGAGATCCAGTGATTTATATGCCTATCTTTTAGAATTCAGGCTTTTAGAATTCTCAGTCTTGGATTCAATCCACTAGTCAACAGTATCCCTATTTAGATGTGCTTATGAAATGAATCTTGAATTCAGAATACACTGATGCCACACTTGGCAAAATGGCTTCTGAATAATGGCAATATTCACCTTATGAATAGTATATACCCAAAGACATTTTTTTTTGAAGAATACTTCTATTGAACCATTTACTACTGAGCTCTAAATTGAAGACAGGAGGTAGGAAAGTCCAGATGTGTGAAGTTATTAGTATAGAAAAATTTTAGTAAGAATATTTCTTCTAATAGTATACAATTTGCAAAATTGCTGCCAATCTAATCTTAGAAAGTCTCCTTGGATACTAAGAGATTAAATTACTTATCCCAGGGTCACCTAGCCAGTATGTATCAGGTGAAACTTGGAGGCAGTCTTCATAATTCTATTTTTCTATCTACTACCTTGCTACCTCTAAAACTACAGATACCAAGCTTATATAGTCTGTCCATATCAAGTATTATTATTAAATTAAATAATCGAATGATATCAATTAATATATTTGGGTTCCACCAACAGGCTCCATAATGCATGCCCCCACACATACATATATAAATGCACACACATATTCTAAACCCTGGTTTTGGAATCTTAATGCTAGCTCTGCATCATTTAGGACACAAGGAAAGAGACATCAGCTTTCTGGGTCTATTGCTTCATCTATAAAATGAAAGGACTAGATTAAGATAGTTTCTAATGTTTTTTTTCAGACGTAAATTCTATGAACTGATGTAGTCAGTAAGTATTATTTACTGATTAGCCTGACATCAAATCAAAGGTGCAAACACATTTAAATGTCTTGTTTTGTCAATATATTAAGAAGAAAAAAACTTTAATTTCCTTTAGAATATTTAAAGTGACTTCTTCTAGCAATTAGGTAGTGTGAAAAACAGTGCTAGAGACTGAATTAGGAAGACCTGAACTCAATTCCTTCCTCAGAAACTCTCTGGGTGATTGAATAATTCATACTTTTAAGCCCTCAAACTCTCTCAGTCTTATTTCCTCATCTTTAATATGGGGATTATAGCAGCCTCTACCTCTAAGAGTAATTATGGAAATCAAATCAGTTTATATGTAATGGGCTTTTCAAAATTTAAAGTATTCTACAAATGATCATGAGTGTTTGATGATGATGATGATGATGAAACAAGAAAGAAAAACAAACTATAGTTGAAAAAACATTCTTATCTGTTTATAATTCAATCTCACATACATACCACTGTGATGTAAAACTGAACACAGTAAATGAGAAAGAAGACTGACAGCATTTCATTCATTTAAGTAAAGCTGACTTTTAATCAATAATCAGTGGTTTCTGTTGCCACTACAGGGAAGCTATGAATGTCAGATGCAGGAAAACCAAAAGCTTAGAACAAAGTGCCAATTTCCCTTTTGCTTTCTTTCTTTTTTTGAACTCCATTCATTTTCATTAATAGTAATAAGTTTAGATTTTTTAATGGCACATTTTTATCTTTGTACTTCCCACCCTTTCCAAGAAATCTGATTCTCTGCCAACTTTTCATACGTTATAAGATAGCACAAGAAAGTAGTTCCTCACCAAATTCATGAAATCACAGAGTTGGGAGAAATTTTAGAAATTACACACAGCCCACTTATTTTATAAATGAGGAAACTTGGACTACAGTTTTTCCCCAAAACTCTCATAAAAGTTCTGATTGTTTTCAATTCTTATTATAATAGTTCCTATCTATGTGGGGCTTAAAAATTATATAAAGCACTTTGCACATATTTTTCAATTAAGTCCCTAAAAAAACTAAATTGTTAACTTTTTATTAGCCTATCATTGGCTCTTTATTATTAATACATGCACAATTCCATCAGTGCAAAGTTAACTGAATATATTATTCATGGACTTAGGAGATAGTGATCCCATTGGGACAGCGATTTATTTCCCAAATACTTATTTAATTTATACAAAGATAGATGAGAGAGAGGACAATAGATTTTAGTAGAGCTCCCTTAATTCAAATTCAGTTAAGGAAAGGAAAAGAGACAGCTGTTTGGGGGAGGGGAGTGATTAAACAACACTAAAATTGGCAAATATATCAGTTTCAACTCAATGAGCACACGTTCTTACTGACAACTACAGGCAATAAATTCCTGTATCAAATTTTTATTTTAGTTATTGTTCATATTGTCTGAAAAAATGATTACCATACATTGCCAATAAAGCAACTGATAAGAGCTCAGGATCTAATAGTAACCAAAACACCTGCTACATATATTATTCTGAGTTTAAATCCAAACTGTAGCACGAAAGCAGCATAAGAAATTCACATCAAGCACAGAAGGTAAATGTCTGGACCTGGGCAGTTATTGCTATATTGATATTTGTAGGTTTTTTCTAAAAAGCAAAATGTTCCTTATGGACTAACCATGGAACAGTGGCCTTTTCCAACTACTGGAATATGTGTATTTCTTCACCACAATTGCTATATGTTAAATCACATTGAAAATCAATAGCATATGACATATTTATTGCATAATTTTAGGGTGATGAATGGCTCACCATTCACAACCATCATATATTACTATAAAATTTCAGTCCTTTGCAGTCTATTGGACAAACAATACAAGTTTGATTCACATTTCTTCCCTTTGCATTTTTCAACTGTTATTCATTTACACTTGGCCTCTAGGTAATTGTGCGACTTCAACTTCCAAAATTCATAATCCACTACCCTTCATCAAAGCAGAAATTCATCACAGCTTTGAAAGGAGTATAACTATGACAGCAAAGGGTATTGATAAACTGGCAGCACTCAGCTGGTATCTTAGCTTCTCTGTCATTTCAGTTTTTTAGGAGGGGAAGAAGAGTATGAAAAAATGAAAGCAGACCAAAGGATTCATGGATTGTCATTTATTCAGGAGATATCTCATGAATTCATGCCATAACTAAAATATAAATACAAGTGCATTTCTAAACAAATAACACTATGCACCTCCATTTATCCAATACTCTATGATTGTCAGGATGCATTTGTTGTTGATCTACAGAAACTATCTCTCCTTGTTTCCAGAAAAAAAAAGAAAAGAAATATGAGACTAGAATGCAGGATAGTTTACCCTTCAGATCTGTAGAGGAGGAAGAAATTTGTGACCAAAGAAGAACTAGAGATCATTATTGATCATAAAATAGATAATTTTGATTATATTGAATTTAAAAGTTTTTGCACAAATAAAACTAATGTAGACAAGATTAGAAGGGAAACAATAAACTGGGGAAACATTTTTATATTCGAAGGTTATGATAAAGGCTTCATTTCTAAAATCTACAATAGTTCAAGCTATTCTCCAATTAATAAAGGTCAAAGGAAATGAACAGAATTTTCAGATGAAAACATTGAAACTATTTGTAGTCATGTAAAAAGGTGCTCTAAATCACAATTGATTAGAGAAATGCACATTAAGACAACTCTGAGATACCACTACACACCTGTCAGATGGCTGAGATAACAGGAAAAGATAATAACAATTTTTGGAAGGGATGTGGGAAAATTGGGAAACTGATACATTGTTGGTGAAACTGTTAACGGATTCAACCATTCTAGAGAGCAATTTGGAACTATGTTCAGAAAGTTTTCAAACTGTGCATACTCTTTGATCCAGCAGTGTTTCTACTGGGTTTATATCCCAAAGAAATCTTAAAGGAGGGAAAGGGACCCACGTGTACAAAAATGTTTGTGGCAGCCCTTTTTTGTAGTGACAAGAAACTGGAAACTGAATGGATGCCCATCAATTGGGGAATGGCTGAATCTATAGAAAGAATGTATGAATGCTATAGAATACTATTGTTCCAACAGAATGGTGTTTAGAGAGTCTTGGAGAGACCTACATGAAACTAAGTGAAATAAGCAGAACCCAGGAGATCATTATGCAAGGCAACAAGAAGACTATATAATGATCAGTTCTGACGGATGTGGCTCTTTTCAATAATAAGATGATTCAAACCAGTTCCAATTGTTCAGTGATAAAGAGACCCAACTACACCCAGAGAGAAGACTGTGGGAACAGAGTGTGGACCACAACATAGCATCCTCACTCTCTCTGTTGTTGTTTGCTTGCATTTTGTTTTCTTTCTCAGTTTATTTTTCTTCCTTCTTGATCTGATTTTTCTTGTGCAGCAAGATAATTGCATAAATATGTATACATATATTGGATTTAAAATATATATTTAACATATCTAACATGTATTGGACTACCTGCCAACTAGGGGAGGGGGAGGGGAGAAGGAAGGGAAAATTTGGAACTAAAGGTTTTGCAAGGGTCAGTGTTGAAAAATTACCCATGCATATGTTTTGTAAATAAAAATCTTTAATAAAAAAAAAAAGAAAAGAAAAATGAGATGAGAATGATTCAGATTTTCTTAGGGGCAAGGTAGAGAATAATTCTTCACGTCATAAGGTCCAAACTGAAGTATGTATATGGAAACAAGTGAACAAGTGAATAACACCACATTTATAAATCAGTTATTGACAAAAGAAAATATTAATAAGAATGATAACTACCTTGAATATAAGTAACATCTCACTGCCTACCTCAATGAAGAAATCAAACAAGTTTCATTATTGCAAGGTCTAAATGGAATTAATAGAGGCTTAAGCAAAATCATGTAATTGAATGTCATATGCAAGCATAAAATAGAGTTAGTTTTCCTAGTGATTGGAGAACTAGTGTTGGCATAAGAAAGTTCATGGCCTAGATGTGTGACCCTGGCAAGTCAACTTTATCTCCAGTGGGCCTGAGCAATTCTCTAGAATTATAAAATGTAGAGTTGGAGAGCAAGTGTTGATTGGTCTCAGGAAAAGAATTTCACACTTAAATTTTGTGCACCAGTGAAACCATAGGTCCAATTATTTTTAATGAGTTTTATTAAGTTAAAGGAAAGGGTTAAGTGTATTAGTGGGGTGAACAGAAATTAGAACTCTCAGATTCTATCAGTCAGCATATGCCCAAGTTCTAATTAGGCTAATTTGTTTGAGGAGTTTTCTCAAATACATAAAAATTCAGAAAATATTCCAATAAGAGAACATTTTATAATGTACAATATGTCAATGACTTGTTCCATTCCCATTAACCCCCTGAATAACCACTTCTAGAATAAACATATACAGTTATTTAAAAGGAGTGCAATGAATGAGCAAAAACGACTGAGAACGAAGGATGTTGTCTTCACAAAGTATAAAAAATAGAGTTTTTTTTAAATGGTTAACAGACTACCATCTCTGCTAAGGCAAAAGGCCTCTTTCTTCCAAGAAGGGATAATAAAGGTGCTTGAATATATCCTTCACCTCTTTCCAAAGTGCCAAATGAAGTGGTCCTTAAAATTGAATCAAAACAAAGAAGATAAAGGATCTAGAGAAGCAATGTCAGGATGAAGAAGCAAAGATAGGCTTTGATCATTACCATTAAAAGAATGTCTCTGTTATATTATAAACCCTTTAAAGATGTTCAGAAGTTGGAGAATAGAAGAATGCAACAGAGATGAAAATGAGAGAAAGAGGTCATTATGTGAACTTTGCAATAGTTATTTAGTTCATCCTGTAGATCAAAGACTCAATCTTATTTTTTTCTATGTTATGATGCTCCCCTTTGGCAATACTAGTGAAGTCTGTGGTGTCCTTCTCAGAAAAATGATTTAAAATTAATAAAATAGAATAGCATTGCAAAGAAAATCAATCATATTGCAATATACTAATTAAACATTGTTGTTATTTTTTAACTTCATAGACTACAATTTATTTGGACCTTGAAGAGAAAATTATTGGGTTCAAATGAAGGATAAAATAGATACACTTATACTATTAGGATAATTCTTTAAGAAGGAAGGGAAAAAGAAAGAAGAGACGACTAATGGTGATTGGTGACCTTACTGAAAAATCTATCTGTTGAATTTATTATCAAAACAGAATCATTATATTTTCCTCCAAACTTACCCATTTTCCTAACTTCCATATATCTATCAAAACTATCATTAAGTTTTAGTCACCTACATTTGTAAATTTGGTGTCATCCTACATTATCTCCTTATCTTCCTTTTCCAAATGGTTGGAAAATCCTAAGAATTCTACCTCCAAATACCTATGCACAAAATTGTTTCTTTCCACTACCAAGTTCATAACCCCAATTCAAGACTTCCACATCACCTCAAATCCATGAAACAACAGAATCACTACATCTTAAGAGTCTTGCTTTGATTCTGTATCTGTGCTTGAATAGTAGGTGCATTAAAAAATAAATAGGGTATTTCAGCCTTATCAGGGTTCCCTCATATCTTCCCCCAAAAAAGAATCATTAAGCATATTTTCTCTTTAAGCATTCTATGTTGCAGACTTAAGGCACATATATATATATATGTTTATATATACATACATGCAAACATATGCATGTGTGTGCGGGCATTGTATATGAGTAGAGATGTATCCTACTGTACTCTTTTATCATCATATCTATGTGGAGTAGTGAATTGATTCTGATTAAATTTTAGAAAAAAACTTTTGATAAATTGAGAAACATCCAAACATTCAGAGGAAAGCAACCAAGATAATGAAGCTTTTGAAGATCATTCATCCAAGGAGAGAATGAAGGACATAGAGATATATATTGAAGGCAGGAAAAAAAGAAAGTGAAGAAATAGTTCATTTTCTTCAATTTTTTTTAACAGCTAGTATGTGAAAGAGAGCATCCCAGTTCAGTTTGTGGGAATTTCAAAGACAAATTTCATATCAATACAAGGAACAAATTCCTCACTGAAAGTCTAGGATGAGAAGCTGAATGACAACTTCTTAGATACTATGTACTGGGGAATTTTTTGGTCATGGTTTGCAAGTTGGAATAGATGGCTTCTGGGGTCTATCCCTTTCAACTCTGAAGTTGCATGATTCTTTGTGAGTGTGGATAGATACTAAAGTTCTGAAATTTAGTTTTTTTTTTTTTCTGAAAAGTAAAATTACTTGCTCTCTTAGTAAAACCTTGTGGGCACCTAATATTATTTTAGGATAGAGAATGACCACCCACACTCTCATTGCTCTAAAAAGCACTTCAATGTTTTCTTGGCTGGAAATCAAATCTTTTTGACCTTTTTAAATATTACTTTCTCCCTAAACACAAAGAAAATCATTTAGACATGTCAAATGCTGATTCACTCCCAACATTATTATTTCGAGTTTCTAATATCAACTAAAGAACTATGTACACATGTATGAAGCATACTATCATTGTATATTCAATGACATTTATTGATGTTTTAGCTAGAGAAAATGATGACTTATGTATCATAATTCATGAAGATGCTTGTCTCGTTTCATGCATGATTCTACTTCTAAAAGAATCTTCTTTGATATCAGAACTTTATCTACTCCTAAACTTTCCAATAAGTCTTCTAAGACAACTATTGTTATAGCCATCAAATGCTAATGTTGAAATATTGGACAATCAAGTTTAATCTAGGCTCAAAACAAAAAGAACCAAAATATTGGCAATGTAAATAGAATTTTTGTTTTGTTAGTTCTACCAAATCATATAATAAGAATAAGTACTTCTTTGAATACATTCTGATCCTGACTCCTTTATTGATGAGAAGAATCTGTAGTTTTTAAATTAATTTTATTGACTTTACAGCTTATTTTTTTCTTTTTTTCCTTTAAATTATTTTACAAGGGATGGTTCTCTGAGAGGAGGAGGAAGAAGAGGACTAATGGAAAATGTAGTCAGCTAAAAACAAAAGATAATATGTATTTATTTGAAAGAGAATTAGCATTTCTTACCTCTTCAGTAAATCATTATTAACATCTACCTTGCCTACTTAAAAACTTGCTAGTGTCTTTTTCATTTATCTTTATCACTTTAAAATCCAGCCCTTGTCAGCAATTCTGTCTTCCTTCCTAAACTTTCATCTATTTCCAGCTCAGCCCTGTACCTTTTCCAGACTCATCTCATCAGTGCCTTCCCTTTTACTAGTCACTCCCATTGCTCTCTGGGGTGTAACGGTTCTACTGTGTGTAAACTGCCTTACACTCTTCAGAACTTCTTACTTACATCCTTACTTTAATGCAGTCTCAGGTAGAAAGATTTACAGCCAAATAATCCCAGGATATAGAAATGTCTCTTTAACAAAGAGTGGAGGAATATATATCTAATGGTTCCCTATTCCTTACTGCTAAAAATTCAAGGGCTTCCACAGCCTTCTACCATCTTGTTTTTTTCTGCTTCTGTGTTTTCTGCCTGTGAGGATCACTTTTGTTCTAGAATGCCTTGCCTTTTGAGCCTGAATGCCTTTGTTCACACTGGTCCCCATTCTTATAATGGTTTTCTTCCTCTTGGTAATGTAACCCTGTTTGCCTTAGCTTATTCATCTGTAAAATGAGATAGAGAAAAACGAAAGCAAACCATTCCACAATTTTTGCCAAGAAAATACAAAAATACAAAAAGTTGTACTTCATTAAAAAAATGACTAAATAACAAAGGGATAGAGATCATGTTAGTCAACAAGAATTCATTAAATGTGCTATATACCAGGCACTAGGCTAAATGCTGGGGATATAAAGAAATAGGGGGAACAGTCCCAAGAACTCACATTTTAAACGTGAAATTACTAGGAACAAGAAACACAGAATAGATGGAAGGTAAAATCCAAAGCAAAGGAGGAACAGTTGGCAGAGTTAAGGACAAAGAAATGGAAAAGGTGATATTTCAGGTAAGTGAAGAAATAAAGTGAGATACAAATAAGGGGATGTGGAGAGACTGCATTTCAGACAAAAGAAACAAGTTCAAAGGCATGGAGATGAAAGACAGAGTGCCCATGGAACAAGAAATAAGCCAGTGAAGCTAAATCATAGAAAGTGTAGAGAGGAATAAAAGGAAAAAAAAAAAGGAATAGAAAGAGGAATGGTCAAAGTAGTGAAAAGCTTTAAATGCCAAACAATTGCCTTTAGAACCAAATTTCATGTTTGTCCTAGAGCTGTGTTATATAGTACCCAATAAACTATAAGTGCATAATAAATGTTTTTTACATTGATGCCATAATATCCCTGATATTTCCTGAACCAGAAATAGCAATTCAATTCCATTTATTTAATAATATTTACAAACAATTTCTAATCATTATGGTAATCACGATAAGTAAAACAAAAATGAATGAAGCACAGTAATTGTCCCTTATATTTTACTCAGGCCTTTCCAACTTCTCCTTTGCATTTTAATTACTTGCATATATTTTAAAATATCTTCTAGACTAATAACTGTCTTGAATGTGGAGAGTCTTACATTTCTATCACTATACATAGCCAGAAAGATATCTTAGGAACAATCTATGTCCACAAGATAAATATATATCAAATTAATCAATTTTAAATTGCAACTAGATATAAAATAGAATTCAGAAAACATGGGTCTAAAGATCCTAACAATAAATAACTGATTAAATTTTGGTAGCTTATTCATTTATCTTTACTGGGGCACAACTTTGTCATTTCAAAAAAAAGTAATTTCACTAGGGTTAAAATTCTAAAACTAATAGCATCTGACAAAAAAAGATTAATAAAACATGTGTGTACAAGTTTCTTCTTGACCACTATAAATACAATATATAATTTGAAAAAATATACATCAGTGTGAGCAGCCCATTTGAAATTACAGTCTAAATAATTAATTAATATATCATTCTTTAAATTACACAGTAGAATCTCAAGAGGGTATAGCTATACACTTATGTTATGACCTATCAGGGAGGCTTATTGCTTATATAAAATGACTCGATTTATTTTTAAATTTTAATGTCATATTAATAAAAGGAAGCAATTTAAATTAATAGATTCCAATAGTTTCTTTGTGAAAGGTTACTAAGAATTTATAAATGCATTTTGCCAATACATACATAGAATGAGAGGAAATCAAAGAACAACTTTTCCCAGGCCCATCAGAAGTGTTATGGAATGAATTATATAATTAACATTTTATCATCATAAACAAGAAATGAACTTATCCCTAAAGACACAGAAAGTAAGGTAGCAAGTCATGTAAAAATGTGCTCCTTTCCCATTTTTGTAGATAGATAAAACCAAACTACAAATTAAAAAAAAAAGAAGCCTTCCTTAGCCAATCCCAAACAAATAATAAAAGAGATTTAACAGTCTTCTGTTTGGAAATTGTAGAGACACAGGTGGTAAATTGGAACATTCATTTTAGTTTTTGTGCTTGTTCTAACTGTTGTGAGTGAGAAACAGGCTGTGAATTCTCTTTTCCTCAGTAAAAAGAAACATAAAGATAGATCTTGAGCAATTTCCCAAAATAACATTACACGAGATATCCAAGCTGGATTAGCTCCAGACCTTTTGTGTTCTTGGGGGAAGGGGGAGTACACTGTAAGATTTTGACTACTGGTACTTCACTGTATGCTTCCAGATGTACAAATGTTGCTTTTTACCAGCTGCACTTTTTTTTTCTCAAAAAATACAAAAGCCTAATTCTTATAAAGTAACCACAGTGATCAAAGCAAGGGATGTGGGGGGAACACAGTAAAATGTGGGGTCCATTATCATGGCAGAATTAAGTAGACATCTGAAATATATAATTTAAATCTCTTCTGTCACTATACATTTCAATATGATTTCTTTCAATGCATCAGAAAATATAATATAGAATAAAATAATCTAATAATGTAGTGAGACACAAAAAAAAGCCTTTTCATGGATAAACAATAAAATCCTGCTTAGAAAATGAAAAGATATTATTTGAATACAGAGCTGTTTTCCTCAAATGCTTTATTTTATTGAATAGTAATGAATTTTTAATGATTATTTAAACAGAAAGAAGAAATGATATGAATAATCCTAAACTTATTATTCCAAATTTAACCAAAACTGTTTAAGATGAACAGTTTGGATAATTTCTTAAAAGTGATTTAGTTGTTGTTGTTGTTGTTGTTGTTGTTGTTGTTTTCACGTGCTTTGAAATAAGAATTTGATGTTATAGGAATTCACTTGAAACAAAAATATGAATGGATAAACACCTGTAGGGAATGTTCTTCTGCTCTATTTCTTTTTTCTTTGCTACATGCCCCACCAGAAATCTTAGAAGCATTCCTAGAACTTATAGGACTTTGATGAGAAAAGAGTTACAACTACATTTCTTCCACAGAGATGAAGGACCATCAGGCCTTTAACCATTTGCCCTGCCTCTATAATGTGAAAATCCTTCACACTAATATTAAAACCTAATGATCATTCTGAGGATTCAAGTACCTTGACCTCTACTCTGAAGATCTCTTAAAGGAGTCTCAGACTTTTTATCTGCCCTGCAACTGAAGTTTCTTTTATGTATTATCTCTCCAATTATAGTGTAAACTCCTGGAAAGCAAGAGATGTTTCCTTTTTCTATTTGTATTCCTAGCATTTTGAAAATATTAATTTTGCTTTAATTAATTTATGAAGTCACATTGAGGGGAGGGAAACAGAAAAAAGAAAAAAAAACATTTATTTATTTTTAATACACATTACTTTAGGAATCATGTGAGAGAGAAAAATCAGAGCAAAAGGGAAAAACCATGGGAGAGATTTAAAAATAAACAGAAAAAAGAAGTGAACAAAGTATGTGTTGATTTACATTCAGTTTCCTTAGTTCTTTTTCTGGATGCAGATGGCATTTTCTGTCCAAAGTCTACTTGGGATTGCTTTGGATCACTGAACTACTGAGAAGAATCAAGTCTTTCATAGTTGACCATTGCACATTCTTGTTATTGTGTACAATGTATTACTGGTTCTACTTGTTTATCAAAGTATCAGTTGATGTAAATCTTTTCAGGCCTTTCCAAAAGAAGCTTGTTCATCATTTTTAGAACAATAATATTCTATTATCTTCACATACTACAACTTGTTCAGCCATTCCCCAATTGATGGGCATGTACTCATTTTCCAATTATTTTTATCACAAAAAGAGCTGCTACAAACACTTTTGCACATGTGGAGCCTTTTCCCTACTTTATGATTTCCTTGGGATACAGACTCAGTAATGGCACTTCTGGGTCAAAGGGTATGCACAATTTTATAGCATACTTCCAGATTTCTCTCCAGAATTTGTGGACCATTTTATAATTCTACCAACAATGCATTAGTGTCCCAGTTTTCTCACCCCTCCAGCATTTGTTATTATCTTTTCCTATTCTTTTACCAATCTCAGAGGTAAGAGGTGGTATCTTAGAGTAATTTTATTTAGCATTTCTCTAATCAATTATGATTTAGGGCATTTTTCATATATCTATAGTTGGCTTTCATTTTATCATTTGAAAATTGTCTGTCTATAACTTTTGACCCACTTATCAATTTGTATTTTTATAAATTTGATACAGTTTATATATTTTAGAAATGAGACCTTTATCAGAAACACTAATTGTAAAGATTTTTTCTCAGCTTTATACTTGCCTTTTAATCTTGTTTCTGTTGGCTTTCTTTGTATAAAACCTTTTTAGTTTAATGTAATCAAAGTTGTCCATTTTACCTTTCATAATGTTCTCTATTTCTTCTTTGGTCATAAATTCTTCCCTTCTCCAAAGATCTGCTCTAATTTGTTTATGGTAGTATCCTTTATGTACGAATAATGTACCCATTTTGACCTCATTTTGCTACGGGTTATGAGATGTAGGTCTGTTCCAAGTCTCTGAAATATTTTTCTCCAGTTTTCTCAGTAATTTTTGACAAATAATGAGTTCTTGCTCCAGAAGCTAAAAATTGGGAGTTTATCAAATATTAGATTGTTATGGGTCTTGATTTTTGTGTTGTGTGTAACTAATTGAATCTATTAATCCATCACTCTATTTCTTAGCCAGTACCAAATGGTTTTGATAACTCTGCTTTATAATATAGTTTTAGGCTTGATACTGCTAAGCCGCCATCCTTTGTATTTTTTTTTTCATTAATTCCCTTTATATTCTTGAACTTTTGTTCTTACAGATGGATATTGTTATTATTTTTTCTAATTCTATAAAATAGTTTTTTTTTAGCAGTTTGATTGGCATGGTACTGAAAATAGTACATCAATTTAGGCAGAATTGTCATTTTTTATTATGTTAGCTCGACTTATCCATGAACAATTGATATTTTTCCAATTGCTTAAATCTGAATTTATTTGTGTGAGAAGTGTTTTGTAATTGTGTTCATATAGTTCTTGAGTTTGTTTTGGAAGGTAGATTCCCCAAGCATTTTCTTTTTTATACAGTTATTTTAAATGGAATTTATCTTCCTATCTCTTGATAATGGGCTTTGTCAGTAATATACAGAAATGCTGATGATTTGTGTGGGTTTATTTTATATCCTGCAACTTTTCCAAAGCAATTTGTTTCCAATAGGTAAAGTTCTGATGACCATTTCTCATCTTTAAACAAAAGACTTACATGACTTGAAATATTTTAGCATTTTTTTATCTTGTCTTTCTGAATTGTTTTGAATCATTGTATTGTTCAGAATATCTAAGAATTGTGTACAATGTTCTCCTGTTCCTGCTCACTTCACTTTTCATCAGTTCTTACAATTTTTATCAGATTTTTCTGAAAGGATCTTGCTTATCATTTTTTACAGTACAACAGCATTCTATTAAAATCACATGCCACAACTTGTCTAAGAATTCTTCAGACAACTTTTGAACAGATAGCTGTTGAATACTTGCAAATCTTAATTGGTAAGCATTTGATCATGGAAAATTATCTCTGCAATGAAATAGACTAGGGGACCAAGGATACAGAGGTATTATATCAATAAATATGTGGACTATAGTGGATAAAATGCTATGCAGAATTCCTTCAAACACATGAATAAAAACATTAAACTATTTTCTTGGAAATCTTCCCATGTTCATAAAAGCAAAAATTCCAGTGTTTCAACTTTTCTTATACCCTATGCTGCAGGCAAATAATTATGTAGGCCAAATATGCTAGAGTTAACATATACATAAAAGTCTATTTGAAATCACTGTTGGAATTAGTCTGTTTTTAACAATGTTTGCACAACTTTAGCCATAGTTTTAAAAAATTCATATCATAGTCAGTTAAAAGATAAAAGTTGTAAAACAAGTTACAAGAACTATGTGATTAATTTTAACATAGAATATTAGGACAGTTGGCTTTGTTATTATTTTATCTGATTTATACTTTTTCTTCTGTTAGGAAAAAAAATTAGCAGAGTCTGAGTTTGAAGAAATTAAGGAGGTTGTCTAATTCAACCCCATATGTAAAAAGAAGAGATTAAAGGAAAAAATAAAGGAAAAAACCTGCCTTTTTACTGCTTGTATACATCTTCCAAGGTAATATGCTTTTTAGTTGGGATTAATTTTAAAATCAATATTAATAAATGATGGAGCTTGTGCAAGTTTTTAACTTAACAGTATTTTCAAGAGCAAATGGGGAAATTAGTTTCTTTTTAATTATTTCTCAGAGTCTTAGTATCAGGTTTACAGGCCCTAAGAACTACAAGCAACAATTCAGAAGAAAATCGTGAGCTGGATATCCATACTTAAGTTTTGTAACCTTTTTTGTCTACCATTCTTTAACAATCTTTAATTATCATAACAATAGGAAAGAAATTATGTCTCTTTTTTTAGTTTATAGAAGAGATTTCACAATAAAACCTTAACAAGATATTTCCTATCACAAAAAAAAATTCTAACATGAAAACAGAAAGTTCCAATCTTCTAGAAACTTGCTGAATACCATTTACCTTTACCTTTTATTAATGACAAGAATAAATCAGTGTTATGCAAGTGAGCCAGTGACAGATACACTTGCCAGGGCTCAAAAGCTAATCTAGGCTTAAAACTGGTTCTATGACAACATCATGAGGGGCAGCTAAGAGAAGGGAAATACCTGTCAACCCCATTGTAGTTTTGAAACTTCTCTATCCCTTGATTGATAGCTTATATACATCTGTTTCCATCACATCAGGCAAGTGAATTAATTGAAGTAGACAAGAAAGGAGATAAAAAATATGTCCCCTTACCTGGATCAGTGACAAATCCTCAAGCTGTAACCTGAAGAGGTAATTTCTGCAAAATACAAAAATGGACAAAGACAATTAAAACTTTTATTTTTAATTGATGCATAAAATAAAACCTAATCAAATCAGAGAGGGCGATGCATATCTAATCCTAAAACTAAAAATGTACACATTTGAGCTCTACTTTTTTTGTAAAACACACAGGAAGAAAACTATTGATTCACAACATATTTCTAAATGGCTAAAACATACTATGTATATTGTATATACAAAAGAAAACTAATATCATATTAAAAGCAGGTATATAATTTTAAATCTTGTCAAAGGCTCCATGATACTGTTCTATGGAGGGTTAGTAGTCTTTGTTCTAAATAATTAGCTTCTCTTGCCATACAGTCATTATTCCAATTCAGAACCTCTGGATTAAATGATTGTCAAAGCTCTATAATTTTCTATTTTCTAAATAGTCATTGTTACAATGTTAGCTCATATTTTAACGGGGGAGAATCATGCAAACAACTATTTATGTACAAAATATATACAAGAAAAAAATCTGGAAATAATCTCAAAGGAAAGCATTACTATCATTAAGGGGGTGGGGGTGGGGGAGAAATACCTCAATATCCTCAAAACTGTACCAAATCTAATACAAACCGCTTCAATACATACTTAACTTAGCACGGGGCTTTCATGTTGCCTGAAGCTGATAGTTATTATATTGTTTGATGGCAATAAATATTTATTTATTTATTTTCTTTGGCCCATAGAATTTTGGATTTCAATATTAGAAGATAGAAAAATCAATCAACCTTCAATGTTGCACAATGAGTAATAGCAATATGTTCTTAAGCATTTTTTTAAATTTATAAAATCTTTGCCTCGTAACAAACCTCTGGAGTAAGTGGTATAGTATTTTCAGCATTTTATAGATGAAGAAACTAAGGCTCAGTGAGTTTAGGAAACTTATACAGGATTGTACAGCCTGCAACTGCCTATCATAATATATCAGCCATTTAATGGCTATTAAATCTCTGCACAAATAAAGTCTGTTATGATAGATAATAATTAGAGGAGAACATAAGCATTTGGTGCATTTATTCTAGGTTGTGTGAAAATGGAATTTTAAAAAATCTTACCCTTTCTTTTCCAGGATGAACAGCAATAACTACAGAAATGCTCTTTTGCAATAAATTGCTAAAGAGCTGCTAATATGCATTGGTAGACAACATTTCCTCACCAGAAAATCTCCGAAGAACTCATATGTCCGAATAGAAATAATAATTGTTCCATACACAAAGTGCTTTGCACAAAGAGGTTACTTTACAAGCACCCTGGGAAATATATAGTATAAATATTATATTATCTCCATGTTGTAGATGAAGAAACAAAGCCTCTTAATAATTATGAAGTTATTTGTGGTTTTTTTTGTTTGTTTGTTTGTTTTCTTTTGCACAGGATTACGTAGCTGGTGAATAAGGAGAAGCAGATTTCCATCTAGTACTACTGACTTTCTATTATACCATATTATTAAGGAAGACAACTTATGTAGGACATGTCAGACAATATACGTATAATAATTTAAACTTGGTTTTGGACTGAATTATGTAGGTTTTTTTCCTCCTGTTTAACAATAATTGGTTTGTAATTTTCATTATATTTTGGGTTGACTATCAGTAAAATTGTTGGCACTTCTGTTTACCAACAGAAAGAGGAGAGGATTCCAGAGGATCCTGGTTAACAGAAGAGGAAAATCATTCTTGGATGAAAAATTATGCACAATAAATTAGATACATAATAATCTGTAAATAGATTATCAGGAATTAACTTTGTCATTATGTCAATGGACTCATGAATTCATCTGTGTGGGAACTTCATGTTGATTTCAAGTCCTATTCTCATATGATCTTAGAGAAAATATATATCAATTGGCAGCATTATTTTCCAAATACTGTACAGTCTTTTAAATATAAATAATACCATAAATTTCTGTGATCTGAAAAAGACATTTAATGCTCTTTACTTCCGTCTACATCCTTTTTCCTCTACTCAGCCTTCTCTAAGGCCAGTCTTCAATGTTCTCACTTTCCTCTCAAATACTATAATATTTACTGCTTGAGCTCACTCATTTAACACTGTATTTGTCCACCTTATATTCTTATTTTCTTGAATGTCTGTCTTATCCTCCTAATTGTGTCTTCAAAGCCTTTGTATTTCTTGTGCACAACATACTTCCTCACCCATATGACAATGATTAAGTGCCAACTGGATCTCATAGCGGATAGAGCCCTGGGCCTGGAGTCAGGAAAACGTGAATTTAAATGATACCTCATGTACTTACTAGCTATGTGACCCTGAATAAGTTACTTAACCCTGTTTGCTTCAGATTCCTCATCTGTAAAATGGGGCTGGAAAAGGAAATGCCAAATCATTCCAATACCTTTGACAAGAAAATTCCAAATAGGATCCTAAAAATGACACAACTAAAAAACAATTGAATAATAATATATACAAGATATTGTGTCAAGTTCTGAGAGGCATAAAAGTTTAAGTGAGAGAGGTTTCCTGTCTTCAAAAACCTATAATTTACTCAATGTAGTTGTAGTCTACAAGTGTAGACTGGATTTGTATATAGACAAATTCAGTATAAATTTAAAAAAATTATAAGTGCATTTCAGGAGTATCAATCACAAGCAATTATTAGGGGCCTATTATGTGCCAAACATACTGTAAGTATAACAATAGTAATTTTTAGGCAGCCTGCAATTCCATTGGTGTATTGAATGCCTAGTGGCAGCTCCCTCTGCTTATGCAGTTGTTATGTCAACATGTAGTCTTGGAGAATTTTCTGGGGCACTGAAAAGATTGGTTTGTTCACGGTCACTTCTCCAAATAGTTAGAAATGTGAATTCCTATAGGAAAGAAAACTGAGCCTCAGAGAGGTTCTTACTTTATGATAAGATACTAATAACATTATAAGAAGAATGGGATAGATTAATTGGGCAAGCATCATTATTGTGAAAGCTTCTCCCTTCAGAAATAGAAAGCATTATGTTGGCTACAATGAAGTTCCCATTATTATACTCCACAGAAATGCAGTTTCACGCTGAATTCAGTAGATTAATCAATTTATGAGGGTATAATAAGTGACCTGTATAAAAACAATTAATAATAATAAGAGCTAGATTTGTTATAAGAGGCTCTGAGGCTTCCATACCAGTATAGAGAAGTTTCATGATCAGAACATGAAAAACTCAAGAGTTTATTTTTATTCAGTCAGGTAGTATGTAGGAGGCAAGATTTCCAATACAAACATTTATACAAAAGTCGAAGAATGAACCAATCCCTCTGGGGAAGACTGCAGCCATACCACAGACACCAATACTCTGGGAAGACTGCTTTCTTTTGAAAGTGACCCACTAACTAGCACCTACAGAGAAACAAAGAACATGATTATGCATGCCAGAGCAGGGGTTCTTTTAACCTCTAGCCCTAGAGACCTCCATGACAATGAAGACAAGAGCCAGAAGCATTCTCTGCTTGACTTCAGGAACTGGAAGCAGACAAAGGAGACTCAAAATCATTCCAACTATATATACTGAATCAACAAAGTAACTCACTTTAAAATTGGACTAACCTATCTACCCTCTACCTTTGTCCCATCGATTTCTTCCTCCTTCAGAATCCTCGTAAAATTGTACACAATAACAGCTAGATGATGTGATGATCAACTATGATAGATTTAGTTCGTCTTAGTAATGTGGCGATCCAAGACTTGGAATAGAAAATGCTGTCTACATCCAGAGAGAGAACTATGGCGACTGAATGCGGTTCAAATGCATAGTATTTTCATCTTTGTTTTAATGGTTTGTTTTCTGTTTCTCATGTTTTTCCCCCCTTTTGGCATGATTTTTCTTGCACAACAAACAAAAACATATGTTTAAAAGTACTATACTTGTATGATATATAGCAGGTTGTTTGAGGCCTTGGGGAGAGAAGAGGTAAGGAGGAAAAAATATTTGGAACACAAAATCTTAAAAAAAATTAATATTAAATTATATTTATATATATTTGGAAAAATAAAATACTATTGGGAAAAAAGAATTATTTTTCAGCTTCCCTTCCAAATTTTCAATTCTCTTTTTCTGCTGCCTCTTCCCCACAAGAATGAAACTATGTTCAAGGCTAATTTAATATTAAGAAATCATCTTCTGACACTGACTTAGAAAGAACTTAAGTCATCTAATCGAATTTCTTTATTTTTACCATATTGAAACCAAAATTCTTAGAAGCTGAATGACTTGTCCAAAGTCACATGTATAGCAAATTCCAAACTAGAATCCGAACTCATTTTCTCTAATTCCAAAGTCAATATTCCTTCTATCATAGCATGAAGCTTCATCCAGATCTATTCTACTTCCTATTCATTGAAACATCTTGTTAACATTTATACCCCCAACCTCCCTTCTATTACTATTCATTCTCTTCAATTCTGCTCTATCTTCTGCCTTTACACTATATTGAAATTGTTCTCTCAAAAGTCACTATGGACAAATGGCTTTTTTCATCCTTTTACTCCATACAGTGTCTGCTACTATTGGCCATTCTTTTCTGAGATACTCTATTCTCCTGATTCTCTTTTTAAACCACTTTTAGGATTACTTTCCTAACTATTCCTTCTCTCTCTGTAAACTTCATCTTTCTGATTTCATGTAACCAAATACTCACTAAAATTCTGGCTTTAGCCCTTTTCTTTAGAAAATGCTTCCACTGGTAATCCCATTCCTTCCCATTATTTCAAATAGCACTTTCTGAATGACTCCCAATTCTTTATCTCCACACCTGGGCTCTTCCTTAAACTCCAAAATATAGTTTCAAATGTCTATAGAATATTTTTTCAAAAAATCTGAAACTAAATTTATTCTATAAAATCTTCATCCATCCAACCGAAACCTATTTCTTTATAAGTTACTTATTTGTTTTTCCCAGAAGAATCTTTATCTATATCTAGAACATTATCCCTATTCTTCCAAGTACATAATAGCTGTCCCCAATGGAACTTTATATAGCACTTTGCATTTCTCTTATGCATTTCCTCTGTTTTTTTTTTTTTTTTTTTTTTGTAGAGAAAATTTTTACATCTCATCTCTCTACTAGGTCTTATTTATTTATTATTTATCATTTATTATTTAATCTCTCTATAGGTCTTAAAATACATACAAAGAAGATCTGACTCAAGTCCTTACTCTGACAAACACTAGCTGTGGGATCATGAAAAATTCAGTTGTTTAGTGTTTCTAGGTACCTTTCTGTAATCTATAGATTATAAAGCATAAAAGAATTGTCAAATGCACCAGCAGGACTTTTCACACATTGATAATAGCTCAGGCAGAGAGAGGAAAAAAAACATCTTTATTACTGTGTATCTAGAGTTTGTTTCCATATGTTTCTCCAAATTAATTTTAATGTCTTTTGAATATCAAGTTATACATTTCAAAAGTGCTAGATATTGCCTATTTAAAATGACTACTTTGTCCAATATAGTTCAGTGTGAATGAGGATATCTAATATATTTATTATAGTCATTACAATTTAAACTATAGTCATTCTATATCTTTCTATATTCAGGTTACAACTAAATATCAGGTAACATTTTACTTTGGCAGTGAGAGAACTGAAATTCCATTAGACAATTTGATCCATTACACTTTAGCTCTATGACCCATAGAAGTTAAAGGTTACAAAAAGAAAGAAACCTGTCCAACAGGAATAAAAAATTGATATTCCCAGATGTTGGGTCACTCACACAAACTAAAGTAAGATCTATGATCCTTCTGAAAGAGGCAGGTCTCCAGAGTAATACAGAAGAGGCAACCACTTTATCTTTCAATTGTGAGAAGCAGAGAAGAGGAAAAAACAATATATGTGAGGTACACTAGAGACGCCAAGGACCTTTTCCAGCATGAGAAAATAATTCCACTGGATCAAATCCAACTGAGGATTCTAACTGCACAACTCATTGAGGACTGGTCTACTATCAAATAAGGCTGCTCTTTTGAAGAGATAAAAGTACTTAAATGTTTTCATTGATCATCAGACTACCCTAAGATATAATAATGTACATTACTAGATTTCACAGAGGAAAAAGTTTTGATTTGATTAATTTAAGGAATTAGGTCAGTTTCTTTGCCCCATGTAGTCAGAGAGCTGCAAAGTTCTATATTCCCCATATTTTCCTCTAATTTGGGTGGCATAGAGATAGAGATTTTAGACAACTGAGGACATATCCGTTGTAAGAAGAAAAAATATGAGTTAAACAAAGTTTCTGTGGAGAGTAATTTATGATAAAATTAACCAATTATCTCAAATCAAAATGCTATGGGATAAATTAAAATATGTGATATTAACAGTGTACTTTGAAAATAAAAACTGCATTTTGTATACAACTGGACTGGAACACAAACCACTAAACTATCAACATTAAGCAGACTGAAAATGTTTATCCTATTCATAATTTTTATTATCTCCTTGAATAGTTTTCTATCCTTCGTACTTTCTAGTTTATTGGTTTTAGGAAAAGTTTATTCATCCTTTATGTGCTATCCCTTTACCCACAATAAGTAGTAAATGATAATATAAAACAATATATTGTCATACATTATTATCAAAGTTCTCAACAGATAAAAGATCTCAACAGATCTCAACAGAACTTATTTTAAGTTAATGAAAAAATATGGATTATAGGTTGTAGGGAGTTCAGTATCTTAAAAAATCTTAAAATAAATTCATTTTGCATATAAGTACTTTGAAGAGTTTAACTCTCAGTCCATGTATTTTAAAAGGAAAATATGTTTTTAAAAATAGTATTTTCTTTTTTAAAATTTCAAATTAATTCCAAAAGGCATGTGAATGTACCTAGAATGAAATTATAAATTAAAAAAAAAATCTCCCCATAAATTTGTGATTAGGCAATTATTTTTTGTCTGTTTCTATTGAGGTGTAGCAGTTTAAAAAAATCTAGGAATTTTTCAGTAAGTAAATATGCAGTCCTTGCAACCTATAAAATTATTCATTATGTTTTTAAATAGCTTTTAAAATAATGATTATTTGAGCTTTTAATTTGCTTTTTTAAAAATTTTGACAGAGCTCAATAATGATACAATTTAAATATCCCATGTAAACATGGAATTAAACAAGATAGCAAATTATGATAGACCTTTTGCCATCCAGATAAAAACTAACCAAAAAACACCATCAAGCAAAAGTGCAAGTATCAGCCTGCTTCAAGATTGACTTTGCTCTCCTTTACTTTCCTTCTCAACCCTTCCTCCCAAGTGCATTTGGTACAGATATGAACCTCCATTGCATAACTAGGAGCAGATGGGCAGAATATAGTGTTACAAACTAAGCAATATTATTTTTATTAATAGTTAGAATTTAATGAAACTTGATACCTTTCTTTAAAATCATGGCAGGGGCAACCTGGGGGAGTCACTTAACCCCAATTGCCTCAGGAAAAAAAAATCATGGAAATTATTTTAATGATATCTTTTTAGATACACATTGGGAATCCTTTTTCATGAAAGCATAAAATAAAAAAGCTAAATTGCAGTATTTGATTAACTTAAAAGGTGTCAAAACTCCTGAAAATTCATGATTCTTCAAAAATCACCTACTTTTCTATGTGACTCATAGAAAAGTCTACCAAAAAAAAAATGCAATCTTCTCCTGAAAATAAGGATAAAATAGCAGCAATATAACCATTTATGAGGATCAAATGAGATAAAAATATGTACAGTATTTTATAAACCTCAAACGCTCTATAAATATTAGTTATTATTAAAACAAAGGAGCAAGCCTATAATAGGTACTTGATAAATCCTTCTTGACTTTGAAATAAAAGTATGCAGACATTTTCCATGATGAGAAAGGTTTCAGGAGATTACTTCTTTATGGGGTATTCTAAAGTATGGGGTATTCATCACAGAGCATATGGTAAATCTGCTGTTAAATCTTTCTTCAAAATTCCATGTATGTCCTCTCACAGTCTCCTCTTCTTTCAGTTCCATGAATCAATGCATTTCATTAGAAATCACATTCCTTTTCCTCTCTGGATCTCTATCATCTCAAACTGATTTAAATATATGTTTAAAAGGCTACTAAGAGATGAGTTCTTATTTATTCCGTGACATTTCTTCTCCTTTCTGACTAAACCAAAGCAAGGTGTTCCTATGTCCACAAAAGGATCATTAAATGTTAACGCCCTGTCATATCTGGGATTATATTTTATGACTACATCAACTGAGATGATAAAACACTGAAAACACAAATCTCATCCAATTTATGCTCTATCCTTACTTATAGGTTAGCCATCCAAAACAAATCAAGTAGTGTCCTTTTGATGAAAGTCCAACATTCTGAAAATAAACTTTGTTTAATAATTATATAGGCTTATTATATCTGGAAAGCCATCTAAATTCAGTTATAAAAACTTAGTAAACAGAAATTACTTTACAAAATTCTCATGAACTGTCTTGGTACTTTCAAAGTTTCCTCCCCTCCAATCCAAAGATAATAACAGAAATGAAAATCAATGAATAATGTGATAGAAAATATATTAATACATAAACATTCAATGTTGTAGAAGATATATCAAAAAACCTGACTTGACTTGTAAATGGAAAACACACTGGAAAACTCTCCCCTTACACAATTAAAAGAGAGAGAGAGAGAGAGAGAGAGAGAGAGAGAGAGAGAGAGAGAGAGAGAGAGAGAAGGAGAAGGAGAAGGAGAAGGAGAAGGAGAAGGAGAAGGAGAAGGAGAAGGAGAAGGAGAAGGAGAAGAGAAGAGAAGGAGAAGGAGAAGGAGAAGGAGAAGGAGAAGGAGAAGGAGAAGGAGAAGGAGAAGGAGAAGGAGAAGGAAGGAAGAATGGAGGGAGAATATACTGGGTTTTGTTTTGTTTTTTCCTAGCACATATCTGCAACTTAAGGAAGCTAAGAGTGAAGATCTAAGTTGGAAAGTCTCTTCAATGAGTGCAAGCAAATAAATAGAAGTCCTATATATCCTCAACAAATCCCCCAACCCATGTGACATCCTCTCTGATCTCCTAACTTTCACTAGCATTAGTAGATTTAATTCTCCCAGAGAAAATCTGCTACATTTGACTCTAGCATATACCTTAAAGGTCCAGGCTAGATATCACCAGAATGACAAACAGAATAGGATACGTAATAACGTATGGCTTTACAATTGCCTTCTTCTTTATGCAGGTTACAGATCCATTGAATATTTGATTTATTCCATTCTTTTCTCTCAGTTATTAGAATTGATTTTTTTCATTTTCCTAAGATAATAAGTAAAATCATATCGTCTTTAAATTATGATCTCACACCATTTTCCTGGATTGTAATAAAACTTGCTTTTACGTTATTGCACTATAGAATTTTTTTTCTGACTTATATGTAGGACAAGTAGATGTCTGAAATTTACTTATGATTATTCTAAAGAATAAGATTCTAGTAGGCTAGAATTGGGACATACTGAGGGAAAAGTCAACCATATGATTTATAATTAATTTCTCTTCCTATTTTAACTCATCATATGTACATAGTATAGACCCATCTCTAGAAGAGACAGTATAAAGCCTAGGACACTTGGAGCTAGAAAGACACAAATCATTCTCATCCTTTGTATATTCTTAACTCTTATGAGCTTTGAATGAAAATAGAGATACACAAATAAGATTCAACAAAGATAGGTAGATAGAAGCCCAGTCATGAAAAAAGGAATATGAGTTCAAGTCTGGTCTGTTAGACATGGTAGTTCTCTGATCTTCCAATGCCTCAGTTAAATTATTAAGACTCTAAATTAAAAAGCCAATGATGATTTTCTTTAGCAAAGGGAATTTTCTCACAGGAAGTTCTTTTTAAACATGAAATCACATATCTGTCCCAACTATATGTGCATACATACTAAATAGAACATATATGTATGTATACAAATGCATATATGTGTGTTTGTATGTGTCCATGTATATGTACTCACACATATACACACACATTTGAGAGTATGAAAGTGGGGACAGACTTCATCATTATGGGGAACCTGTGGACACTTTCTCTACTAACAGATCGGTAACTCATTTTTAACTTATTCTAAGAGAATGGCCTGGGTCATTGAGAAAAGTTGCTTACTCATGACAGCACATAGCATATAGCAGATTAATAAATGCTTGTTGATGAATGTCACAAAATCAATATGTGTCAGAGGTAAGACTCTATCCATCCCACTACACTGCCTCTCTCTAAAGGTCATAAGTCAAAGAAAACATGCTAAATATCTGACAAATAAAAACACAAAATCTTGCTGCAGAAAGGTTGGAATATGAAATTCATTCCAAAAACTATCAATAATCAACCCTCTATCCACTATATCATGCTGCCTCTTCACATATAAATTAAAATATAAATTATTTTCTGTCCAGGTATCTTCTATCTCTGTGAGTGATCTTTATGTCTGTTTCTATCTGTCTCAATCTACCTTGGTCTTTCTGTTCTCGTGTGTTCTCTCTCTCTCTCTCTCTCTCTCTCTCTCTCTCTCTCTCTCTCTCTCGCTCTCTCTCTCTCTCTCTCTCTCTCTCTCTCTCTCTCTCTCTCTCTCTCTCTCTTCGCTCTCTCTGTCTAACTCTCTGTGTGTGTATGTTTAACACTCTTGTTTCTCTGTGTGTGCCTCTGTCTGTCTATATGTGTGTCTCTGTCTCTCTGTCTCTCTGTATCTGTCTCTGTCTCTATCTCTCTTTGTACCGCTCTGTGCATGTCTCTGTCTCTCTGTGTGTCTGTCTACATATCTGTCTGTCTCTCTCTATCTCTGTGTGTCTCTGTTTCTATCTTTCTGTGTCTCTGTATCTCTCTTTCTGTGTGTGTATTATTTGTGTGTGTCTCTGTGTGTGCTTCTGTGTATCTGTTTCTTTCTCACATACACACACATGAAAAGACACATATCTTCTCACAAATATACAGACATACTTCAATAGATTTCTGATCTCATCCACATAAGCAAAGTGACAGTGATCGGGCCTTCTAAACTTTTTCCACTCATGACCCCTTTTTTCCCCAAGAAATTTTTATGTCATCCCGGCTATATAGATATATAAAATAGTTATACAAATCAAACATTTACTGATAATAAATCACAATTTTGCACCCCCCACATTCAGTTCTGAGATTGCACATGAGGATGTAACTCACAGTTTAAGAAGCTAGTGCCTATCTGACAATAGATCCTCCATTTCTCATGCTGAGCAACTCTTGCCTATTATTGTTGTTCATCTTTCATTTCAAAGGGACCAATGACATCAAGGTGATAATTTACTTTGAACTAGATTTAAGTGAGACAAAATTGCATAAATATCTTCAAACAAATCCTTCACAGGGAGTTCAATGTGCTGAGGATATTCCTCTAAATCTCTTAACTCTCCTGGAAGCAAGTTACCAAGGATATCAAGGCTATCCACTGTTTATCCACACTAGTATATTACTAAATTACCTCTTTTAAAAAATAGATTGAGTGCTGATCTATGTGCTTTAATAATTATTTTCACTCTTTATAATTATATTCAAACTAATCTGTGAAATAACAGAATTTTCAAACATTGTATTTAAAAAATGAAACTGATTCTACTTTATCCTATTTTAAATTTCTTTATTACTCACAATCTTCTATGCCCTATGCCCTTCATTTTGGTTCCTGTATCACAAATGTAGGATTATGCTGAGTAATTGAATTAAGAGGAAATATCATACATAATATGATCAAGATCCAAATAGAAAAAAACTCAAGCACCAAAATATCTTTTTTTAAAAGGAAAATTACATATTTAGATACAAGTATGCTTTCAAAAAGTATTTGCAATGATAAGCCTTTTTAAGATTGAAGCAACTAAAGAGCAACAGTATCCTACTATATGTCACATGATTAGTTTTGATGGCTTTAAAATTCTTGATAAGGAACAATTTTTCATTTAAGCTGTGCAGCATTTGATACTGAAAGTGAAGCTTAAGTAACTTTGCAAAAGTATAGCTCTAACCATTCAATAATGACAATTTATGCACACCAAGCACTCCTTGATATGAAAGTAAAATTAAGTTTATCTACTTATTGATTTTAGTAATGACTTTACTTCAGCACTAAGTTTATCCTGGGATAATTTCCTCTATATTTCGTGATTTGTCTCTTTCAGTAAACATGAAACTCCCAAAACATACAGTGAAATAAAACCTTTCTTCTAGCATCACCAATTCTAATTCTAGGCAAATGCCTCATTTAAATGAATAAGAAAATAATTTCTGAAGCATATCTTTTTGTTCTTTACTATAAATGACATTAAAATGATCAGTCCAAAAATTCAAATCTGGGAAATAATACTGGCAATTCAACTGAACATTACCTGTCTTTTTCTTTTGTTAGAGGTCCAAGACTTTTCTCTTTGAGTTATTATGTAAAAACTTCATAGGGGGTATTTCAAACAATACTGACTATAGATAATATAGACAATCTGTGCAATTCATTCATTAGTAATTCATTCATTATAGAATACAGTTCTCTGCCTAGCATATCCCCTTCCAACAAATTGCCCAACATCAAAAATAAATTCAATTTAAAATACTTTATTATTCTTTATCAGTGTCATACAGTAACCCTCTTATGCTTCACTAATGAAAGTGATTGAAGCAGCAATTTTACCAATATATTCCTAAAATAAAATAAGAACCCCCTGTCTAAAAGATATTTAAAAATTTTTACGATATTTAGAAAGTGAGTGTCATATATTCAACTGCTATGCCTAAGAGGGTTTTTTTTTAATTGGCAGAATATATAACAAAATTTATCATTACAAAGCTTAGATTTAAATACATTAACGTAATAATGTTTTCATACTTTTCAAAAAAATTAAGCATTCTTCACTCCACTTCAGAATTCATGAAATGGCAAATATATTATTATTCAAGAAAAATACCTAAAGACTCATAACATATTCTTCTTTACTTTTGTTTAATTCTCCTTTAGATTTTATTAATTCTATCGATTTTAAGCATTTTTCATCACACAGGAAATGATAACACACATTGTTCTCTAGTGATTGAACTAAGAATTGAAAAATAGAGACAAGTGGGATAGGCAGTGGGGTGAGCAGGTTGCTATCAATCAGGGGATCAGGAAAGTTTTACTAAAAGCAGTGGCATTCAAATTGGGCTATAACAGATCATATGAAATACATTAGACAAGTAGGAGGAAAAAAGATATTCTAAGAAAAATACAACATTAGAAGGAAAAGCATAGAGGTTGGAAAAAAACAGAGAATTTTTTTCATAGCAGAGAGAAATCTAATTTGTTTGAAATTCTCTCTCCCTCTTTCTCTTTTCCTCTCTCACTCCACCTCTCCCTTCTGGATGCAGATGGCTGTCTCCATCACAAAATCATTAGAACTCGCCTAAATCACCTCATTGTTGAAAAGAGCCAAGTCCATATAGTTAATCATTACATAATCTTGTTGTTACTTTGTACAATGTTTTCTTGGTTCCTCTCACTTCACACAGTGTCAATTCATGTAAGTCTCCAGAATCACTATTAAGGTTCATGTTACACTTATAGTAACACAAGGTATCCTAGTATAACAGGGTAAAATGGAAAGGTAGTTGATGTTGGCAAGTTTCCTAAATATTTGTGCTTGGACACTAAATTCTATTCTATAATATTCCAGGAAAGTATGAAGGCATACAACAAATTCAACAATTTTCTGAGGTATATCATGCTTCACAGAACATTTAAAAAAAAAAAAGGCTACAAAGGTCACTATAAATTTCATACCTTATGGCATTATGTAGGTTTGCTTCCCCAATATGCCAATTTATATGGAAAGATAAAGGAGGAAAAATGGCCACATAAAACTATAAAACCAAAAGTTCTGATTGTCATGAAGGATAACAGGTATGATCTAACAAGCTTTACTAGAATGGCAGAAGTGCCCTAAAATTCAAAAAATCACGGCTAACCATAAAGAACATGGAATGTTGCAGTGCTAAAAGGGGAAAAATTATTCTTTCCATTTATAGGAAGACCTTTTCCCTCTACTTCATGTTATTTCGGGGGGGGGGGGCAACAAGAAAAGATAAGTAACTTCATTTCTAAAGAAGGAAATGAGTAGCATGAGGGATTAGGCACAATTTTAGTGCAAGAGGTTTGGTATCTGTGTACACAGCAGCATGGAAAGAGTGGTGATTCGTGGGTGAGAGTGTTCCAGAGTTATATTTACAAGAAAATAGGAGTGGAATTACAGAGGAGGTACTAGGCAAAAGTACTTATTTTAAGAATTACCTAGTGGGGCAATTAAATTATATTAAGCATACAAGTGGGAAGTCCTTGGTACCATAGGCATTTAAAGTATACATGGGATTCAGGTATGTTGCCCAGGTATAAGTGCCCCTGAGTACTATATTCCAGGACAGAATGAAAAACAAAAAGATAACCTTTTTGTCTAATGAAATGTATCTGAATCATGAATATCTGAGATCACTTTAATGCTTCCATTTTTATAACAGAGTAAAAGTAGTATGACATATTAGTGACTTGGAGTCGAAAAAACCTGAATTCAAATTTCACCTACAAACATGTATGATCTTGGGTAATTCACTTAACCTCTGATTACCATTTCTCCATCTCTAAAATGGGAATAATTATAGTACTTGCCTCCCACTTGTTGTTGCATTTGTTGTGAAAAAAACTTAAATGATATTTGTAAAGTGCTTAACACACTGTCTGATGCATAGTAAGTATTATGTAAATGTTAGCTACTATTATTGACTAGGTCAGAGGCAAGGTACATTATGGTTGTGAGAGGGAATTGAACAATTCAGAAATTTTCTGAAAGTTCTATTTGTTTAATAGCAAGAATTTTTAGTGCTATTGATTTCCTTTGCTGATGATTTTATCTATAATAACATGAGGAAGTAAAAAGTTACTCTGGATTTAATGCCAATAAATTGGTTTGTAACATAAAAGAATTACGTATATAGGGACAATATCTCCTCAAAAAAATTTTGCATGAATTAATAAGAAGAGAACTTTGTCCACCAGAGTTCAGAGCCAGATTTTAAGGAAGCATGCATTCTGTTATAGTGATTAATATCTTAACATTTAAATTAAGTTTGCTGCTTAGTATAAATCAATAAGCATTTATTAAATATCTATTATTTGTTAAGAACTGTATTAAGCACTGTATGGGAATGTATGTGTAAAGTCACATATGTACTAGCTTCCTCTCTTAGAATGTACATGTATTTATATGGGCGTGTGTATAAACATTTACATACTTCCCCAATGAACCTGTTGAACTTTTATATGTGCATTCCCTGTATCTTATACAATGCCTAGAACATAGTAGATAACTAAATATTTATTAATTGATAGGAACACACTCTAAACACACCAAAATAAAAGGTGGTTCCTCTCCACCAAGCCAGATCCTACAGAATAAGTCTTCTTTTGCCTAGATCATGTCCAGTTATAGTTACACAAAGAGGGAACCAGGACTTTGAAGAGTCTACAGATTAAGATAAGGAAGCTTTTTCATATCAGCCTGTCAGAATTCTTAGCACAAAATCTGTGGACTTTCTCAATGTTATCAAAAGTAGAATTAATTAGAGATGTATGGACATTTGACATAAGATATAATTATTCCTAACTTAAAGATGAATTGTCATTCTGAACTGGTGAAGAGTGTTATCACATTAGGAGTTCCACATACCAATTTCAGGCCCAAATGAAAAATAACCCCCACAGAAATAAAACTTGTTTGGTTTCATAGAATTTTTGTTTTTTAATGTAAATACAAAAAAAAGATAAAAAAAGAATATTTTCCAACATTTCCCACTTCATATTTTACTTATAAAAAACACTATATAATAAACACTATATATTATTTCCAAAAACTACTCTGCTTTCCTGTGCTTCCTTTTAAGTTTTCTTTTGTGCTCTGTTGTGTGTTTTTTTTTCCATATCATATAATTCTTAAAAATTTTATATACAAATTCTATAAGGAAGAACATACTGCTAATAAACACAGATAAAGTAAAACATTTTATATGATATTAATACCACAAATGCCAAAATATGAATGTAAATAAATATTCCTCATTGTGATATTAACTTATGAATACTAAAAACTTGAGGTGTAAATCTGACAGCATTAGTAATATCATAATACCATTCCCACAATTCTTCCACTAGTTTCTAGAGTTTGACTACAAAAATTCTAGTGAGGAGTGACAAGATGTGTTTGTTATTTTTGCTCTGGGAGCACAAAATCCCATCTTTCTAAGTAGCATATTCTCCAAGTATGCCTCATTGCTAAGTGTTAGTACTTCTTGGGCACTGATAATTATATAAATGCAACATTACTATACCTGAAACTACTATGGGTAAGGTGAATTTAATCCAGAGAGATACTGACACCCTATATAGTTCTGTAAAATATTAACAGAACCTAAATTTCATTTTTCATTACTCTCTATAATAACAACTGTTTTATTTCCCCCAGGAATGAGAAGTTGCAATAGAAGCTGCAAAGACAGGTGCCTATATTTTCTCTTTTTCTCAACTCTGACCTATTTACCAGTGTAGAAGTGTGGTGTGCTAATAACACTTCAATTCAGGCAGAAGTAAGTACAGAATAGAAAAACTGGTATGAAAGCCAATTCTCATTTCAAACCACTGGCCAGGCAAATTGTATCATCACATAACTTACTCAAGGCCAGACTCAGTTCTCTTTAGGTCCCAACAATACTCACATTTTATTAAACCAGGAATATATTCCTTCCAAATCTCTGCCTGATGTAACCCTTGTTTTCCTTCAAGACCCAGATCAGATGCAACCTCTTCCATGCTGATCAATCTCTTTGCTGATCCATACCCTTCCTCATTCTCTGCATCCTGAATCTAAGTGTTTTACTCTTCAAAGTTCTCATATCACCTCATCTCTTCCTTCCAATTATCATATTCTATTTCTCATTACACAATTTTGTTTATATATTTATTCTTCTTTTTTTTATAAGTGCTGTATGGACAGATGTCATATAATTTATCATCTCTGCAATCACAATGTTTAGCACCATTGATTTTCATATAGAAAATAGTTAATGGATTTGAATGGAGCTGAAATCTATTGAAAAGGAACTAAATAATAGAAAAATATTTAAACCACATGCCCTTCTAGTGACAGGCCAGTACCAGAATTCTTGATACATGAAAAAGAGGAATTGAGTTGATATCCTTAAATATTCACATTTCTCTGAGAGGTTAATTTTTCTTCAATTTTTTTCTAATTTTACTAATGAAAAATGGAAGCAAATGCAAGCAAATAAATATATCTAACATTTGCAGTGTCATTTAAGAATTAAAATTTGTTTTCTATACACTTTCTCACTTGTGTAGTAGAATTGGAAATTGTGTCCAAAATTCTGTTGTGCTAGTCTCAAACTAAATGATCTACATTATTTTCCATTGCTAAAATGAAGAATGGCTAGTACCTGGTCAGTAATTTCTAACCATTTATAAAAGTTCATTTTACAAAATAAAAGCAAAACAGAGTTCTCCAAAATTGGATGACAAAATATAAGATTTCTCACCTGGCTCCTACAACAAGTTCTTTCTGTCCTGGGTCAAATGTTAGCTGAGAAAAATCCACAGCATTCTTTCCTCTGAACTCATGTAACCAGGGGGCAATTTCTAAAAGAAAGAGGAAAAAAGGAATAAAAATCATCATCGTAAGTGCTGTAGATCAGGTGGCAAATATTACATTTCATACGTGATTTGAAGTTCCCTAATGTCATCATTTAGGGGCCAAAAAGAGTTTTCACCAGCATGTCATATAATCTGCACTGTGGACCTGTAAAACAAAAAGGGCAACCACCCAATAAATAGCAGACTGAAGCATCCATGCTTCATTCTGATTTACAAGCCAGATGTATATTTTTCTTTAGACCCTGGACTGTGCAGAAAATAACCCAATACACACATGATTCATTAGAAGACGACTGAATGGGAACAAAAACATTTCCTGTGCAACTCAAATAGAAATAGCTGAAGGCTTAGAAAATCACAATGAGGCTCCTCAGGAAGAAATTATAAAGCAAGTGAACAATGTTTGCTTTTTTTTTTTTCTCTAAGTGAACATTTCATTTCTTTGCCCACTGGGTTTCTTCTAATAACTAATTTAAATCGCCTAAAATAGACATATTGACTCTTCTCTGCATGGAGAAATAACAGTTAACTTTACCCCTACTTTGTATTCTTTCTAAAGCAAGGCAGATGATATCCTTCCCCTACTTACTGCAGCATAGAGTCATAATTGAATAGTCTGAAGTTTAGCGTCACTCTATCATAAAAATCTAGCTTGCAGAGGAGCCATCTTGATATAGTAGGAAGTTCCATTAACTCATTCAGGATATTAAGGTACTTGTCAGTAAGCTTCTTGCTAGGCACAAGTTATTGTGTTAATATGTAGTTGTTATGTAAACTAGATTTGTTTCTATTTTAATTTCATTTCACACTTACTAAACAAACTTGCAGCAGTTATAACAGCATCCTGTACAAAAAAAGATATAATACAAGAAAAATTCAATTACTACAAATACTATTCCCTAAAAGTAGATTGCATATAAAAGGAATATTTCCATATCCTAGCTAATGCCTCAAAAAGTGTCTGTTAATGTAATTAAAATGAATCCACTACAAGGAAAATTCTGTACAACCAATCACTGCTTTGAATGAATGGGGGAGAAATTATTAATCCCTTGCTATATTCCAAGCATGGCAAAAATAATATAATCCATAGTCCACACTTTCTAGTAGCTTGTTCCCAAACAGTACATAATTAGGGAAATGGTAGACTAGGAACAATGGTTTGGTCTAACATGTTAAAGTGGAATAAAGCGTCCGTTGAAAAAGAGCCTTTTTGCAGGTGATGATAGTGTTGGTTTGATTAAATTTCTTTCTTTATTTGGACAATGGTGGGGATGTAAGGCAATTTGGATTAAGTCATTCATTTACCCTTGACACTGGATTTGAACTCAGGTACTCCAGATTCAAGAGCTGGTGCCTCCTCTACCATACCACTTACCTACAGGATTATGTTGCTTAAAAAAAGAAGTGGAAGGGATGATAGTGACCCATGGAGTTGTAAGACAGAGAGTCTCTAGGGTGGAGAAGACGACACAGGATCCCAAAGAGTTTGGAGTTGTGTGTCTTAGCAACTTTTTGCTATTGTATCTTTAGATCTAATTTAGAGGAGAAAGCAGCAGTGACAGGAAAAAATGGCCGGGGTAAGGAAAAGAAAGAAAATTTCAATCCTCAGAAAAAGATCATTTTCTTCATATAAAATTCTTGTACAAATGTTGGCATTTTAAAATTAATTGGCAGTCAAACTGTTTATTTGTATCTTAATGTTGTACAAAGCACATTAAATAAGACTTTCAAATCATTTTTTCTCATTGATTCATTTATTTTATCACTCAAGCATTTACAGAAGGAGTACAAAGCATAAGGTTGTTTAATATTGTGATATTGTAGTCTGCTGTTGTTATTTTAATCCAGACCGGTTATTTCATTGGTATTGGGAGATTCTAGCACGGAACTTCCTCTAAAATGACCTTCTCTTGATCTTATCATCTTATAGAATAGCCTTGAGCCCCTGAGAATTTTAAGTTACATACCTGAGGTCACACAGCTAGTATGTATCTAAGGCAGACTTGAATCCAATTATATCTGATTCTAAGTAGAGTTCTATTTACTACAAGTTGCCTCTATACATGTCTTCTCAGAAATAAGAATAATTATGTGAGGAAAATAAAGTTTAAACAATCGTTCAGCCAGTATGTATGTATACAGAGGCCACCTTAACATATTTAGGCATGGGAAGGACTATTGCAAGCTACTAAAACAAAACAAGACCGGACAGAATCCAGGATTTTTTGAAGCCATCTGGTTTTGTTTTGTTTTTTTTTTTTCATAGAGCAAAAAGTCAGAGGAGATAAGTCTCAAGTTTTCAGAAAGAGTGTTTACATTATGTGTGAGTTCTGGAAAGTAATTGCACCAACATTAATTTTTCTTTGTTTTGTTCTTGGTGTGCTGAGCAATATGTAGGAAATATAGCAAGCAGTACCTTTGTCCAGATACCTTTTCTGATATAACACCAGTACTGAGGGTCAAGTCTTATTAAGGACAGAAATCTGGAATGATTGTTCTCAGAATAGCATAGAATCTCTGAGATAAAGAAGGGTACAAAGTTCATCTACTAAAACCCAAACCCGAAGAGGAAAAAAAAAATCCCCTCTAAAATATCCTTCACAAGTGACAATTTAATTTCTGCCTGGTAGCTTCAAGTGTAGGAGGAAATAAAGATGAGAAGCAGAGAAAGGAATACACAAACCTATTTCCAGTATTTTCAACATAATTATCAACTACTTCACTGAATACAGAGAAGCAACATAGCATTGTATACAGACAAGGATAAAAGGCTGAACATGAAATCAAGAAGTCCAGGACTCAAGTAAAGCCTCTATCACTTGCTCCCTACTTGACCATATACAGATAACTAACCCACTTAGTGCCTCCACCAAACTCTCCAAAAGTATATTTTACAAAACAGTTTCTTGTATTCAAGGGTAGAGGGAATTTCCAAACCAACAACTCCCAAAACTTATGAAATTAGAAGTCTGCTTTCCCCTGCCTGCCCCACAAGGAGACAGATTGCAGAATGGATACTCATACAGTAGAGGAAAAGCAAAAACACACAATTTCACTGGCATGGTTAGAGGTCCCAGGTTTAATTGTGGTTCTTTCCTTTACTCTGCGATCTTGCACAAGTCACTTGTCTTCACCAGAACACTATTCCATTTCTAAAATAAGAAAGCAGAACTAGATGACCTTTAAAATCTCTTCCAATTCCCAATATATAATCCATCAGGTTTCATCAGGTTGGGAAATTTACAATATGAAAACTCTTCCATTAATAATGCTCAGTTGACCTCAGAAAGTTATCCAGAAGACTAAGAAGTAAAATAACTTGTTTATGATCATAATATGACAAACTTAAATGCAGGTCCTCCATACTTCAAACCGGCCAACCAGCCATTATATTTGCACACTATTTTAAGATCTCTCAGTCAATATAAAGGGGGAAAAAGGGACAAAAACCAATAGCTAATTGCATTTAGAGGGAGAATGATAAGGATAAATCAGTGATTTCTAACATGGGTAATTTTAAAAAATAATAACAAATATATCTATTTATAGTCAATTTTACATATATATGTATATGTGTCCATATATAGTCATTTTATATATTTATATATGTATGTGTATACACATACACACATACAAAGAGACAAGGGAACATATAGTTTCATATTTCCAGCATAGGCCTCTATATTTATTCATTGCTAAATACAGAATTTTAAAGCTGGAGGAAATCTCAGATATTTATCTAGCTTAATTATAAACATGAAAAAATCATGGTTGTATTCCTTATTCCTAAGGTCACAAACTGATTAGTGGTAAAGCCATCTAGTAACTTCTAACAAACTGATTCAAATCCAAACTCAGACATTTAACACTTACTAGCTGTTGCTCCCTAGACAAGTCATCTAACCCCAATTGCCTTACAGAAAGACAGAAAGTAAGAGAGACAGGCAGGGAGGCAAGGTGTGAGGGAGAAAAACAAATGTAAAAAGAAATGATAGCAGTGTCATAGAAATCATGAAGATGGTGAAAAAGTTGCTGTGGGGATGTCAGATCAAATGCAACAGATAGGTCAAAAAATATAAAGATGAAAATATCATTGAAGTGGGTGATAAGAAGGTCAGTGGTGCTATTCAAGATGTCACTGGTGATCTTCAGAAGAGTCCTTTCTATGAAGAGATGAGGACCAATAGTTCATAGCTGCATGCTGAATACTAACCATACATATATAAGTATGCCAGGATGTGAATGTATTCTGGGGACTATTTTGTCATCTGGAATTTAACAAATTATCTTAAAAGTCTCTTAAGCCTAATAATATAAATAAAAGTTTTGATTCACAATCTACTCTGAGATGCAAAATAAATATACCAATGTCTTAATGAAATTAATCCTGTGAATCTGTCTTATGTTTAAGCTTATATATTTAAATATCATTGTAGAATCCTATTACAACTGGACTTAATATTATACAGATTTGGACTCTAAATCATAGCCCTCTTATACTAATCATGGAATCATAGATTTAAAGCTCACAAGAACTTTATTATAGTCCAGTACCTTCCTTTTACAAATCAGAAAACTGAGGTGGGAAAAGGTTGGGTGGCTTTCTTAGAATCATAGGAATAGTCAATATCTTGCACAGAATTTTAACTTAAATCTTCCTGATTTTAAGTGCATTAATCAATTCTAACTTGGATTTAAAAAAATATTTATTTTAATTCAAAGTGCTTTATGAATCATGTTGGGAGAAGAAAAATCAGAATAAAAGGGAAAAAACAGAGGATGAAAAAAAAAACAGAAAAAAAGAAGTGAACATAGCATGTGTTTATTTACTTTCAATCTCCATTGTTCTTTTTTCTGGATGCAGATTGCATTTTCTATCCAAAGTTTATTGGGATTGCTTTGGATCACTGAACCACTAAGAAGAACCAAATCTTTCATAGTTGATCATCTCACATTCTTGCTGTTATTGTATACAATATATTTCAGGTTCTGCTTGTCTTACTCATCATAAGTTCATGTAAATCTTTACAGGCCTTTCTAAAATCAGCTTGTTCATCATTTTTATAGAACAATATTTCATTACCTTCATATACCACAGCTTATTCAGCCATTTCCCCAATTGATGGGCATCTACTCCTTTTCCAATTCTTTATTACCACAAAGAGCTGCTACAAACATTTTTGCACACATGGGTCCTTTTCCCTCCCTTATGACTTCTTAGGCATACAGATCCAGTAGTGGCACTCTTTTATATTCCATGGGCATAATTTCTGATTGCTCTCCAGAATGTTTAGACCATTTCATAATTCTACCAACATTGTATTAGTGTCCCAGGTTTCCCACATCCCTTCCAATTGTCCTTTCCTGTCATCTTAGCCAATCTAAGAGATGTGAAGTAGTACCTCAGAGTTGTTTTAATTTGCATTTCTCTAATTAATACTAACTTGGATTTTTTTAACTCTCTTTTTTCTCTCACTTTTCCTGATTTATAAATTGGGGATAACACTTCTACCACCTGTCTGAAAAGACGTATATTAAGTACTGTGTAAAGTTTAAAGTGCTAGTTACAAGTAAATTAGCAGCAGCTGCTGCTGAAGTAATAATAGAACTTATTTAATATTCTAATACCAAAATAGAGGTCCTAATTATGCTTATTGATACTACAATATTTTAATATACTACAACATTTTAATATCACTAAAAAAATAAACTCACTTCAAAAAAGTTTAAAACATGATGAGTCAATCATTACCTTAAATTTTTCCCATCCATTTTCCAAAAGGCTCTTCAACATTGTCATCAAATTCTGCCAAAGTATCTCAGTTTCAAAAAAAATATTTCTTTGTTTTAATACTTCCAACCTCACTACCTGGAACTCCTAAAATTCTAGATTTCATTGAGACAATAGACAGAGAAATCTTTGAAAGAAGAAAGTTTTATTACCTTTTAGAAGGCCTTTGAAGAAAACAACAAAGTCATATGCAAGATAATCAGGTTACTGACTTAGCCACCAAGGTTTTTAGTCTGTAGCATATGTTTTTGTAAGGAATCTGTTTTTATTTAGCTGTCATCCTAATAATATTCCCCCAGTTCAAAATAACACTACTCCTTTCATACAGCCATAGCTCTGGTCAATTGATAATATTTTTGTTCAACACTCATTGATTTCTGGTACATTCCCAACAGCAACTATTGCAGCCCTTTTCTAATCTTTTTTTAATTTAGCAAATTCAGTGCCCTATCACTATCAGAAGATCTCTAATTCTAAGGGGGGGAAATAGGTAAATGAGTAAAAGATCATAATCTACCATTACTTTTATTTCAAAAATATTTTCTATCTATTCTATTTTCCCCCTCTAGCCTAAAAGGCAGAGAGATATACTTTCTTCTCTTCCAAGGAAAACTGGCTACCTATTTTTTTAATATGTCTATTCACTGAATAGTTATTGAATACTAACTACAGAATAGATACTATATAGGGGATTCTTAAGACACAAAATGAGACTTTCCTTGATCTTATGTAGTTTATGATCTAATGTGCATGATAAAACATATACAGATGAAAGTATACTAGAGAAAGGGGAAAGTGTCCACTAATATTTATAAGAAAATTTGAGGAAAAAGAGATACTTTTTAACTGTGAGTATTAGGGAAGGCTTCATGTGAAGGGACAACTACTCTAATCTTTAAAGGAAGAGGTGAACTACTTGTAGAGATAACCAAATTGTGGATTCGAAACTTCAAGATTTTGCCTTGGCAAAATGGTGTATATCACTCTACTATGAAGTCAACTACTGCATGCTGGATGTTCAACAACAATCTCTTGAGAAGTAAAGAAATCAAAATAGAGAAATCTATGAGGAACTTGACAAGACCTTCAAAATCAAGTCAATATATATTTTGATGCTTGGTGACTTCTATGCAACTAAAGGCATAAGGAAGGACAAGAAAAACAGTATCAGAAAAAAATTGTCCAGGATAAATAAATTAGTGTACAAAAAAATTTAGATGACTAAGGAATGGACAATATGAATAACATTCTCCAAGGAGGGTCAGAAGACTTATAGATAGAACAAGCTACAAATGACATAATAAAAAATCAAATTTACTATATCTTAACAGATATGAAAAATCCTAGTTGCTGACATACCTCTCATTTAAGATTTTGATGTCTCTGTTGCTTCATGAACTTCTAATGGCAAAGGACAAAGTAAATATCAAATTATAAGGAATGATAAGATAAACAGAAGAGACTACCCATAATTACAGTACCTCTGAACAATCCAGTTTAAAGAAACTGCTTCTTAAAATGGCAAAAAATAAACATAGATAGATAGGCCCTCTGTCAATTTCTTAAAGAAAATTAACAGATGCAAAATATTCATCAGAATGAAGAATCCAAAAAGGACTCAGCCAATGAAGGCTTAATCACTCTGCCAAGTGAAGAGACACAACAGCCAAGGGTAACAATTATTTTAAATACATCCTCATTTGAAAATCATTACTGAGGAAAATGACAGAAAACTACCAACAATATTTCCTCAGAAAACATGGAAAAGCAATTTTAAAGAAAATGATTCAGCAGAGAATTTGTTGTATGATCCAGCTAAGCCACATCATCATGAAAACATCTGTGGATGGGAAACAGAATAGAACTCATCTAAAGCATTTTCAAACTGAACTATGACCAACACATTTAGACTTTACTATATCAGCACATGATGTGAGGAAATTGCAATGCCATTTAAATAAAGTTAGACCATATATAAACAGAAAGAGACACCATTTTAAAGACATTCAAGAAGCACTAGTTAAAATATATCAATAAAGGGGAGATAATAAAATGCAAAAAAATTTCAGTGAATATTTCCACCAAAAACAACACAAAAGGAAAAGTAAACAAAGTTATTGACTCATGTCTGACTGTTTTCCAATCCCTATAAAGTCTTTCTTAGAGCAGTCTAGCACAAAGGGCTTATACACTTGTTAAAATCTTGAAATGTGGTTTTCTGTAGTTGACTACATCATTAAGGTAAAATTGACTGAGAACTAGAAACAATTTAAGATACTACTATATCTATTATTTGCTATTTCCCCAAAGCAATTGACATAGTACAATAAAATACATCAAGACTTTCTTTAAGAAAGAGATGAAGCTAAGTAGATAAAATTTTTAAAGATATTCAGAAAAAATGGAGTATCCATAAACAGAAGTGGAAAACAAGAAGACAAATGTCAATCTCGGGTGTTTGATAATACCATGGATACACATGAAAAACAAGAAAGAAGGATGTCCTATTTATTATAAGATTCTCCAAAAATACCTATTTACCAAATATACCCATTTAGTGTCATTATACTGATAACAATAAGTCCTGTAATTTTATAAAAGAAATCTATAACAAAGCTAAGGGTATCAGTATAACTCTGCATATCAAGAAAATTAAATATATAAAAACACATGTAAATCTGATTAGAAAAATCTGTATGAATGACATTATGCCAACTGGGCTGTTGTTTGTATGTGTGTGCAGACCTTTGAACATATAAGGGTATATTACATATATCTATGTGTGATATGTGTGTATGTATGAAAGGATGTACATGTATGTAATGCCTGTAGATGAATACTGAACTGCATTAAGAAATAAAAAGAATAAAACATTAAACAATCACAATTAGATGAGAATGCAGTGATTTCCCTAATGCCAAACCACATATTGAAAAACCCGATTTCTCAAACATCAGTTTTCTTGTGCTTGTGACTCATGAAACACCATGATCTCTGAAACTCCAAAATGTCAGGTAATACAAAAGGCAATGGAATATTTATGGTGAATTTAAGTAGGCTGAAATCTTTAACCAATGATTTGAAAATGAGGAATGTAGAATAATAACAAGTACAAAAGGAAGAGGAAATGAAATGGCCATGTGCTGAGAAAAAAAGGATTACAAAATGTCAACTATTGTATTTTCCCCAAAATAGAAGAATCATATGAATGATTTTATGATGTTATGTTGTTTCTTTTTTGAATATTTCTAGAAATACATGGTAGAAAAGAATTGCACAGTATGGTTGCCAATCCAATTGGGAGTTACAAAAGCATCTTAAGCAAAGGAGTAACCTCTGCCTTAGGTGCTATATGGAAAATGGTTTGAATTGGGGAAGGATCTGAGTTAAGATGTTATAAAATTTTATAATAATCTTTGTGAGAGATGATATGAGTCTAAACCATAAATAATATGTTTAATAAGCATTAATATTATGTAAGTACTTATTCTGTTTAATATTTTATATTATTTCCTTTATCATTTTCAATGTCTTACCTAATACCAGATAGTCTTTATAGACCAATCCTACAAAAATTCTACCACAAGTACCCCTTAGCACAATTACCTAGTTGTTGCTTTTTATGTTATTTAAATACTATTATAATTTTATTGAATTATATTAAGAAGCCAAAATGAATTCTGATCATGTCTACATTCAATCCATAAATGATTTTGGTAAGGTACCTATCTCTGAGCTTCAATTTTCTCATCTATAAAATGAGAAGGATAGACTAAATATAAAGACTTTCCTTAAGGCTCTAACTATGCTACTCAAATAATTTTTTTATTAATTTCACTTGAGCCTTCCATCTACATTGGATGTCTCTTGCCCTATTTAACAAAATATAGTAATATTTTAAAGTATTTAGCAAAATGCCCAGCACATTAAATGTGTTTAATATATGCATATTCCCTTCTTATTTCTTTTTTAAACCTTTTATTTCTCTCATTATATTTTAATAGCTATTATTATCTTGAGAATAATATATCTTAATAAGTGAATTCCCCAAATTTAAAGTTTTTGTTGTAATTCTTGTTCTAAATTGGTTACATTTTCTTGTTTATTGTTCATTTATAATAATACAGCTTTTTGATGTTTGGTTTTTTGTTTTGTTTTGTTTTACCTCATCCCATATCCTACAATCCTTTTTTCTCTCTTCTTGTTTTGGCAGAGATAAGGGACGTCTATAGTCATACTAATGTGCTATCTGAAAATTAAATATCTATTTATTTAATTACCTGTTTCTTTAATTTTCATGTTAATTCTATTTCATCTATTTCAATAAGTTTTTTTTTTTATTATTGTTAAATGCATCTTTTGTTCAGGATTCACCTTTAAGGGCATTCATAATATCTCCAATCTCCCTATTCTAATATTACATAAAATGCAAGATGACTATCTCTGGTGACTATCACAGAGTCCATCAATGGCCAGATATTCAAAGCCTTTCCAGTTTGGGAGGACCTGACAATGAGAGATCAGAATAGGATTTCAGTAGGATGTAGACTACAATGATAGTGCTTTGTAAACATGAATCATAATTATTAGTTACTACTAAATACATTTTTAATATATATCAAATTAAAAGATTTAACATCATTCAATTAACAAAGGGATACATTTTCTCTTGATTTTTGGAAATAATTGCTTTTTATTATTTTTTTTGTAGATAATAATTGGTTTTTATTTTTAAAACTATTTGTTAAGATTAAGCCAGAATTTTGCTTAAGATGTAAACTAGTAAACAAAGTAAACTAGTAAACACTAGTAAACAAAGTCACTAAGGAAAAATTTGTACCAGCACCTATTCCTAAAACTCACTTTTTTGGGGATATCATAGACAAAGACTAGATTTTATCCATGTAAGACACTCCTTTCAGCAAACTGGCAATTTAACCACAACTTATAATGTTATTTATTTCTTGAAATACTCAGAGATTAAATGAGTTGGACATGACCACACAGCTAGTATATATCAGAAGTCAAGTAGTCCTTTATCCACTTTGCCATACTGTCTCTCTCTCCAAAGGATATATCAAAAATAAATCATTTAAATATCTAACAAATAAAAAGAAATATAAAGTGCTTCCATAAAAGTATCCTAAACACTTTATTGAAATATAAAAGTTATTCCAAAAATCTCTCAAAAAAAATTAATGTCCACACACAAGCAGAAGTTTGTAGCATTTATATTGTCCAGAGAACAATTTGACTTGTTTAGAACCGATGAGCAAGGCATTGCTTCCAATGTAGACTAATCTGGTTTTCTATAAGTGTAGCTTCATTGCTCACCATTCCAAATCTGAGTATATTAAACAGAAAGTAGAATGACAGCAGGCCTACAAAAGAATGCATAGGAGATTTGGATACTATGCTACAAACCAATCTCATGTGACAAGAAAAAAAAAAAAGGGACAAAAACTATTAGAAGACTATATGAGGCCATGTATCAATATAGACATTTTAAAGAAGATTTAAAATGAATGTCTAAAACTTATATCATCTTTGTCACTATATTCTGTATTAAGATTGCTTTGTATATGCCAGCATACAGAGTATTAATAAAAGTAATAATAATCATATGAGTATCTATAAATGACCATACTGCAGTAAGTCTAAAACTCAGATATGTTTACAATTCATTGTCTGGAAATTTTAATGTGGACAAAGCAATCAAGATTTTATTTGTTTTTATTTTGTAAATGGATGAAATCTTTCCCATGAATCCATTTTATTCCAATATACTTATTGCCCTTTTAGCCACAAAACTCTCAGGACACACATAACAAAATAATAGAATGAATTATTTGATACATTGAAATTGGCTCCCAAATTCTATTGCTATGCCAAGTTAAACAGGCTTCAGGTTTTTAGAATGTTTTAAATTTCAGTGACGATTGAGACCATGACAATATACAGTAGGACCAGATTCATCTTTATGGACCAAATACAACTTTAGACATGAGAGGAGAAAACAGAAATGATGATGAAAGACACTGCTTCCCTAGAGTGAAGACAACAGATGGAAAACTAAAAGTAGATGAAGGAGGTGATATGATAAAGGTTAAATGGTTGACCACTTTCAAATCAATATAAACAGCTTGTGTCTGACATGGAGCCAGTAATAGAAAATAGTTGGGAAGGAAAAAAACTGGTCAAAACAGCAGGTGAGAAAGATGATTTTATTAGTAACATTTTGGATTGCCTTCAAGGTTAGAGAGTAGGATCTCATCTGTGAAATGTTACAATTTCATAGTGTGGATTTTTTGTGTGTTTTGCAAAAACTAATTCTAACTTAAAGATATTTATTTCTCTATTTTTATTGTTTTAATTTTAGCAGCAGTACATTAAATAAAATATTTCATAAATGTTTTGAGGCCCCAGAACATTTTTAAGAAAACAAAAGACTGTTTTTTATAAGAACCATAAAAAAGAAAAATTATATTCAGAATGATATTCATGAGCCTCTCTCAAATTTTCTTCATCATTTTTTGACTGCTCTCATTTTTCTTCCTTAGATTTTCATTTTTTTTTCTTTGTTGCTAAGTCTCTTACTCCAAAGGTTACCTCAAAACAACAGGACAAATACACTAATGGTAATGGGTCAATGGCTTTCAAGATAAGTTTTAAAAGAAAATAGAAATCCCCATTGCTTTGGTTAACAGCTTTTGCTCTGAAATCTCTAGATTTTCAATGAGAAATACACATAAAGCTAGAACTTTAGAAAATGACTGTAATCTTGAATTACGGTTGTAATTACAATTGTAATGTGTCTAATTCCCTCCATCGACCATCTTAAAATTCAACTTTTTCGTTACATGAATCAAAAGTGAACTTATTATGACAATAATTTTCATTATTGTCTCTTTAACCGGAACCTCCAACATAGGGATTAGAGGGAAGAAAGGAGGGCACCAAGCTCACTTACTGTGAGAGCCACATATATTTATTAGGAGAATATTATATGCAAATCACTATGTGTGGTGCTCAAAAGAAAAAAATTCTTAAATGATGCCATCACCTCATCTAATAGAGGGAATGAGGCATTTGCCCAAATAAACATGATACACAGCAAAATGAGGTAAGACCAAAGGTGAAATCTAGATAGAGTTGTAAAAGAAATATCAGGAAGATGAGAGCCTTTGCAGTTGGAAGCATCAAAGGAGTTCCAGACAACAAAGGTAACATCTGAACTAGGTTTGTTACAAATATAGAATGAAAAGGATGTGGGTATTGGATCATCATGAATACATCAAGGCCAGTAACCAACCCTGTTTGGCCAAAAGATATAGTTTACGAAGTGGGAGAGAGTAAAGTAAGAACCAAAGGATAATTGAAAGTTTTGACTAAGAAAGTGACAGAGACAGAGGATTATTCTGACAAATGTATAAATGATGGACTAGAAGAAACAGAGAAGGAAGACTGAACAACAAATCCATTTTCCATGCATCTGTTACTCTAAGCTTTTCAGATTCAATGACTGAGAGGAACACTAGATTGTTGTTGTGTTTATTGGTACTCGGTCATTTCAGACATATCCAACTCTTTGGAATTTTCTCAGCAAAGATAGTGGAATAGTTTGCTATTTCATACTTTAGCTCATTTCACAGATAAGGAAATTGAAACATGATAAATAGACTTGTCTGGGGTCACACAGCTGGTAAACATATGAGAAGAAGTTTGAACATTATAATTCCCAATTTCAGGCATGGTACTTTAAATACTATGCCATTTAGCAGTCCATTAACTAAATTATGAGAGTTTTAAAAGTGGTAGTTTGGATGAAAAGGGATCCATGAGAGAAATCATGAAAGGGAGCATGGTGTAGTAGCAAGAATAATAGAAATAGAGTTAAGAGAGATCTGAATTGAAATCTCTCTGGCACATGCTTTAGCTTTTTGCAATTGGAGTTGGTCACCTCAATGATCAGAGTTCTTTTAAGTTTTTTATGAACTTTATATTTTTATCATTTTATATATATATATATATTACATTATATATAATATATCTAATATAAAATATATATCTAATATATCATATAAAATTATATAATAATTATTTAAACATAATAATTGCATAAATATATAATTATTTTGTAAAATATATTGTTATATAAATAATTTTATAAATTTTATATTTTATATATATAAATTTATATCTTAAGTCTTTCATAAATTGTAAAAGTAATTCAGATTTCTCACATTAAATTACAAAAGTAAAGACAAATTTAAAAAAAGAATAATGACTATGAAAATGAAACTAAGAAAGTGCCAATAACTATAAAGCATCAATACCAAAGCAGAAGAAACAACAAGAGGATATAACTGAACCCCTGGGCACAGAGTTTTGAGTAAAGTCAGATGCTACATAAAGTACAGAATAAGTAAGGCACTACACAAAGATCATTAGACTTTGCAATTAAGCAGTAAATGGGAGCTTTGAAGAGAAAAGACCATGTAGGGAGGTAAGAATATAAGACATATTGCAAAGGATTTACAAAGGAAGAGTGAGGAATTGTAGACTCATAGTTGTCTAGCACCTCATAAAGAGACCTTGAAACTGACTGCTGACTATTCCTTTTATCATACTACCACTGTCCTCCATCCAAATGATGAACCAAGGAAAGCAGTTTTTCTCTTCTAACATTTTCAAGACCTTTGTTCTTCCACCATAATTCAACAATTTATACTTTGATTTTCATGCCATCCAATTATCTCACTCCTTTAAATCTTTGTTTCTGACATTGAATGACCATCAGAGAGCTCTTCCATTTGCTAAGTACTTTTAAATCTGTATTGCCATGTCTTTCTTCATAAAACTCTTGCTAATGTTCTCACCCTGATGACTTTTCTTCCATTCTGGTGTCTATCCATCAACTTCCTCAATTCCAAAGTCCTCCACCAGCCCCACCTACTAGGTAGAGCACCCTATAGATTGCTTTGCAAAACTACTACATATTTTTTCCCAAAGTAAAACTCATGACCCATATTTTCAATCTGTAAGATCCTTGTCCATTTTCTCTCATAGAACCCCAAGAGGATCTATGAAACATGATAGAAGTCTTTCTCTTAGGCTTTTTATAATATATATGTATGTTTTAATAAGCTATTGGGTTATCTATCTTTCATTTCTTGTTCTCCTTACACTACTAACTTACTGCCATTTATAAGAAAACATGTCCCCAGTGGCATCCTACATACCACTTTTTGTACATGAGTCAACAATGGACATCAGAATTCATCATGTGGCACTCCACTATCTTTTTCATTTTATAAAGATTATTACACTGTAAAACATACAGCCTGGAAGCATCAACATTAAAACTGTTTATAAGATAACTTTTTCATGATAAGAAACAAAACTTCAAGAATGTTTATTTTTCTTTTAATGCCTTAAAAATGACTAAAGAGTTGCTATTTAAACTTCTTTTAAAGGGCAGAACCTTTTGAGCAAGGAAATTGGTGATCATGGAACAGAAATCCTACCACTAGCTCAGAAATACCTAGGCTCTAGTAATATGACATATATATTTTTAAAAACTGAAAATTATCTCTTTCATAACTTGTGATTCACATGCAACTTTTCCTCTTCCTCCTTTTTTTCTCACTAATGCTAAAATTTTCAATTAAATTTTAATTAAATTAAAAAGCAAATAATTTTATAATTTCTGCTTTCTGGGGTTGGTGAGGCTGAAATCTCTGGACAAATCAAGACAGATGTCTGGGACTGAGCTAGAAGGCTCAGCTGGGACTAAGCCTGAATAGCCTTTTCTATTCCATTAGTCATATTTCCAGAATTCAGCATGCAGATTAGAACTCAAACCTCCTGATCTTCAGTCAAACACTTCCAAAATAACTACTTTACCCTTTAAATAAAATAAATTTACAAATAACAAACACTGAAAATGAGGCAATAACAAAAAAGTAAATCTCTCTCATATTGTTCACTTTGTTTATCTTTTCATAACAATTTTCTTTTTAACCACAATTCCCCCCATGATTATTACTATACTGAACAGCTAATCCTCTTAGAGTAATATATTCCTCTATTTTCCCCAGATGAACATTTATCGGGAAGGCATACCCTCATAAGAGGCAAAGTTTTATGGTGGGGAGAGCACTGGATTTGGGGTCATCAGGCCTAAGTTTAAATGTTGTCTATACTATTTACCTATTTGACATTGGTTAAATTTAGCCTCTTTAGATTCAGTTTCTTCATCTGCTTTTACAGATGAGAGGGTGGGACTAGATATCTCACTGCCCCTTCTGTTAGAAATATGAAATCCAATAATCTATACTTTCAACAAAAAGCAAAATTAGAAACAGCTTTCAATGGTACTAATTCTCCCCACAACCTGAGAGGAACCAAACAAATTCAAAACTTCGGGCACAAGACTTCATTCATTCAATCAACTAATACTTGCTGAGTGCTTACTACATGCAACCCTATATGCTAAAATAACTAAATATTAGAAGAGAAAGGAGCCCCATGTCCTCAAACTTCTACATAATCTAACCAACTCACTCTCTACAACATCCCCATAAGTAGCCAATAGGCATTTGAGGCCTGAAGAATACAGAGATTAAAAATCTAAAAATTGACCACTGAATAAACATAATATTGTTGTTCATATAATGACTGTTAGAAGAGAGCTTACAGAAGAAGAAAAAAGCCTTCATTCTGTCTGCCATAGTCAGATATGAATACCAACTATTTTTTAACTATTAAAGACATTGCCATATCCCATATATACATATATATATATATATATATATATATATATATATATATATATATATATATATATATATATATATATATATATATATATATATATATAAAGAGAGAGAGAGAGAGAGAGAGAGAGAGAGAGAGAGAGAGAGAGAGAGAGAGAGAGAGAGATTGTGAAGGAATATAATGAAAAATTTAGGAAACTGTTTCATATTGGTTAAACAATAGCCAATCAGGTAAATGGGAGAAACCAGACAAGGGGAATCAAAAACCATAATACTCAAAAATTAGTTAGAAAAAAGGAAGATGGAAGGAAGGAAGGAAGGAAGGAAGGAAGGAAGGAAGGAAGGAAGGAAGGAAGGAAGGAAGGAAGGAAGGAAGGAAGGAAGGAAGGAAGGAAGGAAGGAAGGAAGGAAGGAAGGAAGGAAGGAAGGAAGGAAGGAAGGAAGGAAGGAAGGAAGGAAGGAAGGAAGGAAGGAAGGAAGGGAGGGAGGGAGGGAGGGAGGGAGGGAGGGAGGGAGGGAAGGAAGGGAGGGAAGGAAGCAAGGAAGGAAAGAAGAAAGGAAGGAAAAAGAAAGAAGGAAGGAAGGAAGGAAGGAAGGAAGGAAGGAAGGAAGGAAGGAAGGAAGGAAGGAAGGAAGGAAGGAAGGAAGGAAGGAAGGAAGAAGGAAGGAGGGAGGGAGGGAGGGAGGGAGGGAGGGAAGGAAGGAAGGAAGGAAGGAAGGAAGGAAGGAAGGAAGGAAGGAAGGAAGGAAGGAAGGAAGGAAGGAAGGAAGGAAGGAAAGGAGGGAGGGAGGGAGGGAGGGAGGGAGGGAGGGAGGGAAGGAAGGGAGGGAAGGAAGCAAGGAAGGAAAGAAGAAAGGAAGGAAAAAGAAAGAAGAAAGGAAGGAAGGAAGGAAGAAGGGAAGGAAGGAAGGAGGGAGATAAGGAGGGAAAAAGGAAATATTGAATGTTTTCTATGTCCAAAGTCCAGTAATAGATAATATCAACCGACCTTCAAAATTTTTGTGGGTTTTTTTCCCCTCCAGAGAATTCAAATTCTAAAACAAGTTAGCTTTTCAAGCTAAGCAAAAGCAACAGTAAGAAAATGTCAATGAGTAATTTATGAGTTTTCTTAATACTCTGAAGATAAACTCTTAGATTTTATAAGCATTTTATACCATGAATAGCTGTAAAAACATTCCTAACTTGGCAGTTTATGTTCAAATGATATTTCAAAAGGTGAATATCTATAATATATTGGGCATCCATTAGTAAGACATAGGAAAGTAAATGGCTTTATTAGTTGTTTTAATGAAGTAAAATCCCTTGAGAAATTTACAAATTAACATTAGAGTATGAATAATATATCAAGTTTAAATAAAAAACAAAAAAGTTACCTATTTAAACCATTAAAAATAAGCAAGTGAACTGTTTTATTTAAGATATTATGAAAACCCACTATATTCTCTTAATATACATTTTCTATGACAAGCTTGGTAAATCAACTAGCATTAAGAAATTAGAAATGGAAAAGAAAAAAAAAAAACTTTGGCATATTGAAATACTAAAGTTTAGTCCTTGTTGATACATTTGTTAGACATATGGCTACTTTTAAGCCTTGTCAAACACAAAACTACTTTATTTTGATTAAGTAAGAAGGTGGATCAAAGGAAGCATCAGGCTCAGGATCAAAGCTGTCATTAGTAGTAGAATAAAACAAAAGATTAAGAATTACAGACTTTCAATTATGATGGCAGAAATGCTAAAGAACTAAAAGCCAAAAAAAAAAAAAAAAAGAAAGAAAGCTCTTACCTTCTTTGTAGCCTAAAACTGAATGAGCTAATCAGACCACAATATAATGTCTAGTAATTTTTATAATTTACAGGAATGTTATTTATTCCAAGGTGATCAATTGTTTCTTTGAACAACAACAAAAAAAAAAATAGCACCTGTGAAGTTTCAGTTTCTCTACTTTTAAGATGTTTTAATTAATGTTTCATATTTTTTCTTTCTAAAATATAAGGATAATGATAAATGTAAATGCTCATTATCATTTTTATAAGTACTCAGAGAATGTTAGTTACTATTAGAAGTTATCATACTTCTAGTGAAGATTATAGAAAAAATCATTTGAAATACATATTGCCTTCTATTCATGAATATCTCTGGAGATCAAAATAATAGATACTTTCTTGGATGGTAGGTAATTGAATTCAGTCCAACTCACAAATACCAACTTGTCAAAAATCACTGCTGTTCTTAAGCAAATCTGTTCAAAGGAAAGTTTTTGCTTCTAATGTGTCCTAATCTAACCTTTGGTCATTACCAGACATATTATTTTTTACAGTTGCCAGATTACTCTGACAATAGTACAGATTAAATTTAATAATGTGTTGCTGAATGTTTAACAGCTGGTACTTTGGGGTGAAGAAGACTAAAAACAACACACTTTTAAGTTTAATCTGCAATTTTAATGTTTTCTACATCACTTTATTAAATCTAGACAATAAACAAAAGAATAAATCAAACCCTGATTTGTAGCCTTTGTCAATTTCTGGCTGAAAAGGCTCATCCTGAAAATTTAACAATCAGTCCCAAAGAGTTGAAGCTAGTATATTACTGGAGACCTCATTTTTTTTTCTGACTTCCTAGATAAAATTGGATATTTTGCTATGTTAATTATATTGCTATTTTATCCTTACATTCAACTCATTATTTTATGACAAAGTCAAACAACTGGAATGACTAATTCTTCTTAAAGTTATACTAATTACCAATTACTATTATTTAATTGCCTCAATGAATTGAATATGGTATGCTTCAAAACAGCATAATAAATAGGATACATAGGATATACATTTTCCCCAAAAATGTCCATCACTCTCCTGAGTTATTTCCATTTTCACCTCTAAAACACTTATGAGATTTCTATGTCCTCAAATTTACATGACTAGATAGATCTATAAATATACATAAATATACACACACACACATAAAATTGCCAGTACTAGGTAGACACACACGTATATATATAGTCTTTCAGAGATAGCACAACAAATATTCACTGATTTATTTCTCTAAAAACTAGCTTAGTATATCCAAAAAAAAAAAAAAAGGCCTGAAATGAGGAGGATATTGTCTGACTTTTCTTCCTAGAGGTTAAAGCTAGAAGAGGAGAGAGGAGAAAACCATAGATGCTTTCAGCCTCTGAGAGAGAGAAAGTAGAGGTGAGAACAAGGAAAGGAACAATTAAAGAAATTATAATTTAAACCTTCCAGACACAATACCACAAGAGGCTATAAGATATAGAGCAGGAAAAGATAAGAAAGAACATTGGTGATTTTGCTATAAACTAACAGAAGTGTCAACACTCTGGCAAAACACTATTAAATAAGCATGAAGTTATCATCATTTGTGATAGCCACAGTAAAGGAAAAATAATAATAAAGTGCATTAAAAAGTACCTGTAAATCACTCAAATTTGAAAAAAAGACAACCACAACAACAACAAAAATAAATAAATAATAAATAAATAAATAAACAGCTTTGATAAGCTTTAAAGACTAAGAAGGAAAGCTCAATTGGATTTTTATTTTTTCCTGCTCACCTATAGATAAAGCCAAGAATGCTAATAGCTTTGAATGGCCCTAAAGTTTCCCCTAACTGGCATGTTTGCATATTTACAGGTTATCAATGGGCTAGTTTGCTCATATCTTCAAATTGTCCACCTTCTACATATTAGATCTAATAGGCATATGGCAACAATTATACATTTGGCAATGACCAAATGTAAATTTTATTTTATATTGAATTACTCAATACAATGTTGAATATTCATATCGCTTTATTAATAAAGGATGCTTATGAAGTAAAATGTATTTTCCTCTGACATTCAAGGACATTTCAAGCTAATTCTAGCCTATTTATACATTCTGGACTCTTTATTGCCTCAAACACACCATATCTGGCCTACTTCATTTTTAATCCAGTGTGTGACACTTCCTTTCATCCTTTCTGCCTCCCAATCTTTCAAAGTACATCTCAAACTTTAAGCTATCAATGCAGTTTTCCTTAATTCCCCTGGCCAATTCGGATTTCTCCCCTGGACACATGATTATATTTAAGTAGCTTGTTAATACATATTGTATTATTTTCTAATTGTTTATTATAGCTTTCTTTGTCAAAATAGCTGTAAGCTCCTTAAGCAAGTCATATATTCCTTTTGTAAACTGTACCTTGGCTAGTATCCCAATATTCATAATGTGTTCAGTAAATATTATTTCCACTATATTTTCCTAGAATGATTGCATTTGTTATGACTATTTCTCATTGATAACAAGAAAGTCAATAGAGATAATACTCTGACCAAAGATGATTCTTCTATAAAAGATTTTACAAAGTTCATAGAAGAAGAGGGAAACTAATAAATTATTTCTATTCTCTTGAAAGAAAAATAAAATATATTGACATTTCTAAAAATATAAACTAGGCACTTTTATTTAGGCTGCTACAAAAGCTACACTTTTATCACCTTCTTTGTTTAATAAGCATTCCTATTTTAAGATCAATTAAATTCAGATACAGAGGCTACAAAAAGTCTTAATTCTTGAAGATATTTTTTCATTGCCTGGTGCTTCCTCTGTTCAACCATATTGTCTTTTCAGAATAATCCCTTTCTAATGCTATATCACAACTGGCTAGTTGTCAGAACAAACACTGAGATAAAGATTATGCTTTTCTATTTTTCCCTTGCTCTTTTTCTTTATTTAACACACAACAATTTATAAAAGAACTAAAAGTACATCCAGTCATTCTTTTAAAATGATTATTGATTAAAAATCCTGGGTAGCTAGATGGGGTAGCAGAGAGCCTGAAAATAAGATTAGGATATTTGTTGTCTTCATCCTTTTCATAAACTAATTTTTAATATCTGACTTGTTTACAACCACAGTTCAATGAATTTATTGTCCCCTTTGACTCTCTCAAAATTGTCAAGAGAAATTATCATACAAACATTACCTGTAGAACCCTGAACCTCCAGAATATGCGAAACTACATCCAGCATCATTATTTACATTTCAATATCTTCTTTCCCCTATCTCCTAAAAATGGAAACATGTTCCCTATAGCTTGTCTTTTCCAGAAAGGTTTCCAGGTGTGCTCCCTTAGTATTCCAAGTGTATTCCAAAGGGTCCCATGGTATTATTTAAATCATTAAGTTCAGCCTCTGAACACAAAGTTCTTAACTTTTATGTGTGTGTTATGGACCCCATTGGCAGTCTAGTAAAGTCCATGAATTCCTTCTCAAAACAATGTTTTAATTGCATACAAAATGCATATAATAAAATATATAGTATTACACAGGAAACAAATTATACTGAAATACAAATACATTCATCAAAGTTTAAAAAAAAATGGACTCCAAGTCAAGAACTTCTGCCCTCAAAAGCATTTGTTGAATTAGATGTTTGTTCTAATTTACTTATGATTTTGCAGCATGACTTATTAGTACTGAATATTTGTATAAATCTGAGCAGTGTTTGTATGCATTTGTATTTATGAGAGTAGCAGCAACAAAGGAGAATTCATTTGTCTGTCTGAACCCTCAGGGTACAGAATGTTAACAGATGTGATTACTTACTGGGAACTTTTAAGATAGGGATAAAGGAGTTGGAATTGGGTGGATTTTTAAACTGTTTGGGTTCCAAACTAGCCAAAAAAGTACTTTGCATAAAACTATAACAAAGTGTAAGAGAAAAGAAGAACTCCCACTTAGTTCAAAGAGACTTCTGTTTAGTCAAACAAAAACAATTTTTATAGCCTCAGGAATACACTTGGAGTGCTGGAAAGTCATAGTAGTAGAATGGTGTAAAACATTAAAACCAGGATGTTTTCAATTCCCTCTCTCCCTCCCCCTAATCTCCACCCCTTCATCTCAAACCATCCCTGTCTTTGTTTTTACTTTGTTCTCAAAGAAATACAGTGAATAAAGCATATCCAGAGATAGAGCATAGATTCATATTGCTAAGTAAAGAAACATCTTATGATAGCTAAAATTATAAGTAGCTCATCAGATTAAAAAAACAAACAACTTGTTTTATACTTCGTAGCATATTGTATTGTATTGGAGATTCTCTCTCTCTCTCTTTTTTTTTTAACTAGCTTTTTGCCTTTCCTAGTTAGCTTTTAACATTTCTGATACTATTAAACAAGAAATTAATATGTTCCAAACAGTATCCTGTAGAAATTAAATATCTCACATACTAAGGAAATAAAGTAAGCTATAGAATGTGTCAGGGGGAAAAAAAAGTTCCTTTCTAATATTATTAACTTTCTTCTCTAGTCTATTTTCTACCTAAAGGTCATGTATTCTGGTCAAACTTTCATCAATTATTACTGTCAGCAAGCCATTAAAAACCTCATTTCATTTTATCATTAACCCTCTTTATAACTGACTTTTCACAATTGTAATTCTAATACTAGACCTGTTAAAACTTAATGTTTAAAATGGCTTTAGAGCTTTTAAAAGTCATATACTGTATCCATGAAAAGTGCTGCAGTCTTTGTTCAGAAAAACAACAATAACAACACAAATCTGGTGCTCTTTTTTCAAATGTAGGGGGAAAGATGTCAAGTTATTTATACTTAACTAGTTATACTAGTATTGTATTGCCCACTAAGAAATATATTTAGAAATGTTTTTGTTAACTACAGTGCTGAGGTGAAAGTTAATCTTTTTATTTTGTTTATATTTTTATTCATGTTCTTCCTAAAATATAAAAATTACTACCTTTGGCATAAAAAAAAAATTGATGTTGTCTTCACAAATTCTAAGAACAAAAAAAAAAAAAAAAAAAAAAAAAAAGGAAAATACCTTGCCAAAGTCTGATGTCATAAAGGAAACCAACACTACGAGAAAGTGTTTTGCTTATGGAAGTTCTAGAGAACGCTTAACAAAACTATTCTAAGATCCAACATATCATAGCTCATATTCTGCCTTGTCCTATTCCCTAAATTGAGTTCACCAGAGAAAGTGACACCCAAGCCAATTTAAAGTACAATGGAAGGAAATTCCTTTTTTTATCTTTAACCTGATCAGACTAAAAGAAGATCCTCCAGGAAAAGAAAGATCCTTCCATGAACTCATTCCCAGGGATTTATGGATTGTCTGTCACATCCAGAAGTCATAATGAAGCCACAATCACTTGTGACAAGCTCAAAATGAATAGTCCCTCAATCTAGGAATAAATGAAATGTACACAGATTAGACTTATGAAAAGTCTCTCTTCTAAACTGTAAGTTTCATTTAGACAGACTGTATCATATCTAAATTTTTTTAAGGTTTTCAAGATCTGAACAATATTCTGAATAGCATAATCATTTTTTGTTGAATTAACTAAATTTAAGACAAATGTAAGGGAAAAGACTTTATTGAAAGAGTGAATTAATCACCAATTCAGATCTTAAATCTTCCTATAATTTTCAAGGGATGGCTGTAGCAATTTATGGCTATTGTGAAATTGCCTGGATATTTTGCCAAATCAGGTAGTCAGTATGGAGGCAGCAATTCTTCAGCAACTTATTTACCAACTGTGACTATTAAGAAACAGAGAACCTTACAACATCCATCCCTCCCTCCCTCCCTCTCCCCTCCCCCTCTCCCCACCTCTCCCCCTCTCCTTCTCTCTCTTTCTTTCTCTCTCTCTCTCCCTTTTTCCGAATTAACACCCTGTTTTCCTCTTTGCAAAGCCTACAATAACAGATAATTGAAAAATCCAGCACCAACATAATACTCCAAATCTTAATCATTTGTCAATAGAGTATCAAGGTTAATATTCTACTATTCAATCAATCCTTTTCTTTAAGTAAAATAAAAACAAAACAAAACCTGATCTCTAAGAGCAACAAGACAAATTTATATTTCAAAAGAAATATGTTGTAATCTGAAGATAATGACAAAAAAGTGGAATATATATGTGCAGATGTTTGAAATTCAGTTATTTGACTTTAAAGATTATTTCTCCCAAGTTGAGGAACTCGAATTTTAGGATTTCTTGTGTGTTCACGTTATGGGAACTAAAATGGAATATATATATATATATATATATATATATATATATATTATATATATATATATATATACACACACATATATTGTTTTGGTTTAGTTTTTAATGCCAGGGTAAACTTTAAAATTGAAAATGTCACTCTTCAGCTGAGGTGATGTTGAGGCCTGTCAACATTGAAAGTGTTCTTCTGAAACAGTCTAACAATTCATGGGTTAGTTCAAATGATGACTTGCCAGATGAATAGCCATTCACCTCTGAAAAAGGTCATTACTTCTCATTTGGAATTGTCTAGTAGCAATCAATAAGTTAACATCATCATAGGGACTAACAGAAACTAAAGGTGCACACAATCTCTGGTAAAATATAGAAAATCATGTACAAAAATGTTATCCAGAATACTTGCTGGCTCCTTCAGTGAGAACTCTGTGTTTAGAGAATGGGAACTCAAATACTCTTCACTGTAAACAGAAGTAAACTCCACAAATTAAATATTGTTCAAGAAAAAAAAAATGACAGGTCTTTCTTAAGAACTGAGAAGATATTTTCCTAAATATAGAGAAAAGTTAAGATGAGGCAAAGGACTATTTGAGATAAAGAATCACAAGTAGAGGCTAAAATACCTGAAACTTAAAACATATGTCTGTAACTAGATTTCAGTTGAATACTATTTTGACTGCTAGTTTTCTTTTGTGAATGTTCAATTGTTTCAGTCATGTCCATTTCTTTATGAGTTTATTTAGAGCTTTCTTGGTAAAAATACTGAAGTGATTTGCCATTTCCTTCTCCAGGTCATTTTATAGATGAAGAACTGAGACAAATAGGACTAAGTGATTTGCCCAGTATCACACAGCTAGTAAGCGTTTAAGGTCAGATTTGAATTCAGCAAGAGTAGGATTCCTACTGTATCACCTACCTGGCTCCTCCCCAAAAAATAAATTTATTGTAAAGAGAACATTTTGTAACCACTAGAGTACTAAAACATGAACAACTACTTGGGAACAAGAATGATTTGAAATGTTAAACAAATCATCTAAGACACCTACGATGAAAGCTATATCAGAGAGATAATTAAGTGGCGAAATGGATAGAGCATCAGCCCTGAGGTCAAGAGGACTTGAGTTCAAATCTAATCTCAGACACTTAACACTTCCTATCTGTGTGACTCTGGGCAAGTCACTTAACCCCAATTATCTCAGAAAAAAAAAAATACAAAAGAAAACTATATCAGGATGCTTAGTGGGTATCTGATTCACTGATTTTCTCCTTTCCCTCTGTTCCCACAAATAGTTTTTAAAACTTTTTAAATAAGAAAGACTGTCTGGCATAGTAGATAGAGAACTTGAGTTAGAAAGACATAAATTAAAGTTTTACTTCTAATATATATTAGATGTATGATCCTGCATAAGTCATTTAACGTCTTTGTGACTTAAGCAAATTTGTAAAAGCAGAAAAACAGAACCGATGCTGATATGCCTTGGGAGAAGGAATTCTGTACCAAGAGTAGATGAAATCTCAGGTCACAAGTCTAGATCAATAACACCAACAACACTACAAATACTAATTATTTAGTTCCAATGGGTACTCTTGAATGAACATTCAAAACTGGTTTATTTTGAATTATGCTCCAGTCCTTTTCATCAAAATGAAACTGATATTTTTAAATCAAGAAAGGAAAAATGTATTTATAATTCCCTGTACTTTATTTTATACATGTATTTTCTAAATAGAATGTTGCAGCACTTGTCCTAAGTCAGGAAACCTTGTTAAGTCTACTAGTAGTAAAAGAAAAATAAAAACAAACCTAAAAATATATGAAGTTAATCTAGCTCTCCAAGTGCTTATTTTGGTACAACCACAAAAGTCATATTCTCTAAGTTGAGCACATACTTTCTCTTTGGATAAACATTAAATCTGAGGGTGTGCAGTGGTTAGGGAAGCTGGGAGTTAAGGCTGAAACTTGTCTAGAAAATTGAAAAGAATAAAAGAATGGGCTTAATATTTCAGAGCCTAGCTAAGTGTGTTGCATATAGAAAGTATCTAATACTTTCAATGAATGAATACCTAAATAGAAGAATATCACTTTTTTATTTTTTTATTAATTTTATAATTTTAACATTTTTGACAGTACATATGCATAGATAATTATCTTTTTAAAGATAGCTTATATATTTATGATATTTTTGAAATTATATTTTTTTTCCTTTCATTAGATGTTGGTCTATAAAACAGAACAGCTTTGCAAAATATCAATTTCAGGCAAGAATTCTTTCACAGAAGGTATAGCCAGTTTATTTTCTTTATGATGATGTTCTGTTTATAAAGACTCCATGAGAAGGGCAACTGTTTTCAGAGCACAGCCAAAATAAAATAAAAATAAAAATATTAAGAGCAATAAGCCCATCTAGTTTCTGCACAAATACTGCCTTTACCAAAAATTACTGCTCAGTGCTGATATAATCTCTTAAATTTCACTCTATCTGAAGACAATTTCTCTAAGGATCCATGCACACTGGTCTGTTAATGGTCTACAGATGATAAAAACAAGCAGAGCAGTGAAGCAGTTGCTATAATTTGCTGGATCTGCACTTAAAATAGCTATGTCTGCTGCCCCCACCTACCGCAGTAGAAAAGAGAGACCTGAATTATGTGGTAGAACAGGAATAGGTCAAGAGTAAATTGCTGGGATTCAAGAAAGTTCTAAGGTCAAACTGTTGGATTGTTTCAAGAGTATCTCTGGCACCAACAAATGTTATTGCTAGGATTGCAGCAATGGAAATAACCAATGCTGGATAACAGAATTACAAATCCTTTGGGAGATATTCTTCCCTCACTTGCTGTGTGAAATTCTTGGTGATATCAATTGGGCCTTCACATAAATATCTAGGTAAAGGGAATGGAGCCCTTTGGGATTTATACAACTTGTCATGAACTGAAAATTACCCTAGTGGACTTTTTCTAAGCAAAAGTCATGTTTCTTTTGCCAAGAGATACAGACCTGGAAAGTCAGCTGCAGCAAAAACAATATTTAATATAGGCAGTGGGGATTGCAGAAAAAAATAATAATAAATCTCCAGTGTCCAGAAAAGCCTGGAGTACAGAGGCAGCCAGGAGACAAGGTTGGGTGGAGTCGATTGCCTGGAGTCTTTTGGCAGTTTAAGACTAGGAGCTGAGGGCTGGGGATGGGGGAGGGGGGGTCATTCTCCAGGCTCTCTGTACACTCTAGTGAAGCAAATAAAAAATTCTGATATAGGACAGACAATAAACAAACAAATACAGCAAAATCTGATAAATTATTGCCAGGGAAAGAATACTAATACTTAATCTTTCACTCTTGTACAAGTCAATTTTTACACCATTTTAGCACAAGTTTATATAAATACATTATTTCCATATGTTTGAATTCTATCTTTCCCATTGTGCTGCCCTCAAGAGCTTCCAAAAGATGACTTAAATTAACCAATAAGCCATGCAATTTCCCACAGCCACCTGAAAAAGCTTCAGAATTTGTTTCAGTAGAAATAATATCAATAATACTTTCAGTCCTTCTTCTACAGTCAGCCCAGAATGTGTCAACTGGACTGAAAAGAAATGTTTCCACCATCCTTTCAGGTACCATGTGTCTCATCTAGTTATTTATAGAGAATTGTAGTTATAAGTGAGAAGTTGTTGGTGTTCTCATATTATAAAACCTAAAGAAGCCTTGGAACTTTCATAGTGTAAGGCATGTGGCTTTTGACACACCACTTTAAAAGCTTAGAAATTGGAAATAACATATTAAAACCCACTGGAGGGAGGGTTGTCAGAAAATAAGTTAAATGAAAAAAAAAAAAGGATGGGAAGATAGAATTTGCAGTATATGTTTCTCAAGAAGGTAGGTGTGTGTGTATTTCATTTTACATGTCAGTCTTACATTTCAGAAAGTTAAATGTGTTCATTTCAGGAAGATAACTTGTCATTCATAAAGAATGGCAAAACCCCACTTATCTGTCACAACAGCAATTATAGTTATATAAAGATCTCTTTTGGCTTTGTCTGCTATGAAATCATAATAATATGATTTAAATACTTCCAGAATCTGTGACTTGACAGACTTTGCCTTATCAGGCAGTTGTCAAGGGCTACAAATGTCATCATTGTTACCATCATTATCATCATTATCATTTATATAGTATTTTAAGGTTTTCAAAGGGACCTTCACATGCTAACTCATCTAATCTCACAATAATCCTGTGAAATAGATGTAATTATTATCCCCATTTTCACAGATGAAGAAACTGAGGCACAGAAACATTAAATGATTTCCCTGGGGAAACTCAGCTTTTAAATATCTGAGGTAAAAATCAAAATCAGCTCTTCCAGATTCTGGGTACTGTAGTATATCCACTGCACCACCTCTTTTCTCCTAGAAAGAAATAGGTACTTCATAAACTTTTCATTGAGTATCTCCACACTTGGCTAGATTAGCCCTCAATTGGGAAACAGAGTCTACTTGAAGCCCATACCTAAAGTCATTCAAATTCTGAAGGACCAACTAGCACTTGGGTTCTGCTAGCATATGATTTAAGGACCCAGAGTCCCCCTCTCCTGGGAAAGGAGACATAGGAAAGAAGGGAAGAAGAAAAAAAGAAAAAAAGAAAAAATAAGCAAGCATACCAGGAGAAATTTCAAGCTATATGGAACAAAGACTCTTCAAAATACTGAGGCACACGGAGATAAAAAAATCATATAGGAAAAGCATCCATAAATAAATAAGTAAATAAACAAACAAATGAGCAAAGTGTTTATTTAAAAAAAAAACTTAACACATTTCAGGCATTATTGCATTGAATGTTGGACTTGTAAAAACAAGTAATCAAAATTTTTTCTGGCTTCCAGGATTTTACAATCTAATATGAAAAAACAAAACAGAGAAGTTGAGGAGGAGAAAGAGGAGGTTGGAGCTGCAGGAGTAGGGAACCACAGAAGCAATGCACAGTTTAAGTAACTCAGTTAAATTTTAGGCTTTGGCAAGACATAGCAAAAAATGACCTATCAAAACTGAGGGGTTCAAAGTTACACAGAGCCATGTTATCTGTAAAGAAGATATGGAAGTTATAGCTGGGTAGAGACAGCATGAATTGGTGTGGAGCCCTGGGTCTCACAATATAATATAATCAGGATAAGTATTGTCTTTCCTATCCCTCTTGTACAACTGAAGTTTCAGAGATGATATTTTCCAAGTACCTATCAAGAGTGGACTTATATGCCAACAAGTTTACTGAACCACAGAAAAAAAGTTTTTAGTTTCATTTGTGTAATAATTCATTGAACATTCATTCTAAAAGAATAATAAGATAAAGCCAGTTTGTCCCAAGACTATTTCCACTTGAACGCCATCAAAAATGAGAAGGGTAATAATATCTGATACTTCCATAGTATTTTGCAGCTTTACAAGTACTTTATATACTGTTTAATTTGAGCCTTACAACAACATATCCCCATTTTACAAATGAGGAAACTGAGGCAGAAGTTAAGAGACTTGCCAAGACTCAGACTGCAAGAAAGTTGAAGAGTCAGAATTTGAACCACACACATCTAAAAGCTAGAGAAGACTATATTGGGGGAAAAAAAGACAGAGCATAATGGGTGAATCACTTTTAGAATTCTAGAGTATTAGCCTTTCTTCTGTGGGAGACAAAAAGGACAAAAAGATAGGTTATTTCTTAGAAATATCTCAAGATTATGCATGGTTTGTTAAGGAGTAAATATCAATGATGAAACATTTTTCTGGATTTTAATTTTTTTAAAAAATACGTTACAGTAATATATTAAAACTTAACTTTAGTCTGTGTTTCTGCTCAGGACAAGGAAATACTTTCTAAAAAATAGAACTGATTTAAAATATAATATATTATTTTAATAGAGAGTGAGTTCCACAGTCATGGGAAGTAGTCAAATAAAATCTGGAATACCTCTTATCACAGATCTCATGGAAGGTATTCATGCTTCACATTGCAATATAAGATCATAATATCACATAATGTTGGAACTAAGGAGATCTCTGAGGTTATCTGAATTTCAGGTAGTCTAGCATTAGCCAGTTCAATTCAGGAGCAGGATTAGACTGCAAAAAGATACTTATAGAGAGACAATGCATAAAAACAATTCAGTGAACATTAAAAGTACCCTCTTTAGCCTTTTATAATAATCAAAGCAAAAGGCTTCCTAAATCCCTCTAACTCCCAACTGGGATTTTTTATGCCTCAAGCAACAAGGAACCCAAACCAAAAATAATTATAAGAAGGACTCCTCAGCCCACACAAAGATGTGCACTACTGCATATCTCATCCAAACCCCTCATTATATCAATGAAGACTTAAACTTAAGTGATTTGCCCAAACCTTCAAAGACAATAACCAGAAGGCATATTTCAAACACAAGTCATCTACGTGGAGTCAGTGTCCTTTTCATTACATTGATTATAGATTCTGAAACGTGAGGCTATTAGGTTTCAACTAATGCTAAGAACTTATATCACAGTCTTTTAACAACTATACAGCCAACATTCATTGAACATTGCTTACACACAGAATACTCTGTTAGAAACTGTCCCTAACTTCTGGAACAAATATCAAAGAAATATATACAAAGTCACACACAAAAATGAAACACAGGAAACTAATTCTAGTTAAATGGTTGTTGGACATAAAGAAAATGTAAAAATTTCACTGCATAGTTTGGCCTGTAATAGATACTGCCTTCATTTCTTTTTTTTTTTTTTTCTTTTCTTTTCTTTCTTTCTTTTTTTTTAAGTAGCAAGAAGCAGGTGTTAAGAATAAAGAAGGATCTGGATCCAATCTATTTTTTTTAGCAATTAAATTAAATAAAGGTGAAAAAAAGTGAAACCAGTTCCTAAATGAAAGAAAATCCCTTTTTTAAAACTTTATTTGATCCAAAAATATAATTTGATATTATTGAACATCACAGCCTTTAAATGTTCCTTATTCACTTCCCTTTTTATCTTTATATAGTGCCATGGCTTTTGCTTTTCTGAGAAATTGTTATTGGGTACCATGTTTATCTATCTCTGGGGTGTCCACTCCCACAAGTATCTCACTTTGGAAGGTAACAACATCCTTCCAATCCTTAGGGCTCATAATCTATGCATCATTCTGGACTGCTCATCACTTCTTATTTCCCATTTCTAATCTCTTGCCAAGGTCTGTCAATTTCACCTTTGCAGTATCTCTTGTATACACTCCCCTTTCTCCTCTGACACTGCCATTTCTCTAGTACAAAGCCTTATCACATCATGTCTGGACTATCCTGATAGCTTTCTGAAGGGTGTGCTTGCCTCAAGTCTCTCCCGGTCCAATCTATCAGCAATCTTATGGAAAACTGGTACAGCCTAGCAGGTATAATGCATGAATAAAAACAATAATAAAAGTGATGATAAAAAAGCTAGCTAGCATTTATCTAACATACTAAAATTTGCAAATTGAATTACAAAACATTATTTTATTTATTCGTTATATAAATACAGATAATGAACTGCTCTTATTATACCCATTCTACAGATAAGGCAGAAAGAGATTGGGTGAATTGCCTAGGATCACACCACTAATAACATCTAAATTGAATCTGAACTCAGTTCTTCTTGACTCCAAGTTCAGCACTCTTTCCACTGTGCTCCCTAGTCGACATCTACACACACATATATATCTAGCGCATATAAATATCTATATGTATTCACCATTTCCTTCTATTGTGAGGATGGAGGAGGCAAAAGGGAAAGACGTAGAAATATCAAATAACTGTATCTGATAGCAAAAGGAGCTAGAAAAGAATTATTCCTTACTTCACTTTGTGATACTAATGAGACCTTGAAAGATATTTCTGAAAACTGAGCATGAGAATATCTTACTAGGATGCTTATGATTTTCCTGTTTTCATTAAGTCCTCCTATGAATTTATTCCAGGTATTTAGAGCAATGTGAATAAAATTAGAGGGGGAAAAGCTTAGAATATGCTGAAGAGACAGGGGAAAAAAACTATAAAGCATGAACCTGAGATTGGGAAACTCTGCCATAAGAGCAATTCCAGGGTGGCAAATAACAGCAGTGGTGTATAAACTGTAGCATTAACTGAAAGCCAGATATAAATGACAGAGGTAACATGGGGGAGGATAACTCATTTATAGAAGAATGAAGCTTTTAATCTCTATATTACCATGACAACTCAAGTGCTCTTTTTGTTGTTATTTTGAATCTTGTTATCCATTCAAAGCAACAAGTTCTCACTTTATTAAATGTATTTAATGGAGGTTTATAGAATCCATTTAAGTATGCTTCCCAGAAGTATTTTTTGACATAAAAATAGTCAACTAACTTCACTACTATTTTATAATATCTAGCTCTAAAAGAAAACATGTTCCTTTTAGTTTAGAATTACACCATATTGTTATGGATGAGATGATTAAATTTAGCTGTGCTTTTGATTATAAAAATAATAATAATAATAATTGATGTGAACTTTGAAACAAGCTTATTATCTTCCCACATCAGGCAAAACCCCATATCAGACTTATCCAAGTCCCAAACTATCCAGTTTGTATAGAATCAGTTTCCATTATCTATGCCTTCAACTTCTGAGCATATTTAAACCACCTTTGAGATCTTTATTAGCATATCTTTAGACAGAGCTGAGACCTGGTCAGTCAGGTGGATTCTACCTAACTCCTTGTTCCCTCCTGATCTATCAAGCTCCTCTCTTTTTTAGGACTAAGCCCCCTATGAAGGACGCTTTCCTTCATAACATCTTTCTCCTTACTACAGCTAACTCTGGTTAATCTGCTACACTCCATGGATTTAGCTTTCCAGTCAATGTCATACTCACACTTCATGGCATATTCCTTTAAAGGCTTCTTCCAAATCTTTTTCCTTGCTAATTCTATTGCTCTCCTAAATCTATTTCATATTTACACCTCCTACTGTCTGTTTTACCTCTTTGGGCTATAATCTCCTCTCTTAAATAAAGCTACCTATTGGTGAGGAGAAAGCCCCTTGTGAGTTCAGTTGTCTGTGTATTTTGAACTAAAATGAATTAAGCTTTAGAGAACTTCAACTGAAGGAAATTAAAAAGAAAAAAAAATCCGTAAAATTCTTACTCCCAAAATATGTCTATCTTTTGTCCTTCCATAGAATAAAAATAGTGATTTTCAAAGAATATATATTCCAATTATTTGAGAAATGTTGATTAGATGAGTAGGTAATCTAGGTAAAATTAAGAAACCTGGATTGTTTTGTTTTTGTTTTTGTTTTGTTTTTGTTGTTTTTCAGGGAGAAAGAAGAGCAATTTAAATCAAGTGGTCTGCATGGCTTGCTAAAACTGGCCTAATTTATGAATATAAAATGTAATCCTGATTATCACTATCTTGTTTTCATCAGAACAAAAATCAAGAATTTAGGAAATATATTCAGGAAAAAATGTAACCTAATGCATTTCAGTCCTTAAAAAACTTAGTTTTGGCTCTAAAATAGGATAAAATCTAATGTGTTTTTTTCTTCATACATAAAATAAAGGTAATGGTATTTATTTCTTTGAAGATAGGATTAATTAAACAATGCTTATTTGGATTGTAAAAGGCTGTAAAGCAAATGAAAGAAAACAATGGAATATTTACAACTAAATTAAATCATTATTTCCAACAATTATTTTCAGGAAAAAATTCAAAAAGAACATTTTAATACCATATATAAGGAGAATGGAGCCCTTGATTTATAAAATATCTCAATTTAACTCTTAAAACATGATGCATGCCCTACCCACCAAAATATGCATTTAAGTGATACAAAAAGCATTCCTTTCAATTGTGTATATTATTTCATTGTAGTAACATCAAAATTGAAGAATAATACTAAAAAAAAAAAGTATTGATAATTCTTTATAAAAAAACTCAATAAATCACTCTTGGCTCAGAGTCATCAATCTTTTTTATTTAAAAAAAAAGAAAAAACTTATTTATTGACATGAGGATTCTCTGCCCTTTCATCTTTCAAAAATCAATAAGAACATAAAATGGTTGTGGTGGTTTTTGTATTTTTTTCCAAAACAAGGAATTGAGAATGAATTCATCAACTGAACAAAGAATAGATGGTTTTTAGGTTTGTTATCCTCTAACAGGTACATTAAGTCATAAATCTTTATTTAAATTATCTGGACAAAATATAGTCTCTAATTTTTTAAGTTAAAAAAGTAAAAAAAAAAAACAAACAAACAAACAAACAGAGTGGGTTGAGGAGGGTGGAAGGTAGGGGTAAGATTCAGAAGAATGAAATTATAATTCATAAATCCTTCCACCTACTCACTAGCAAGTTTGCCCTTAATTCTCAGCCAGTAGACACAATTAGCTCAAAACAAAAGTCTCTGTTGTTATGACAAGAGAAGGAGAACAGTAACTGCAAAATAGCATTCTTCCCACCCTTTCAACCTTGAAGCTCAGTCTACCACAAATATGTTTAACATTATTGGGAAGAGTGAGAAGAGTAAGAATTTAGAATAACTGTATAGTGAGATAAAGAGAGCATGAAGCTAATGGAACTGTTTCGTTATCAATCCTATTAGAGATAATACACTAGATAATGAAATAATGGTGTGTAGATTGTTCTCTTTATAAACACAGTAATACCTTGTTATCTCTTATTATCAACTCATTAACTTTGATTTTAATCTACAGACTTTGGTGGGGATGTGAAACCAAACCTCCCCTTCTACATTCTGGTTTTCTGTTGCTTTGCATTTTAACTAGCTTCTGAGTGCTACAAAAGGTACAAAGCAATACTTGCAGTAGCCATTGGAAGTATGAACTCTAGATAAGGAGAAGAAATGAATGGAGAGATAAAGTAAGAGCAAAAGGAAATGGGTGAAAAAAAGAAAAGAAAAAAAGAAAGACAAAATATAGTTCTGGAGTGGTAGAAGGCCACCAAAAATTGCATCAGGCATAATTCTTGGCCTAAAACCTTGCTGGGAGAATTTGTAAAAGTCCTGGCAAGTCTTACATCATTCCTAATAATATTGAGATATACAAGATAATGACAGGGAGTATTAAAGCATAAAATCTGTTAGGTTAAAAAAAAAAGCAAGTGGGGAGAATTACATTTTGAGAAGTACTTTTTAAAATTCTCAAAATTTTTGTAAGAATAATAATCATCAGTTCAGAACTAATAGTATAAGTTTGTTGTTACTTTTCTAAAGTAGATCATTGATAACTATCTCCTAATAACCTCCTCTCTATAACCTGATCTTTCTTTAAATAGCTAACATGCTAGGTAAACTTTAATCAATAAACAAAGGCAAAATATGACATCATTTCCTCAATTAAAATTAATTTTGAACATGGCTATGATTCTCAGTAAGCTTGATGTGAAACGTTGCCTCAAAGGGTCACTACTTTTTTTTTTTCTTTTTTGTCATAACTAACATGAAGGGAAGACATGAATAGGAACAAGTGTAAATTCATCATGTGTCACAATGTTTTAGCAGCCAGTGAACAATACAGAATAACTATCCAGGAATGAAGGCATATCTAGAGAGTATATGAAATGTAAACTGAAAATAAAAACAGGCTATTAGATTTTGTTGATCAATGGACTCTGCTAAACAGGAATTAGCATTTGTGAATCCTATTCCTAATGTGAAATATAAATAAAATGATCAGCATTTTCTGAAGGAAGATAACTTGAATAAAATCTTGAAAACATGTATTTATAATTTCATTTGAAGAAGTAATTAGTTATGCAAAACCCCATTTGTGCTTGAAATTTGTGATTATTAGGGAGTATATATAAAGTGAAAGTAGGGCAGTGGGTGAATAGTTAGTACTAGGCTTGGAATCAAGAACTCATATTCAACATTTCAAATCCAGTCAAAGACATGGGCAAGTCACTTAACCTTTGTTGCCTCAATTTCTTCATCTGTAAAATAAGTTAGAGAAGAAATGGTAAAGAAATTTCTTTGCCAAGAAAACCTCAAATAGGATCAAAAAGTTAAAACCTCAAATGGGATCAAAAAGTTAAAAATGACTCAACAAACCAGCAATGAAAACAAGGAGAAAGTATGCAAACCAAAAAAGTCTAGTCAGTTTAGCTAAGTGCTTTATTTCTCCCTTATCAATGTTCATCATTGCTTGTGTCCTAAAAGAACTCCCAAACAGCATGAAAGCAGTTCCTTGCTCAGCTATTTACATGACAGATTTAAGGGGCTGCCAACATGCTGCAGTTGTCTGAAAATCACTGAAGTCAGTAAAGACAGGCATCTGCCCCAGTGGCCTAGGTTGCTGTGACACATGTACATAGCATTTGGTTTTGTGATAAGGCTACATGCTGAGAAACATCAAAATAGAATTTATTTTTAGCTTTGGTGTCTGTCATTTCTTTAAAATTTCTGATTCAAGGGCTCATGACATATACAATAAAAGGGAATAAAAGAATAAAGAAAACTAGCAGGTGCTCAATAGGGTAGAGTCTGGGGCTTTCCTCTTAAAATGTCATGTCACATTATTGAATGGGAACCATTTATAGTGACAAATGATAGGTTCCTGATCTGGATAACTGTTGGATGAAGGTATAAGAACTATATTTTCACTTGTAATCTAAGCAGGTGTGAAATTGTTCCCAAGGAGAAAGAGAATTAGTTTTCATTTTTGTTTATATTATCTTTAAAAATCATATTCATATCTTACAAAGAAGAAAAAAAATAGCACTTTTCTGCTATCACATGCTTGCTTCCTCACCTTTATAGGTGATAACCGGGTGTTCAGCTCTTTGACACTGAATATCCTCTGTTGCCAATGGCTGTATGACTCCCAACAATCCCAGACTTGTAACCAGCCACATGATGAAGTATGTTCCCTCCATGGTGGTCATGAGGCCCTTGTTACTGGTCACTTTTCTTTTAACTAGAAACTCTTCTTCCATTCATCTGTGAGAAGTGCCTGAAGAACACAACACAGAAAAGACAGATTACAAAAAAAGAAAAAACAAAACAACACAAAACAATGAGATCCAGCTACCTGGAGGGTGTTCTAATGGAAATAGTCAAACCCTCAGTTTAAATATCATGATTTTTGAAATAGAGAGAAAACCTGCAGAATGTTTCTCTCTATACTGATGATCTGGGTCATTGAACTTACTCTGTATTTTAAAAGTATAGCTTTACAGGAATTAAAGCTGGAAGGTACCCAACACTCTCATATAACACAATAAAATGAGGATAATAATAATCTACCTCTCACAGCTGTTTTTATCAAATAAGATAATACTTGTGAAGTCGGGCACTAGCTTAACACATAGTAGGTATTATATAAATGCTATTATCATTATTATGATAATATTGAAATTCAAAGATAGGGTAAGGAGGGAGAGACAGGAGAGAAGACAGAGAAAGAGAAAGGGATAGAGAGGAAAGGCAGCAGACATACAGAGATAGAGAGAGATCTGGAACCTGAAGTTTCTTCAGAGGTCATTGACTCCAATTCCTTCCTTTTATAAATGAAAAGACTAAAGACCAGAGATAGGCAGTAACTTTCAGATGACACAGGTAAAAAGGCACAAGGTAGGAATTAAACCTACTTTCTCTAACTTCAGATTCTGTACAAATCACACCCCCTTTATTTTCCCTTAGTATCTTAAAATGTAACTCAAATAGAAAACAAAATTAAAATGACCAGGTAGAAAGACTGAAGAATAGTTAATATATATCTTTTAAAAAAAGACCATGGGTCAATACTTGTGCTTTTCAAGTCAACAAGCTATTAAATGACTAATACTGTGTTATGCAATGTGCAAAGAAGATATATATGGGATATATTGGAAACAATCTCAGAGGCAAGGCCCCACCAAAATATAGGGTGAATGCAACAGGCATTTTGTAGAAGGTGGGACTTAAGCTGGGATTTGAAGAAAATCAGAAAAAGCAGTTATCAGAAATGAACAGGGAGAGAATTTCAGAAATGAGAAACTCCCAAATAAGGACTTTCTCTAAGCTTCCTGAAACTGTACAATTAAAGTAACTATTTTAAACAAATACATGATATGTTCCCTTTTTTTCTTTGTTTTTTTCTCATAGTTTTTCCCTTTTGTTTTGATTTTTCTCTCCCAATATGATTCATATGGAAATATGAAAAAAAAAATGACTGTGCATGTATAAGACAAAAAAAGTTGTTTACATCTAACTGCAGAAAATAAAAATGTTAAAACATAAATCAACTATTTACAAACATTTTTAGGGAGGTAGCAGGACTAAAAGAGGATACTCAAATTTGACATGGAACACCCATTCCATTCTTACACTGGGAACTCTCTAAAAGGAGCTACAATATGGGTGACAGAATCAACCACTTCCCTCTTTACTAGGAGCAATTGAGTGATACAGTGGATAGAGTACTGGACCTTGAGTCAGGAAGTTTGAATCCTGCCTCAAACTCAAGCTGAGTGATCTTTCACAATTCATTTAACCTATCTCCTTTATCCTAACCTTTCAGCCTCAGTTTCCTCACCTGCAAAATGAAAATAATAATAGCAACTAATTCACAGGGCTATTATGAGGACCAAATAAAATAACATATATAAAGTACATTGAAAATTTTAAAGCAGAATACAAATTCCAGTTTACTACTATAATTGAAAAATATTAAGTATTATGTAGTTAGGGGTTTCCACAGAACCCATCACAAAAATAATGACATGAGTTAAAAAGGATCTGTTCCAACCCTAATAAAAGCTGGAATTCAGATAACTTAGATAAAGTCATCCATCAAACAATTCAATCAGTTTCACTAGACTAACTTTTTTTAATCTAATAAAATTTCCAACCTTTAATCTAAATACAATCAAATTCTGCTATAGGAAAGATCATTTTCAGGGCCCAAATGATTTTACTCAGTGACTCAACTCTGGGTCAAGGGCAGCTTAAAGGAGTAATCCACCAGAATTATTCAGTGATAATAATTCCCAAGTTACATGACAAGTCTAGGGGTCAGAATGGTCTGCATTTAAAACCCAACTCTGACACCTTCTAGTTCACTGACTCTGGTCAAATCACTTAACCTCACATTATTCTCAAACAATTCTCTAAGGATTAAGCTTCAGAGCCATTGCTGATCTGCATTAGTTAGCTACCCAATGACATGAAAATAGGCCCTACTGTACTACACTTGAATAATACTCCACAGAACAAATACATAGATTAATAATTGTCTTCTCAGTATGACTCAAAATAAGCCACCTATAGTTAACATGATACTTCCATTTATCATACATACTTAGGCATAAGCATATTCACCAAAAATCAAATGACATATATTAAACTACTTATTAGTGAGCATTAATGTCATGAGAGGGGGCATTATTTAATTGGCGATAAATGATTACTTAGGGAAGACATTTACTTTTTTTCATAGTAAATAATGCTAATAGGAAATATGTGTATATATGTATATACATGTGTATGTATATATAAACACATGCATATATATAGACACATTTATATAAATATATCACTTATATTTATATAAATGCATGCATGCATGCATGCACACACATGAATCCTGGAACCACAAATTGGGAGAGAGCCAAGTTCAAATATTACACTATATTTCTTCCTCTATATGATGAGAATAATAACATCTATTTATGTAAATTAAGTGTGTTCAAAGCACTCTGCAAACCTTAAAATGCAGTATGTTTTTAGCAATTACTATGATAAAAATTAATTATGCTGTCTTGACTTATACATTTGACACATTTTTGTTGTTGTATAAGTTTAAGTAACATGCTTCATTTTATCTTATAGTGATGGTTGTTGTTAAGATGTCCTTCGTTCTCGAAGAGGACCAAAACTGACATCACTAAGTTAGTTGCTCTACCTTGTGTCCGACTGTGGCTGATCAGACCATTATGAGCTTGGAATACTCAGTCACAGGTCAGACTCAAATAGTCCCTGTGAACATTTGGGGTGTATACTCTAACTTTGCACATCTCCCGATTCTTATGAGCTAATTCTGCTTTGTTCATAGAGCACAGCACCATCTCAGACGAGGCTACGCCATGCTGGCAGTCCTATGCCAGTGTCTCCCATGCCATACAATCAGTTCTAAAGATCTTGAGAGACCTTGAGAGCATCCTTGTATCACTTTTTCTGCCCATCTTGTAAGCTCTTGTCTTGAGTAAGTTTTCCATAAAATAATCTTTATGGCAAACATGCACTGCATTTGAATAATGTGACCAACCCAACAGAGCTGTACTCTTTGTAGTAGAGTAGGAATGTTTGGCAGTTTAGTTTGAGAAAGGATCTCAGTATCTAGTATTGTTGTGCCATAGTTCCCTTTTATTGTCCTGCCTCAGTTTCCTTAATTATTCTGCCTCAGTTTCTCTGGTTGTAACCCCCTTTTTCTGCTCATTAGAACTTAGATAATTAGGACTGTGGAGATATGGCATTCCAGATGTCTTATCTCAGATATCTAATTGGTATTGTCTGTATCCTCTAAGTCCAAACTTCTTGGATCTAGTTGGACATCTCCTTAACTCCCAATTTGTTTCAATTTATGGTCCTACCAACAGACTCCCCTCTCCCCCACTTTTGTTTAGTGACTCAAGCTTGGAGGTGTGTGTGTGTGTGTGTGTGTGTGTGTGTGTGTGTGTGTGTGTGTGTGATTGAGAACTCACATTGGCTGCTGGTTGCTTTGGACATCAGCCCTGGGGGCAACATGCCCCATACAATCTCTCCCTCTCAAAAATCCAAATAAAATATTAAAAACTCTCTAATCTCTGTCTTGCCTCAGTTTCTCTGGCACTACAATATCTTATCCTGCCAAGTGATCTTCAGAATCTTCCTAAAACAATTAAAATGTGCTAATTCTGGCTTAACAATTAACACCAAGAAAACACAGGTATTTTACAACAGAGACAGTACAAACAATCTTCACTACAAAAAAGGGGCAAAGATATGATGAATCTTCACATTCTTTGGAAAATGCAACTTTTATACCCCTTCACTCCCCACCAAGAGTTCCCCTTCCACAAAAGTTCTTTAGTTCCTAAGGCATTACAAATCTACCCTTTCCTGACTCAGCATATTTATGAGTTAACATGTCTTTTCTCCTGAAAGAATTAAGTTCTCTATCATAGCTACCAAGATCATTCCCAATCTAATTAAGCAGATCACCCTGTGAAATTGGCATCACTTTATTTTAGCTGAAATTCAATTTCCAAAAAGTTAAAATCACATTACTTATAACTGTGTGCTGCCTTAAGGAAAAAAAAAAGATAAATGGATTCTCTGAAAGGGAAAAAAAAATTTCTCAGCCAAATAAATATTGCTCCAATTTCATTGTCCAGTTAATTAAAAATATTTGCAGTAATTAAATGATGTATAAGTGATTTTTTTCTCCAAAGTCAGAGCCTATTACATCAGAATTGAATCCAAACTTTTCTACAAAATACAAATAGTATAGCAATCATTTCTGAATCTAAAGCCTTCATTAGAGTTTTCTTCTATGGGATGATCTTTGGGTAAAGAGGATCTAAGTAAGTACATCTCTTTAAAATGTTTATGCAATAAATAACATTTACTATTCACACCCACACTATAACTGAATAGTCTTTCAGGAACAGAAGATAATTGGTCTTTAAGGAAAGAAACCATTGTCAGATGAAAAAAGAAAACAAAAGAATAGCAAGCTATACAACAAAATTATGTACTTATATAATGAGAAATAAGTACTAATTAGTCAAATGAAATAGAACTCAACTAATACAGTACTTTTGAGAAAGAAGTCAGCTATGCAACTATGTGGAGGAAGACCTGAGTTCAAATTCACTAAGACTAATTAGCTGTGTAACCCTGGACACATCACTAAACCTCTTTCTAAGGTTAACTGTTAATTAGGAACCATATCTATTGGTGGCTGCCATATCTATTAGAAAGATTAAATGCCATTTTTGCAAAAAGTGTTTAGGATAGAGTTTGATAAATACTAGGAGCTTAATAAATGCTTATGTGATGTTTTAAAAATTCAAGAGACATAATTTTAGATAGTCATTTTATTAATAATGCTAGCATTTTAAATAAATGTCTTTGGCTTTCAAGAGTGTCACTGACCAATCATAGTGGCCAGCTCATAGCTTTTGGAAGAGAAGTGTTCCTGAAGATGGCCATCAAGTCTGATTGGTTAACAATTAACAGAGGTGGACTTTATAAAGAGAAGTGACCTCAGCTCCAATGAGGAACTGATAGTGACATCACATCATACTCTCTGCAGGCTGCTAGGGAAACTATCCCTATACTCTGACCACTCCCAACTCTGTGCAATCCAGAAAAATAATTGATATCCCCAACCCAAGTCTGAGTGGAATAACAATACCCAGCATAAGGAGATTGTTAATTCTATCTCCCATGGATACTATCCTTTAAAGATTGTACAAGGAAATAAGACTGAGGGTTAGAAAGGGGGTAGGAAAGGTTCGAGGAGGGGAATGGAAGCTAGGGTCTCTCCAATTTTAATAATTGACTATTAAGATGAAAGAGAATACTCATTTCTCTTATTCTCTCCCATTTCCCTCTGAAGATAAGATAGCGAGATAACTGCATATCTATCTATATAATAAAACTATATTGAATGCAATGTATAAAAATAGGATGCTCTAGAATCATATACTCTAGAAAGCCTGGAGAGGTGGCTCAGTTATTTTGCCCTTATGAAGGAATACTGGTTAGCATCAAGCTGTCCCACAGAATAGAATCACAGAAGAGGCCCTGCTAAGAAACTTACCCTTAGCAAATTGCTTCCATATCTTTTCCTACAGCAATTTGGCCACAAAGAACTATAAAAGATTCAATTCTACAGGGTCAGTTAAGAAAAGACTTTGTAAACCAGGAGTTCCAGTTGAGTATCCTATTAGAATTAAATAATACAAAGTAGAAGTGAGAAACCAATTAGATTTTTAATGTAAGTTTTCTTCTTTTCTGTTGTGTATATATATATATATATATATATATATATATATATATATATATATATATATATATATATATATATATATATATATATATATATATATATATATATATTTAAATAGGTACATTTGCATTCAGGCATTATGGAAGTTCATATTTAAAATATGTCCATGCATGCATCCAAAGAGATACTAAGGAACATTTCTAATAACTTCTAAGCAGACCTAGCAGATCTAAATTTATACACTGGCTCAATTGGGAAAATACACATCTCATGGTCATTAAAAAAATAAAAATACAACTTATTTAATGACTGCTAAAGAGGAAACAGCTATTACTCTCAAAATGCTTATAGTCTAGAGAAAGGGACAACATGGACAAGTCATGTAAGTTCCAAGTCTAAAAAATAAGGAGCTGAGACTCAACAGTACCCTAAGGTTTCCTTTAGCTATAACTCTGTGACTTTATGGACACATTCAAAATAATAGCAAAATAAATACAGTGTGATTTAGAAGGAGAAAGCATCAGAGATTTGAGGAGGACCAGAAAGTCTTCATGTAGAATGTGGAACAAGATCTAAGTTTGAAGGAAACTGGGGGTTTTGTATTGCAGAGAAAAGACATGCATTTCAGCCTTCAGGAGTAGCCACTGTGAAAGCACTGAGTTGGAAGATCAGGTGTTACAGGTCAAAAAAACAGGCCAAAAATACCTTTCTCACTGTGTTGTTCAAAATTAGCCTCTTATATGAGCCTGCTGGTCTAATCTCTGCCTTCTAAAGAGGCCACTGATCATCACTAAGCCCACTATCTAAACCTTATTCTGTTTCCCTGACTAGAATTTTTTTCTTTATTACTTGGCCAAACTCCAATGATTCCTTCAAGGTCCAGATAAAATTGTCTTTCTCTGTGAAGTCTTCTCTGATTGCTTAACACAACACAGGTGTTGAGTACACCATGAATTGGATATTATATGGATGCATAACTTTGAGACATACGACTTCAGATGTCATTTTATTCCAATATATCTCACATCTCTCCTTCTCTGATCTAGATAATAACACTGTCTCTGCTATTCCCTTGATATTTAATAACACAATGCATTGTGTTGTTACTTCACTTTTTATGTCATTTAAAGAAACAAATATTCTTTCCCTTAATGATGATGAATGATTAAAGGTCTTGAAAAAAGAGTCTCTGAAGGACCAAAGTTGCAGGTTAACCATGAAGGAATGCATGATGTGCACACACCATCTGCAGCACATTAATAATGCTGACCTACATCCAACAAGTAACATAAAAGATCATCAAGGACATCGTTGATTGGAAAAGGATTTGGAGTTTTCATTACCTAAATAGTTTATCATCGCAAAGTGGAATTTTTTAAATGAAGAAGGAACAGAAAGATTTCCTTTCTATAACTCTCACATTCTTCTGAGCATCCATCTTCCCCTTCTCTTCGGCCTCAAGATTGAATGGATGAAAACAAAAAACAAGGCAATATATAAAAGAAAAAGATAGAACAGAGAAATAAAGGAATAAAAAGAAAGTTGATTTTTCCTCTTCTAAATAGTTTATTACACTTCAGTATAAGCATCTGGCATGAAAGAAGAACCACTTTAACTTAAGTTAAGGGGCAGAATAAAAATCCAAAATGCATGAGTTGTTCTAAAAACTTGGAGAAATAATTTTGAGATGTTAATAGTTTTCCTTCTTCTCCCAAAAGTAGATTTATATTAAATGGAATACATATCACATTAGTCACCAATAGAAATGATATTAGTTTGGGAGTCTAAGAGTTTCCATAAGTAGATGCAGACTAAAATGTGCTTCCTACTTCTATTGATGATCAATGAAGCCAAAAGTTAGACATGAGAATTCTAATAGAACTTTTCCTGATAGAGGGTTATGGAAGGTTTCATTTCACACTCATGTAAATGTTCTCTTTCCCCTTAACTAAAGTGCACGTAAACAGTCAACTCTACCCTTTAGTGGTATTACACATGCTTCTCAGAGAGTGAACAGAAAATACCTACAAGAATAGTCAATAAAGGAAAAAAGTTAGTATGATATCCTTTTAGAGAAAAGCCACAGGTAAAAGAGATTTATTTTCTCAACCTTTTGGAAAAAAATCAAACAGACACACACATTCTCAACATCCCTATACTCACAATGCACAGACACAAAGTCACGCTCGTGCACACACACACACACACACACACACACACACACACACACACAAAACACACACTTTTCAGAAATAAGTAAAAAATGAATTTGTCATTTTTATTTGTTCTTTAACAGTAACTCAAATCACTTTGCGCCATTAGTAGTGTCTTGACTGTGATTTTAAAAATATGTTGATCCATGTTACTTTATTGACAAGCTTTGGCCCCAAGGTGAGGAGAAGAGCAGCTATAATAAATGAGTACAATTTTTAAAAAATTTGATAATGGAAATTGTTACAATCTTTGACTACTGCAGCTCAGCTAAATGTCACTTTAATCCAGCTTAAAAATGCAGAGAGTTCTGTCACCCATAGATTTCCATCATATCTAAAACCTAACAAGTTAAATTTTACAGCTACATAAAATGACCTCATTGCACCAAATGGGGAAAACATACATTGAACTATTCTATACACTTCAATAATAGTCTAGCTCTCGTACATTATATCAGTCTCTTTAGAATTATTAGAGTTCAGAGTTATTTATTGTTATTAGAGTTTTGCCTTCATGCACTTGTAATTTAGTTGCCTAGGGGCAAATGGGCATAAAAATAAATGAGTTTATATAAAACTATTATTTATACAAAAGCAATATTCATTATATTTGTCAACTGATTTTAAAATGAAATGATAGTTCAACCAATATATTTTTGGTTAGCTATGCCAATAAAATAACTGTTTCTAAGAGGATGGATGAGGGGAACTTAACTAAAGGGAAGTAACTGTATTGGTAATTTCTAAAGGATTCATCTAAAAATGCATCCCTTAAGGCAAAAAAGTCATATGGTAGATATAAAATAACCAAATTTTAAGTGATTCTCTAAGAGTGCAAATTACTATTTATATGAGCTACCAAATGTTATTTTTTTAATTAAAAAAAGCATTTCTGGGAATGCCACTAAACTCCTTGTCAACCAGGAGGTAAAGCATCTTTGCTAATACAGGGACTCTAATGGGACTTAGGTAATATGGAATAGAGCAGATCTCAAGCAAGTTCAGAAAATAAGAAGCAACAAGTCAATAGATACGGTACTGAATTGGAAGCAGGGATATATGGTTAAAAAGTTTCTTCAGCCATTTACTACATGAGTGACACCGGGAAGTAATTTAACATCTTTGTACTTCAGTTCCCATACATATAAAATGAGAAGACTAGATTCTTTGGACTTCAAGGTTGTTTTTGGTAATTGATCTATGATGCTAAAATCTTATGAAATACTGTAGAACTTTAATTATATTGTCCAAATGGAGAATACCATACTAATTCACACAAATTACTTTGCCCTTTTTTCTATGTTAAAATGCACATTGTTAATCATTTCTATAGTTGCTTTTCTTCTCTAAATATATTATCAAAAAATTTAGCAGCTGTATCCTATGATCTTTGGCAATTTTTGGCCAGTTAACAAAAATCCCTAACTTATTTGAGCTTTGTTTTACTTTTAACTGAATTCCATTAAATTGTCCAACTAATTGTAAGAACAAAATACCTTATGAAGAATTCCACTGACTTAATGATGAATGCAAGAAAGATTTATTTTATATTCTTGGCAGAATGAGTACCTAGGTGAGTAGACATACCTTTGAAACTCCAAAGGCAACATTTTATTTCCTATCCTGAAACACAGAAATTTCCACCCCTCATTACATAGCCAGTCCCAGCTCCCAAGGAGTTTACAATCTAGAAGGCAGAAGGTGACAGTAGAGGGTTAAGAGCAAAGAATACAAGATTCTTTTCAAATATCAGGCCACCACCTTTTATTACAAAAATCAGTCCCTTCCCCCCAAAAGTTTACATTCTCTGGGGAGAAAATAAGCTCCATCCTTGATTATTTCTTGATTTCCTGATAAGTTACAATTTTCTAAATTAAATTTCCTTTCAATTTAATTTTCATAACTGTGGAAAACAAATGGTCACCCATTTCTCACAATTTCCCTCCTTTTTTCTTTTTAATAATTTGGTTTTTACATCCTTTTCTAACTAACCCCTTAGATTTGGCTATTTTTTTTACATCCCACTTCATAAAAATCTATTAACCCCTGCACAGATCTACTTAAACAGAATGGAAAATTAGTCCCTGAATTTTCTGCTAATTCTGCTGATAGGACTGTAATAGGAGTGAAAGTGTAACACATGTTCCTCTTCTTCCTGCCATTAACCTTTCTAGCTAGAGTCACTCTATTTTCCCATGCCATTCTGCTAGTGGTATCTAACTATTCTGCTATTCCCTTCACTGCTTCTCTGGTGTAACTTAACCAATAATATTTACTCAATAGAGTAAGAATGATGTAAATTCAGAACTTACATTTCTAGTCTTGAATTCATCAATTACAATCCTTGACTTAATTATTCCTGATTTCGTCTTACTCTCTTCATCATATGCCAGGATAAAAAGAATAGCCAATTGGATTGGTGCACAGGTGCCCACTCAAAGCAAAGTGCTGCCTCCATATTACCACCCAAGGTCTGTTTGGGGTATACTCATCCAAGAAAAAAAAGTTATTTTAAAAATCAATACTTTAGCTTATGATATTTTAACTAGATATCCCATTTAAGCTAACAATTGCTTTTGAAAATCAATCTTTCTTGTCCCTTATTTTTAAAATCATCTTTTTTTAAACTTTAAGATTAATATCTAAATAACTTTCGATCAAATTTCATAAAACTTGTATGCATCCTGTAGAGCTGACAAAATTTTCAAGCATAACTTATCATTTTACAAATTGCTCAATATACAATTTTCAAAGCAACATATTCATCTAATTAGGAGATAGCAAACATTACCTCTTTAAGTTATTGGAAAGCTTTGTTTTAATAACCTTTTTTTTTAACTTTTTAAGACAATTTTATTTTTTCTTTTTTAAAAGAATTTTATTAACACTTTTTATTTACAAAACATATGCATGGATAATTTTTCAACAATGACCCTTGTGTACTTATGCACTTAGTTCACACCTTTAAAGGAGTTTACACCAATGAGTTTGATCATTGGTCCATATATGAGATTCACACTTTTGAGAGCATACTTTTAAAGAGCTCCCACAAGCCCAGGAAGTACCCACAAGCCCATTCTCTGGGAGGATATAAGGAGCCAATATCCAGTGGGGAGAGTTAGTCTGGATTGAGTCAAGAAGAGGACTTCCCAGGAGAACTTCAGGGGACTTCAGAGGAGAGGACTTTGGGAGATTCACAACTAGGATTGACTTCTGGGAAATCCACAATCCCACACTCTTGGAGGTAAAATCTGATTCCCACACTCTAGAAGATTCCGAGTCAAGAGTCATTGAGAATCCACCATGGTGCTGGCTGGAGACACTTGGACAAGAGCTCTCAGGAACCAGAGAGAGAGAGAGAGCCCTCTAAGAAAGCTATCTGAGCCCCAAGTGAAGGAGACAAGACTTGAAGGAGAAAATAAAGGATCTGGAGATAAGATTTGGAAAGAGACAGTAAAGGACTTTAACTCCTGGCTGGATTTGGGATTATTGAACTGAAGCCAAAGCTGCCTCCAGAAGCTCCCCAAGAAATCTGCCCCCAAGAAAATGATTTACAATCTAGAGAAACAGAGCATCACACCCTTGCAAAACTTTCTTTTCCAAATTTTTTCCTCCTCCCCTCACTCCCTCCTGTAGATGGCAGGTAGTCCAATACATGTCAAATATGTTAAAATATATGCTAAATCTAATATATATATGTGTGTGTGTGTGTGTGTGTGTGTGTGTGTGTGTGTGTGTATATATATATATATATATATATATATATATATATATATATATACATGTTTATACAGTTATCTTGCTGCACAAGAAAAATCAGATCAAGAAGGAAGAAAAAACTTGAGAAAGAAAACAAAATGCTTGAACATAAAGAGTAAAAATGTTATGGTGTGGTTCACACTTCTAGTTTTTTTTTAAGTTAACATCAAGCCAAATATAGATTTAAACCTCTACTAGCAATACTACAATATTAATGCATACATATTTCAAAAACCTTATTCTCAAATGCATTAACTGAAAGTTGTCATATACCATTTAAATTTAAACACAATATTTTAGGTTAAAATTAGGAATACTCGTCTTCTCCTTCAAAAACTCCATTCTCCTAGACTGCCCCAAATCTCTGAAATAATTGTAAACTATTTGAGACCTGAGATGGAAAGAAAGGCTATGGGAGCAAAGTGGCTATGTCTCCTATCTCTCCCCCTAAATGTTGCACTCTTCCCTAAACTCATGTGGGCAGCTCATTGAAAAGGGGGGAAATTTTAAAGTGTAATATGGATTTCCCTAGATTTCCTCAAGCAATGATAGACCACATCCTTTTATAGAATCCAGAATCTCCTGAGAAGAGTTAGGACTCTGGGGGGTTCGGGAACATAGGGACCTATCTAGAGAGAAACTGAGCCTGACTCCAGAGCATGGGGTTTTTGAGGAGCCTACTATTCTTTGGAGAGGCTGAACTGGACATAAGTCCACACACAGTGGCCATGGTCATTTTCAATCCCCTCTAGGGAGAGAAGCTTGAAAGCTTAAGAAAAATTCAGGTTTCTTTGCATCAAGATGCACAAAACAAACACTTTTAGATCCCAAAATGGCCATTAAAAAAAAAAAAAAAAAAAAAAGTTGTGATTCAGCTGACTGAGAAAAACATAGAAGACAAAGCACAGATTCACATACTCATAAATACAATTTTCTTTTAAATTTCCTTTCTTTCTGTCTAGTACAGAATTGTTCCTTCCTTACTTCCAGGAAAAGAACCTTTTCTCTTCTGGATCCCCCTTTTCTTTTCTCCAGTTCCCCTATAATTTATTGTAAATACATCTCTTGTGCAACTCCTTCCTGCACACCAGAATGGGGATCTCCATACTCCAGTGATCCCAGATCACTAATATTTACTCAACTCTAGATTTCCTGACATTGCCTCTCTTCCAGGACTATATGAAATGTACATCTAAGGAGCTTCCATTCCTTGTCATCATTAAGTTCCTTATCTTATTAATCTGTCTTACACCTCAGACCCCATAAGATGGCCCCAAAGGCAATACTTGATAGTCCATGTTCTTATATTTGGCCAATGCACAGAATTTGCTTGGCTGTTGCAGAACCTATCCTAGCTCCCTTGTTATGTCCTGGATTCATCAGGGACTTTACTGCCAGGTATTTTGGATAGTTCCTAAAGGGGAAAAGCCCAATCTGAGCCACAACACCTTTGAAATCAACAGGTCACTTCTCCTCGTGCTTCAACAGAGCCACCCCAAACATATAATGTCTGGATCCCTGGGAGAGCCTCCATTTGTAAGAAATAACATAAATTACCAAGAACTCCACTGACTCACTAATGAATGCAAGAAAGATTTATTTTACATTCCTGCAAGAATGGATGCCTGGGTGAGTAGACATATTTTTGGAACTCCAAAAGCAGCATTTTATTTCCTATTGTTAAAAAATAACACTCGACACTGAAAATCAGATATCAAGGAAAATTTATTAAACAAGACTCTTAAGAAATCAACTTAACGTTTCTGGCCAAAAGCAGGCCCCACTCCTCTTGGGGAAGAGGGAGCACTGAATACAGAAATGGGAGAACTTTTATACTTGCTCATGTAAAGCAGCTCCTCCCTTCAGAAAATGGATGGGTCCATTTTATTTATTCTGATACACTCACTACATGTTTCCCCTTAATATGAATAATATGCCCTCCCATCATTCATCCATGTTCAAAAATGGCAGAAAACTCCTCCTCTGTGGTATGTTAATATTCAATTAGTCCATTAAACAGGTACAGTAGTGATTAGATCAAATCAGGTCATTGACCCCAATTACTTTGGGCTGGATGGGCTATTATCTTAAGTTTCTGATTTTTCTCAAACCACAAGACTTTCTGATTGGCTGAATCCACCTGTGCCTTCCTAGTCCCTCCCCCCCAATTTCTTGTCAGTTCAAAACTTCTATTAATTACTTAATTAAGTTCTGTGAATCCTAATCTTCCTTAACCTCTCACATTCTGAAAACTCTTGGTCAGTGGTACCCACTATCTCAATTCCACATAACCTCAAAACTTGCAATACTGTGAAAACCCAACTTTTCAGCATTTTTCTCACTATCTTGAAGCACAAGGCCCTCCCTTGATTTCCCATTAATTGGATATTACAGAAGTTACAAGAAATGAATCCCCACCCCTCATTACATAGACAGTCCCTATTCCCAATTCTAGAAGGGGGAAGGAAACAGGACAGGACTAAAGGCAAAGAACAAAAGATTCTCTTCAAATCTTAGGCCATCACCCCTGATTACAAAAGTCAGCCCCTGCCCTCAAGAAGCTTACATTTTTAGGGGAGAAAAATATCCTCCACCCTTGATTATTCTTTGATGTCTTTGTAGGTTTCAGTTTTCTAATTTGTTTCCTTTCTCCAATTTAATTCTCATGACTATGGAAAACAAATGCTCAACCATTTCTCACATAATGATGGGACAGATGGAAAGATAAAATATCCCCATCTGAGAAGAAGGCTGAAAAATGGATGTAATCAATGTCTTAAAATACAGAACAGGTATATAACAATATAGAGCTACCTACCAATCAATGAAAACAAAAGGAAAAACAAAGTGGCTGAAGTGAATAAAGTATATACTTAAAGTAGAAGAGGATTTCTATTTAGATGACTCATGTTACAATAAATTATAAACAGAAAATAGGATGTCTTTAGGTAGACACATAATCTATTGAGCTTGGTGCTCAAGATTCCTTTATATAGATTTAGAACTTAAATATTATCAAGTCCAATCTCATTTTACAGATAAGAAGACTGAAACTGAGTGATTAAGTAATTTGCCTGAGGTAATGTAAACCCAATAAATCTATCTGATATAGGACTTAAGTTTATGACTTCCTGAATCCCAATATGGCACCTTAGCTTAATGTCTTAAAAGGTATCTAAGATATTTCCCAGCTATATATGTAGTATATACTGGTAACTCTAAATTATAAATTCTCATGTTGTTAATATAAACTAATTAGAGTCATGGTATTTGAAATGGTCTCAACTGACAAACAGTAGTCCCGGTTCCAGCACTATTTGAAAACAAGAGTCAAAATTAAGTAATAACTTATTAAATGTTTTTCAATGTCTTACAAAGGTAGAAAAGATGCATGGTTCTCAGAAGCTCTGTCAGTGGAGCATATTAGCATCAGGTTCTAATAAGTGGGAAAGAAATCAAAAAGAAATTCTGTTGGATGGTCTTGTGATGACAAGCTTATATAATTGCAGAAACATGTAAAGTACTTTTAACATATTAACATATATATATAAATGCTACCTATTATGTAGCAGGCAGCTACATGGTGCCTTAGCTCATAGAAATCACAGAAACTAATTGAACATAGAGTAGATTTTTTTTTTCCTGAGTTCAAATTTGCCCTCAGACTCTTACTGTGTGACCTTGGGCAATTCACTTCACTTTGTTTCAGTTTGCTCATCTGTAAAATTAGTTGAAGCAGGAAATGACAAATCACTCCAATATCTTTACTGAGAAACCCCAAATGGGGTCATGAAAAATCAGATACAACTGAAATGACTGAATAAGGACAAAACTATGATCATCAAAATTATATGATCATTTTATTACATATTTTAAAAGAATAGAAAGTTGTACAAAATAGATTTATAATTTTATATTCAATCATCTTTTTTTCCCTATCCCACTATATTACAGAAATGTTTTTTTAATATTCTAAATTCAGAATAAAATAAATTTCAAAAAGAAAGAAAGTATGGCTAACAGGTTTGGTCATAGCAACTCATGAAGATATTTATAGTGTGAATAGGGAAAACTGAATGAAATCCTCTCATAAGAATGAGGCTCTGACCTGAGATTTTGCAATAAAATTGAACTACAGCTAGCTGCAGGTGTTCCATTATCTTAGATAAACAAACATTTCCCTCCAGCCCAGTCCCCTCCCCACACACACCTCTTAATTAGCATTTAAGTATTTAATTGATAAAGAGTTTATTACTAGTATTCTTTTGTTTCTTCCATAGATTTCTGCATTTAGGATGCAAGTCTGAAATCCCCTAAGCAATGAGAGGAAGGGGGGGAGGAGGTGGCTTTTAATAGGGTCTATATAATTCTGCTTTTGCACTTTGGACATTGCACTCCTCTACTGACATCTTGTCTGCTGGGAGTTGCCCTTTCCTGGGAGATCATAATAAATCCCTTTTTGCTTTTAACCTTGAGAGTCTCTGATTTTAATTTGAGTATTTGGGTAAGGGTCAAGGTCCCAAACAAGGTATAAAGGTGTTTTAATCTTTGTCAGATATATTATTTCTTAGGTAGACTTTTGAAACTATCCTTAAAACTACTACAAATATAGTATTAACTATGGACTGCTTTGCTAGTCATAGCTAATTTCCTCACAGCTCACTTTTCCAGAAAATCAAAGCTTAACAGGTAAGTTTTCACTAAAATAAGTTAATATTGTTGTTAAATAGGTTGTCATCAAATAATCTGAGAATCAGCATAGATTGAATGTACTTGAAATATATGGACTCCAAATGTACTCACTTAAGATAGCAATTTGCTTAGAGGACTACTTTATGTCAGAATTAAAAAAAAACAAAAAACATTTTTCAAATTTCATTTTATCATTTCACTTAAATGACTCCCTTGAATGGACACACTTATGAACATATTTGCTTCAATATTTTGAAAATCTAAGATTTTATGGGAATGAATACTTCCCACACAGATGATAAACTCTCGTTGACCCAGTCAATAGCCTTCAAGGATTGCTATGGATGAAAAACTTCAAGACTATAGCCAATCTGATTAAAAACCTCTATAAATTTAGCCAAGCATATCCTCAAAAGAAAAGCATTCACTAGTGAATAATAAGTGAATAAGCGAAGCCTTTATAGTTTAGTTAGAATGGCTAAAGCTGATGCTTTTTTAGCATAGCCTGAGAAGATGACATGAGGTCACCTCAAGTAGTATCAATCATTGCAGCACAACTTAGGTTGGTTATAACTATATTTATGAATATTTAAAAATTAAATGTTAAAAATAATGATACCATTTATGTCAGCTCCAACTGATACTCTGAAAAGAAAAAAAATATTTCTAAGGAAAAATTCAGGATCTAAAGAAAGAAGAAGCACAAAGATCAGATTACTGATTTGAATTCAATTCAATCCAACTCATGTTATAAACACTTCTGCAGTGGATTTCATCATTTCTAAAGAAATGATTGCCTTGGTCATGGTGAAAATTGAAAACAGAGCTCTCAATAACAGAAAAAGTTAAATTTTCCTTAGAAAAATAGTCAAGGACAGTTATGTATTTTCCTTTTTCCTTCATATCTGCATTTGGTCTGGCAATGATTCAACTCAACAAGCAAATATTTATTAAGCACCTGCTTTCATTAGTTCACTGTGGAAACATGAAACATATGAGTAATATAAACTTTTCCTACTGAAATTAACAATCTAACAGGAAGAAAATACAAAAGCACAAATAACGAACATAAAATAAGAAAAATATAAGAAACAGAATTATCTGGATTATTATTATAATTGTTTCACTTTTGTTGGTGAAAGAAGTGTCCCTAATCTCTCATGAGTAATTAGAGGATAATGGATAAATACATTCAAAATGTCATGTGAATGGTTCATGAAGATTCTTACTACCTGTATAACCTTTGGAAAGTTACTAAACCGTATTAGGCCTCAGTTTACTCATTTGTAAAATGAGGCTCTAGACTAAGTGGCCACTGAGGTCCTTTCCAGCTCTAGATCTCATTTCCTTTGAAAGCAGCAATTAAAATTTTCTAAAGGAGATAACATCAGAACAGCATTGATACACTAGGCAGATGAATTAGAAGAAATATTCCAGATAGGAATATGTGAGATAAGTAGAGGTATCTGTGATTAATTGAGTTTGACAGAAGCCAGGAAAGGGATCAATATGAACAGACTAAAATGAAAGGATCATATTAGATAGTATTATGCCTTTTTTTTTCTTTCCTATATATATATATATATATATATATATATATATATATGCATATATATATATATATAATTTTTTTTTACTAAAACTTTTTATTTGCAAAACATATACATGGGCAATTTTCTAACACTGACCCTTGCAAAGCCTTCTGTTCCAAATTATCCCCGACTTCCCTCTACTCCTTCCCCCAGATGGCAGGTAGTCCAATACATGTTAAATATGCTAAAAATATGTTAAATCCAATATAAGTTGTAATCCAATAAGTTGAATCCCACAAAACAATTTAAAATGTACCCACTAAGCAAAAAGAAAAATTAGAGCTTGAGGAAAAAATATCCTAAGGATAGATTTATGGATAAGAGTTAAAAAGAAAACTGAAGAAATGAGTTACTTAGGAAGGTTTCATAAAAGAGATGAGTTCTATGTTGGGTTTGGATTTGATAGAAGAGAATATTACAAACTGTTGTAGATGCAAGGAATTATTAATCACTGTCATGAATTACAATGATATTAAGCAATGAATCCTAATGCCATCTATAGCAAAGAGAGGGGACAGGTAAGAAGGGAAACAGGTTAGAAAAAGGAGTTTTGGAGAATGAAGAGAGATTAATTATCTGTTCAATATGTCTAAATGAGATTAGTAATTTACATTTCACAAGTGATGAATCAAAGCTACTAGGATTTATATAAATCAATGATGAATCAACAGTAAATATATTTTGAAACACAGAGCTTCCCAATATTTTAAGTACTCTATTCTTTCTCTACTAGGTTAAGGAAATTATATGTGCTCCTCTTCTCAAAACAAAACAAAAAATAATATTTATTAGCTTAAGCCAGTGAATTATACTTCAAAGAATCAAGCAAAATGTTCTCCATGGCAGGTAAAGTGAGAAGGCACATAGCTTCTGGACAAGTAGCATTTGTGTCTTCAGAATTAGAACCAGAAACAGTAAATAGTGCAATTCCAAATGCTTTCAAGGAAAGAAAATGCTGGCTTTGAGGTTTGATGCTCAAGTAAAGGTCAAAACCTATACATTTGACTATATACTTGAAGCAAATTTCTTCTTAATCCAGCTCTGTAGAAAGTTTGTTGCTGCTTTTCCTTGCTAATAAGTGTGAAAGCAGTACAAAGGAAACTTTGGTAAACATAAAGATGAGATTAGAATCTGCAATTACATTTTAATGCATATTATTTCATTCTTGCCATTCTAATATTCTACACTCCAATATAAAGGCAGAAATTACAACAAATTGGTGAGTGGTAGAAGACATTTTCTCATCTAAAAATCCAGAAAGGGACTCTTTGACCTAGCAAAATTCTTTTTTGGCATAATTTTATTAGATGTAAGAATCTGAAAATCTAGCATGAGGCTATTCGTCATTAAGGTCACCTAATCTACCTGTTTTAGAGCAGGTAACTATAGAGAAGATATGGTTATAGGTTCAGATAAAATCAGAATAGGTGGATTCTTGCTTAACTCATTTCTATCACTAATGAAATGAATTATTTTTACATGATAAATCAATTTCCAGAAGAGCCAACATAGGTAGCCATATTAAAGGGAGTATCAAGGTACAGTGGAAAGGGTACTGGATAAATTCAAGGAACCTGAGCTCATGTGTCTCTCTCCTGCCACTTAATGGGTTTCAGTTTCCTCATCTTTAAAATGAGCAATTTGGGCTAGACGGACTTTGAAGTCCTTGTGCTCTTATTCTATGATCCTATGATTTCATATTAAAATATGCCATGAAAGCTGCCGTTTAGTTTAGTTGTTTTCAGTTGTGTTCAATTCTTTGTGTTCCCATTTGGGGTTTCTTTTAAAGACACTGGAGTTGGTCATTTCCTTCTATAGCTCATTTTACCGATGAGGAAAGTAAGGCACAAGTGACTCACCCAGCATCACTTAATTAGGAAGTATCTGAGACCAGATTTGACTCAGGAAGAGAAGCATTCCTTTCATTAATTCTGGCACTCTATTCACTGTACCAGTGAACTGCCTCATGTCATGAAAGACATATCTGTTATCATGCATTTTTGTTTAAAAAGAAAACTTCCATTTAAATAAACTGACACAAATTCTCTTATTAGTTCTAAGGAGTGTCTCTAAGTTCTCTGAAAACACAAATAAAACTAAAGTAGTTTCATTCACTGCTTTGGGGAGACAATATGGTGCCAGGGTGAATGAAAACTTATTTGGTGAACATCGCCATAGTTATCTTTCCAGTAGCAAGAATAAAGTGGATGAAAGGAGCTAATTAGTGGTTAAAAAGGAGAGAAGGGTTGTAAAAGGGGTCTTAAACTGGAGCTTATGAATTTGTGGACTTTTTGATACTTTGATCAACACATTTCAATGTTTTTCTTCTGTAATTCTTTGCATCTTAACTTATACATTAAAAACATTTTTGAGAAGTTGTACATAGTCTTCACCAGATTGCAAATGTGACCCAATTCACAGAAAAGGTTAAGAATCTCTGCCAAAATAGCAATGAGGCTCCAGTCACCAGACAGGTATATAATGTCAGTTATTTATATGTGCACATTCATAATTAGGGCCAGCTAGTAGATTAACATATATTCAGAGAGATGGATGGATAATAAGTGGTACAGACATAAACACACAAACCAGGTGTACAATCTTAAAACTTAAGGTATGTTTTTGGGCTTTTATGAATAAACCAGTGTAAAGGTATGATTTTTCTTAAAATGCTTACTGATTGATTATCCAAGATATCCTGATATAAAAATATATGTAACATTGAATCATCTAGACATATGTACTTAAATGGCACCATAGATAGAAAGCACTGAGCTCTAGGTCAGAAAGACTAAAATTCAAATCTTACCTCACATGATTACCTCTCTTACTAAGCAAATCATTTAATTTCAGCTGGTCTCAATTTTCTCAGCTGTAAAATACAAATAACAAGAACACCTACCTCCCAAGATTGTTATAAGGATTATATGAGAAAAAATTAGTAAATTCTTAGCAAAGTACTTAGCATATAATAAGCCCCCAATAAGTCTTTCTTTACTTCCTTTTGTCCTTTCCTTTATTTCTTCCTTCTTTCTTTCCTCCCTCTCCTCCTTTTTTTCCTTCTTTGCTTCCTTCCCTTCCTTTTTTCCTTCTTTGCTTGTTTGCTTCCTTCTTTCCCTATGTTTCTTTTTTCTTTCCTTCCTCCCTCCCTCCCTTCTATTATTTTAATGATATTAATAAAGGCTCAGTTACAACCAAAAAAACAAACAAAAAAAAAACCTTATCCTTGCTGCCAAATTCCATGCTTTGTGCATAGTCATATTGTTCCTTAAATATGTATACTAAGTTCTTGTTTATAAGCTCTCTTTAAAGTAGGAATCTTCACTTTCTGTGATGGTAAAGATCCATGATAGAGATGTGTGATTCTGAGGAGAGAGCGAGAGAAAAGGAGCTGAGCAGGCACAAAAACAGATGGGTGACGCCAATGTGGCAGTGCCCTAGTGCTTGGCCATCTTACTTCAGCTATGAAAATATAACAACCTTGTCTGCTGTCTCACATTTTACTGCATAGACTACTAAATTCCAACAGAGATAATGTATTTAATGCCATATGTCAGCCAAAGGGAATGTCTCCTCTAAAATATGCATCTCTGGAATCTAAATTCTTATCCAGAGTCCACATATTCCTTCTCATAATGTAAATGTTTGATTATATAACATCTGCATAATGACTAATCCTCAAAGAGCTTTATGACACTTTTTAGTTACTCCTAAAATATACCAACATTATCATAGTCTTTATAGCTTCAATTTAGTGAAGTTATAACTGTGGGTGATTATCAAAATAGGGTTTCCTATCAATACAAAAAAGCATTTTAGCACAAAATCACAAGCTCATAAGTGATAAGCAGAATTTATATTTAATAATTCAATCCCTGCCTACAGTGTATGAGTGTATCCTATGGTAATTTTTTCCAAATCTGGCTCTATGATGAGCATAATTCCAAATAATTATAAACAATTTAAAGCTTCAAGACAAGTGAAAGATTATGGAGTTCCTACAAAGGAAATTAAAGGTTATTGAGTTCAACCCCCTCTTTTGAAGGATAAGAAAACTGAGGTCAATATATATACATACATATATATATGTATATATATGTATGTACATATATAACTCATCCAAGATTACTCCTAATACTTGGTAGAAGAGGCAGAATTCAAACTCAAGACCTCATCCAATGCTAACAGCTAAATTTTCCTCTGTCATCATTCACATTATATACTAAGTCTACTGAGCAGGATAAAATAATTTTTTGAAAACTCTCAAAAACAAAATTCTATTTCCCTTAGCTACAACAACTTCCACATATAATATCACTTTCAGGATCCTCCAGTGAAATAGTTCTATGGCAAGGAAAATACATTCATTCCTTAGCTATCACAAGCAAATTAAAATAAACCATGATCTAAATTTTACATCAATTGCTAGTTTTAACCCACAACATTTTAATTTAACTTATTTTAAGTCTGTCAGTCTATAAGTCAATTTGTAAAATGTCCACACACATTTCTACAATTAATAGTAATTATATTTGTGTTCTAAAATCATTAATCCCACTGTTTCAACTGAATAATGGATTTCAAAATTTGCAGTAAATGTATAAGATAATATAATAGAATCCTCTCAATCCCAAGGGCATAAAAATATCCAAGGTAAGATGAAAACAAATCTCAATGATTGGTACTACTATATAACAGACTAGAAGTAGTTTTGAGAAGCAATTTGGCTTATTCCTTATTGTTCCAATTGATATTCTCTCAGCAACACTCAAATGAAGACATAATATTTCATCTTTGGGATCTTAATGAGAATAATTATTTCCCTCTAATTTTTGGCACTCCCCTAAAAACTAGAACATCATCTTATTGAAGAAATAACTTAATTATAAGGTTTAGGACCTTTTTTTTTTTTTTTTTTTTTTTAGAACTAGGATTTCCATTAAAATAGAAAAAGAATTATATATATATATATATATATATATATATATATATATATATATATATATATATGTGTGTGTGTGTGTGTATGTGCATATATATCTGTGTATAGATTTGTTTTTGCTTTTTATCTTTATATAGATGATAAGGTAGTGGGTCACTAGGTGAAATTGGCAGAGAAAACCTGAAGAACTGATAAATTACTCTGTGAAGCAAGCAAGGAAGGGCACTGATGGAGATCAGCTCAACCTTAAAGTCCTACCCCACCTTACTGTATATAACCAAAAAGAAAAGTTATATTAAATCCCCAAAGTTAAATTTTTCCCTATGTCTGTCCATGGCCCATCCCATCTTGGCTGAATCCTTTTGGGTCAGTCTGCCAAGGCATTTTGCCTCATGGTGTCTTCTTATCCCCTCACCATGCTTCATGGTGTCTTTCTCCTTCTTCTAGCTAACTGTTTAAGGGTGCTAAATGTCTCTATAGATTTAGACTGCCAGTCAATTGACTATTCCTACTTCATGTTGTATTCCCTTTCTCCAGGTTAATTGTGAGTTCCACTAGGGAACTTGTCTTCACTCTTGGTATCTCTTGTTTTTCTTCATTTTTTCTGCAATCTCTTTTCATAAATAAATGTATTTTTGCTAAAGAGAACATTTTGCGAATTCTTCACATGATCAAACCCCAACATTTGGTATTAAACCCTAATATTTGGTGCCAATTGCTCTCCTAAATCTCATTATTTGGTGCTATAACTCAAACACATCACAGACAGATTTAAAAGAGGGAAATTCTTCAAATAAGTGTCTAACATTTAACACAGTAATTGGCACATAGTTGGCATTTAATTTATATGAATATGTGAATGTATACACACATATTAAAGAAGCAGAAAAGTCTGAAGGAAAGTAAAAGCTGATGATCAGACATTCTAGTTAATCCATGAAGCTACTTGTAGTCTGAGGCAAAAGTGGAATAAGAAACAATCTAAAGCCATGCTCCATTTAAATATGAAGTCTTGTCTAGGCCCAGCCCCAGACTGCACACAACTGTAATTCAGATCATTTCTTCTCACTTCAGATTTCCTCATTATCTCATGATGTGTCCATGCATCATCTTCTAAAGTTAAAAAAAAATTAAAAATCTTAACTACACTCACTGAATTATATAAAATAGTGAACTTCTAATTTATAGTTTTTATTCATAGTTATTAATTCTGATCAAGAATTTTAGAGTTGGAAAAAATTTAGAGGTCATACAACTTCAGCCATTTATTTTCAAAGGAGGACCTAAACAGAGATACAGAGATCAATCAGTAGTAATAGAGTTGAGATGTGAACCAAGATTCTCTGACTCTAAAACAATTATCTGTACTCACTGTACTACACTATTTAATGATAAGATTACATTTCTTTCTTAAACATTTATTTTGGATGAGAATTTGTTTACAAAAATTTATCATTTTATTAAGAATTATCTTGCATTCCAACAATGCATATTGAAAAAAACTAAATTGTTCCCCATTTCAAGTATAGAAACCAGAATATTTTCTGCATACGTACAGTGAACATTTTCACAAGTCACCTGGTGGCAGGCTTGTATAAAGGTTTGGAGTTTGTCTATGAAACACCACAAATATGTCAATATATGAGCTAGCTATATAACAACGCTATGCATATCCATTTAAATGGATTACTAAATCCCATGGATGTTTAGGCCACCTGAAGGACTAGAAAGAATGAATGCCACACAATATTTGTCCCCTGCATATTCTCTCATTCTGTTTACTGAACTCTGTGGTTTGGAAACAGCTTCTTTAGTTTCAGCATATTCAACAAGATATTCATCAGCCTATCCCACCATGAAATAACAGGCCCAAGCAACACTCTTAACTACCCTTTAACACAGTCTGTGTTCATACATGTCATTGGAACAAAATAAGGTATTCAACACACCCTGCTCTATAGAGAATTTCTTTAATGTCTGAGAGTATTAATAACACCTGAAAAAAAACTCAAATATACTTTAAAGGAGCCCAAAGTTTCAAGAGTCACAAACCTCTACAAAAGATATATAGAAACAAAATCAATCCTAAAGCCTAAATCAAGACTTTAATTCCCTCTTAAAAGTATTGCCAAGCTTTCAAATTCTAATACCTCCAACCTTTAGATTTTGTTGGCTTGTTTTTTTTTTTTTTTTTTTAATTAAGAGAATAACAATAGTTAACTGGGAACCTAAATACAAAATAAATGCAAATGAATAACTAGCTAACTTCTCCACAGACCTTGAAGAGCTATACCCCAGGGTACTAAAGGAAATGATGCTGAATTTTTTTTTTAATTGCTGATAGTGATCTCTGAAAACATCTTAGAAAAAACAAAAACACTGGAGAGGATCTGAGGACAAGAGTAGAGGAAGTATCCTGATTTGAGAGCAAGAGAGAGAAAGGGGAGGAGGGGAAAAGAAGAAAAGGAGAGAGCAGGAAAACAGTGAGAGACTCAGATAAGAGAAAGAAAAGAAGTGAGAGAGGGAGACAGAGACAGAGAGAGAGACAAAGGGTGGGGAGAGGGAAAGAGAGATTGAGAGAGAGAGACAGAGAGACAGAGAGGGGAAGGAGGGAGGGAAAGAGGTAGGGAGGGAAAAAGAGAGGAAAGAGATGGGGAGAAGGGAGAGAGAGAGGAGGGGGAAGGGAAGTTTTCAAATAAGTGCTCAATACTTGGTAAGCTGGCACAAATCTGATGCTTGATAAATGTTTTTAGACCAACTGGCAAAGGAGAGACCAGAACCACTGAATTCTTGCGAAAAATCCTTTTATTATTAAAAGGATTATCATTATTAAAGAGATAATTTGTGATTACTTCAAAAGGGCCAATACCAAAAGCCAAAAAAGTTTATCAAGATTTCACTTGGGTAGGGGGTTGGGGGGTGATAGTACATAGAGCACTATCCCTGAAGTCAGGAGGACTTGAGTACAATCTCAGATACTTAACACTTCCTAGCTGTGTGACCCTGGGCAAGTCACTTAACCCTAATTGCCTCAGAGGGGGAAAAAAAAAAAAAAAAAGATTTCACTCAAGCAAAAATCAGGGTGTCTTCTATCAGAAGATATTACACATAAATAAATGGATGCATGGAAAAAAAAACATACATATTTATGTACCAGACACACATCTATATACATGTATGTATACATAAACATATATACACATACATACATGGTTAAATCTGAATTTTCATCAGGAAATAAGTTACATTTAGTAGAGCAATTTATCTGAGGTTCAAAATATCTCATAGCCAGGTCAGCAATAGGATGCCCCGTTTTTTAGTCACGGTTATCAAAGATACCTTAGGAAACAGTTTCTTCTCTCTATCCCTAATCTTAACTTCTAACCTTAAATTTCTAAGATTAGGGTAAAGATTAAGAGACATTGAGTATCTTGGCTAAATATATGGGCCAGAATTTAAAATTAGTTCTTCCAGATTTCAATTCTAGAGCCTCATCCACTAGATCAGCTTCAGTGCCATTATAATGATTAATGTACTGATCTCAGTAGGGAATAGGACCATCTTAAGGAAAGAACTCCATCCTTAGCATAGTAGTGTTCCATTTAGGAGGCCATTTCTAAAAATGGAAGGAGCTTACAGGTAATTTGGTCTAAGTTTGTCATTCCATATGTGAGGAAACTAAGCTCCCAGAGAAACTGAGTGTCTTATTGAAGGTGAAGGTGAATAATTACAAATGTAGTATTTATACTAAGGGCACTGCAAAATCAAGGCTCTTTTTCCTGAACCACATTAATTCCCATTTTTTCAATGATTCAGATAGGGGTATAGATGATGAATGACAGGAAACAGGGGAGAAATTACTGAATGACAGAATCAACATTCAAAATATTTTGATAATTTTGATGAATTACAATTATAAGGTGTGTATGTATACTAGAGATCTAATAAGATGGAAAGTTAACAGTCTTAACAATGAAGACCTTCACTAGGGTCAAAAAAATGCAACTGCTAAATACAAAAAAACAGGAAAGGTAGATAACAATTGGTATACGAAAATTACCTTATGATTTCAATGGTTTGCAAACTCAATAGTTAATTGTTAATTTATGTCATAGCTGTGAAAGATCAAAATCTTCTGATGCAAAGTCATACTCATGGCTTGGTCATCCTATTCAAACCATGTGCAAAATATTTTTATATAGCAATTAGTCACTAACTTTTAGAAAGGGCATTAACAAAGGAGCTTATACTGAGGAAGAAAAGCAGAAGACTGTATGTCCTTAAAAGAATATCATACAAGGAAATGAGCATGTTTAATCAGAAAAAGACTTGAAGGAGCATGAAAGCTGTTTTGGGGTATTTAAATAGCTTCATAGAAAAGAAGGATTGATATCTATCAAATATTTTTATTGGGTCTAAAAGACTGAACTAGGAACAAAAGGAAGATGTTGTAGAAAGTCAGTTTTAAATTTAATGAGACCAAAATTTCTCTAATAATTAATAATAATTCTAGTAATAATTAGTCAAAAGTAAAAGCAGCTTCCTTCAGAGGTATGAGCTCCTCATCACTGGAATTCTTTAAGCACAGCTTAGATGATGGCTTGTTGGAAATTTTGTGAGAATTCTTGTTTGGAAGAGTAAGGTTTGCACTAAAAAGCCTCATAGTAATCCTCAAACTTTTTAAACAGGGGGCCAGTTCACTGTCCCTCAGACTGTTGGAGCGTCTCACACTCTGTCTCCTCCACTTCAGCCCAGTGCCAGAAGTGTGTATTGCTAACTCAAGTTTAGGTCGAACATCACTTCGGGTCTGATTTTGCCATAGGCAGGCCACATAAATGTCCTCAGCGGGCCGCATCTGGCCTGCAGGCCGCAGTTTGAGGATCCCTGCCAGACTACCTCGTTTTGGGATTTTGTGATTCTGTGGACATTTCATCATCTTGAGAGACATATACATTCCTATTATCTAAAGATATTTTAAGATGTCTTCCAAATCTGTGACATCCATCATTTGTCCTCTATATGCTAAATAATACAAATCAAATGGATGCTAGTATTCTAATATGCTGTACTTGTTTTCATGTTTATATACATGTGAGCTTCTAAATTTGCCCTATACCTTATATCACATCATTACTTAACTCTTTATGAGTTAAGTTTCTAAGTTGGTACTTTATGATAAATAACATCTGTAGAAGATGATTTCATTTGCAGTTTTCTGAGCAACACTACTAGAGTAGTTTGCTTTTTTTTTTTTTCTCCAGCTAATTTTACAGGTGAAGAAACTAGATGAGGAAATTAAGGCAAATAGGGTTAAGCAACTTGTACACTAGTAAATGTCCTAGCACTGAATTTGAACTTGAAATTGAACTCTATATAAATATGAAATCATCCTCATGATTATATATGTAATATGGAAGCAAATCAAACTATTTTCTAAAAATACATTTATCACTGTCATATTTAATGATGAATGCCAAATGACTTATGTAAATCTAGAAGGATATAAAATCTATTTTTAAAAGTTTTACTAGTTCTTATAAGTCCCTTAAAGAGAACAGTATAACAGAGTGATATATACTGATGAAAGAAAAATGAAATAAATTTGATATGAAAAAGGGCAATGTTAGAAAATCTATCTTACATGAAAAATAATTCACCACTCTATATACTCAAATCTAATGAGAATAATATCTACTTCCATTTGAAAGACATTTTCCTTTCTTTAAGAAAAAAGTACCTTTATAAATAAAATAAAATAGCATTTTGATAACTTCAAATAAATGAAATGATATTGAAGTCAAATAGTGACATGCAAATTTAAGTAGATAGTACCAAACTGGAATGTCTTTTCAGTAGAGAACTGATAATATACTAAAAATAGGTCTTCCCAGGACCAATCCAAATTTGGATAAGTTCATCGTTACAAACTTTGGATAAGTTCATCACAAAGTTGCCAAACAAGATATATATTTTGGTCAAAGTAGTTTATGAAGATTATTTTATAGGTTCGTTTTCAAGAATTTTTATCTATACAATGGAGAAAGTACCCATTATTTTCATGAAATCAGGTCTTCTCAAGATGTTAAAAAAATTAATAATGCTGCAGAGTTAATTAATTAATAAACTGTTAGTGACTGTGGTTGGTAGGAGATGAGAGAGAAGGAGGGAAAGGAAAAGAAAACATTGTAAAGGGAAGATGAAAAAAAATAAGAAAAAGGAGAGAAAATGCCTCCCTGGAAAATAAAGGTAAAAGAAGGAGAAAAATAAAGGCAAGTAAGGAAAGGTGAAAGTAATGGTAGAGAAAGAAGAAGAGAAGTAGTAGAGGAAAGAGAAAGAAAATAAGAAAATGAAAGAGGAAAGAGGAGGAGAAAAAAAGAAAGAAGGAAGAAGGGAGGGAGAAAAAGTTATATTTAATTTCAACTTAGTTGTGGGAGATGTGAAGTGAGAGTTCTGCTATTTACTGTCACAGAACGATAGGTTGAAGGCAGGAGCAGGGTAAGAGTATGCTGACATCAACCACAAGAACACTGCTGTAGAGATCTCAGGCCACATGCATGTAGGTTGGATTATGCTATCTTTTGAGGATGTGAGGGCTTCTGAAGGAACACCAAATGAATTCAGCAAGAACAATGGATTAATTGTTAATTAATTGATGGACAGAATCAGCTACACCCAGAAAAGGAACACTGGGAAATGAATGTAAACTGTTTGCATTTTTGATTTCTTCCCAAGTTATTTTTACCTTCTGAATTCAATTCTTCCTATGCAACAAGAAATTCAGTTATGCATGCATATATTGTATCTAGAATATACTATAACATATTTAACATGTATAAGACTGCTTTCCATCTAGGGGAAGAGGTGGAGGGAAGGAAGGGAAAAATCGGAACAGAAGTGAGTATAAGGGATAATGTTGTTAAAAATTACCCATGCATATGTACTGTCAACAAAAAGTTATAATTATAAAATAAAAATAAAATAAAAAGAACGATGGATTATTCTTTTCTGTTGTTGATTCATAAAGTATTACCTCATTAGAAATATTTTGGCTTACAAGGCAGGTAAGTGACAAAATAGATACTAGCCCTGGAGTCAAGAAAATCCAAATTCAAATTGAACTTCATGTATTTCTGAGCTGTATGCCCTGAGCAAATCACTTAACCCTGTTTCTGCATCTGAAAAAGCAAATGACAAACCACTGCAGTATCTTTGCCATAAAAAAAAAAAAAAAATGGAGTCACAAAGTGTTGAACATGACTAAAACAACTGAACAACAATAGCAAGTATAAGTAAAATCACTTTATCTCTGGTCAAATTATATTATTGTGGGTATTTTAAAAACTAAATTTATTTATTTTTAATTTATAAAATAAAACAAGCTTTTCCATAACATAATACAATAAAAAAAAACAGATGACTGCACATAAAACCACAAATTCACTATGTCTACGTTGCTTTTTCTTTTACACACACAAAGTTATCATCTAAATTACCTTTTTTTGTTGTTGTTGTTTATTCTACAAGCATTAGAAAAAATGTCTTACTTCCTCTATTTTCTTGGTCATGACTCAAATTAAAATGCAAAAATGTAAATTAGTATTCTAAAGGACTACAAAAGTAAAAAAAGATTATAATGGAGTGAGCCATGCTTGATAGAGCAGTTTATAGAGCCCACAGAGAAGGAAGTCTGGTTCAGTGTTATCTTTTGATGTGAAGTCAGAGGACATTGTTGGGAATCCCAACTCTGCCCCTTGCAACCTATGTGACTTTGGGCATATCACTTAACTAATCTGTGTCTCATTTCCTTCATCTATAAAAGAAAAAAAGTTAAAGATTACTTTTAAAGACCCTTCCAAACCTAAGTCTACAGCTTTGGTTAGGGGATTAAAGAGTCACAGTGGTGTGAGCAAGGTCTCAGAGACCAGAGATTTTCTTGAAAGTATATTTTTTGCAAGTATATTGTTTTAATATATTACTAATATATACACACCTAAAACATGAAGGAAAACTTTATAAAACTCTATTAAACATATAACTATGGACTGGCTTTGTATACCTACCTTATTTTTTCCCCCTTGCTTAATATTATTTACTTTTACTTCACATGCTAAAATGACTATGTTTTTAAATGAACAATCATGTCATTAAATGGAATTCCAATCCATCCTCCATAGATTTCTTTGATCCTATGCCATCTTCAACTAAATAACCCCTTTCTTTTTATTATGCAGGTAAGAACAAGAGAGGTGGAAAATATATGGGACTGAGTGAAATAAGAGAGTAATAATAGAAATTGGAGTAACAGGATGAAAGAGGTAATATTTTTTCCTATAATTTAACCTTATAGCCTCTCCTTCATTTATCAGCCATGGTCTTCATTTTTTCCCATTCTTCATGCCCAAATTGTTTTCTTTAATTTGCTCCAGAGAGGGTAGGGTAAAGCTAAATGTACTTATTTCTTATATAAACATTCAATGGACATAGGAAAATAATACTGCCTGAGTTTCCTAAATGAAGTTGTTGAGCTTCCTAAAGTGTTTCCCAGAATAAAACAACTTTCCAGGATTTCTTTTGCAATAGTGTGGCTGGGGGTCTCACTTGGGCACCAATATTTTCTTTATACAAAGAATCTAATACAACAACAAGAAAACAACATCACCTAAGTCTTGACTATATCAATAAACATGTTAATGAACTTTCCATAGAGCATTTTAGACAATGAGAAATGATTAACAATGAGAAAAATATGGTCTTAAAAATGTGCTTTAATAGTGCTCAGGATTTTAACAATGGGTGGGCCTACTACTGGTACAGAAAAGAGTCATTTTAAAAATTATTTCAAACAATGATAATTTCAAGTATAACTTTTTCAAGTTATTTATATAGTTTCCCAATCTTCTCATATGAAGGACATTCTGTCAAAGATTTATCTCTTTATAGCCTTTGCCACTAGTAATTGTCTTTTTACTTTAAAAGATTTCTTCCACTTTTATCCCATAGGAAGTAAGATCAACATATTTAAATTCATGTGAGCAAAGCAAGATTACCAGAGGACAAAATGGTTGCCTTTTTAATTGAAATCCACCTCTAGTGGATAATGATTTATAGAATTAAAAGTGATTTCATACTATTCCACATTCAAAGTTTGACTCATAATACATATTTATCAGAACATCACTATGAACTCTTAGTTATACTCAATGCATACAAACACACACACACACACACACACACACACACACACACATATGATTGGATATTCAAATATTAGGCTCCATCTGTTATTAGCCTTAGATTCTTTAGTCTACTTATTACACAAGCTAGACAAATACTAGGCATTCGAGAAGTGCCTGAGCACACAAATTCATTCTGTGCTGAGTAATGTAATAATTGTGCTTTTCAGTTTTAAGGAATAAAAAAAAAAAAAAAAAAAAAAAAAAAAAAAAAAAAAAAACTTAAAAACAATTATATTAAAGCTAAAATTTCATAAATTTGTTAAACTAGAAGGGACCTAGGAGAGCAACAGATTCAGCCCAAACATTTTATAGATTAATGAATAAATTAAAAGTACTTTTTAAGTTCTTGCACTGACCACTATGCTAAATATTGTGGATTCAAAGGCACAGCTGTCTCTGTCCTTAAGATTAGATTGTATTAGATGAAAATACTAAGTCCCAAAAGACTAAGTAGCAAAGAAAGAACTACCCCCACTTTTGATGGAGTCAAATCTGGTGATCTTTAAAGTATTCTCTGTACCACTTCAATTCATTGAACATATTTTTAAATAAAAACATACCTTAACATCAAGTAGACAAGAAAGAATGGTTGACCTCAATATGATTAACCTCAAAAATCAAAAAGATTTCCATTCTCTCAAATCTTCCGACTTGCTTTCAGACAGTTGAATTCTACCAGATGATCTAAATTGTATCTTACAACTAACATTACCAATTCCCTTTACAAGCAATACTGAGTAGCAAACTAATGGCCCATTTTAAAAAGGAGAAACCAAGGAGGAAAGAAGTTCAGTGACCTGTTTAAGACAGAGGATAAATTCATTGCAGAAATAGGAACAGAATAAAATCTTCTGACTTCTAGTGAGCTCCCATCAGACCTCAGGGCTGCACTTGACTACACACACCTATAAAGGGACCTTTACCTCTTATACAGAACAAGACTTAGAGCTCCCGCCACAGTTGCTCTATAATTGATTTATTGGCTGACCTTCAGACCCTCACATCCTCAACCTTTCCATGACTAAGTTTGTCCCTCTGGAAAAGTCAACTTCTCTCCCTCATGGTTAAAAATGATAAAAATGAATTATGCAGGACTTATATAAGTCCCCCAGAAAGGAGGCATTATAAAAGGATAAAGTCATGCTACCAGAATTCCTTATGCTAATAGTCCATGTAGCTAAACAAGACAGAAAAAGAAACAACTCAATGTTTTCCTGGCAATGAGACTAGAGTTTAACAAAATAAGATTCATTAATTCATTATTATATTTAGTTGTATAGTAATAAAAATGGAGTGCTGAATATTCATTATTATCTAATTGCAAGCTTTTGTCTTTATGTAGTGACTTTATGCTGTCCTGACTTCTCATGTCCAGTTCTGATAATTGTGATGTAATCAGATATACAAAAAATAAGTTTTAGTCTATTTAATTAAGCTTGGGCTTTCTCTTTCTCTTTCTAAGGTAGTAATACATGGAGTTAAATTATCTCTCTATGGGGATGTGAGAAGTCTGTCTTTAGTAGATACATCTGAGATAAGCCTTGAAAAAAGCTAAGGCAACTAGGTGGTGCAGGTCTGAAGTCAGGAGGACAGAAGTTCAAATCTGATCTCAGACACTTAACATTTCCTAGCTATGTGACCCTGGGCAAGTCACTTAAATGCAGTTGCCTTGAAAAAACAAAAACAAAAACAAACAAACAAACAAAAACCACTAAGGATTCTAAGATATAAATTAATGGAAAGTAGTTATGTGACTGATTTTTGGAGGGTACAGGCTGCAGGAGATAGAATGTCAAGTCCAGGGAACAAAATGATACCAGTTTGGCTAGAATAATAAGTATAAAATGGGGCAATATAGAATAAACCTAAGGATATAAGCAAAAGTCAATGCTTTTATAAGCAAAAGTCCAATGCTTTTATTACCAAGCTAGGGAAGTTTTATTTTATTGCAGAGATAATAGGAGGCTTAAGATTCTAGAGCAAGGATGTCATATTTTCAGATTTGTATTCTAGGAAAATAATTTGGCATGTTACAGGGTAGATAAAGAAAGGAAAGATTAGGAACAAGGAATATAATCAGAAGGCTTTCATGTAAAGTCTGGGCTAACTCTGTGAAGGGCTCAGAATCAGCCAGAGTCAGGATAAGCAAAAGTCCTTGCCCCACATTGGGTACCAGAATGTAAAGTTCTGTTGTCTCTAGATTGTGATTGTTCTCTGGGAGCAGATCTCTTGGGGAGCTTCTGGAGCCAGCCTTAGTTTTAGTTTCAGTTCAATAATCCCAAAATGCAGCCAGGAGTTAAAGTCCAGATCCTATATTGTGTCTTCAAAGTCTTGAATCTTTTCCTGTCAGAATGTCTCCAGCCAGCTTCAGTCTCTAGTTCCCTCTGAATCCAAAGCCTCCAGCCAGCATGAAGGTGGATGTGGGAATGAATCAGACTCTGCCTCCAAAAGTGTGGGATTGTGGGCTTCTGTATGCTTGTCCCACGAGAGTTTCTTACTTATATGGCATATACACCAATCATTTCATCACTAGGAAACCATTATTTGTTGTAGGATTAAATCAATGCTAAATTAGATTTAATCATTGTCTCCTCAATTCCAGTCAGTACCTTGTTTCAAGTTCTGGCCCATAACATCTCCTTGTAGGATCAAATCAATTGTCTCTATTAATTCCAGTGACTTAGCACCTTGTAAAAATCCTAACACTCTTACAACAGGAAAAAAAGTCTCCAAAACATTTTGGCTTTGTGAGCATAAAGAAGGGGAAGAATGAAAGAAATTAGTGTGAAAGAAAAATCTGTAAGCTTCCTTAAGTATGTAAAGTTGAAAGTGATAGGGGTTGAGGTCCCTTTAAGATTCCTTTCTGATTTCCCAGTCCCCATGGCTGAATATCCTACCAGATCTGAGCTGGCTTGGGTTTTCTCAGCCCACACAAACAGTTTCTTCCTTATATGAAAAGCCCACCAATAACTTGGCACCACCCACAATCTCCTTTTAGGTATAAAAGAGCCAAGCTGGAGCTCTCTCTTGGCAGGAGCCCTTCCCCCCCAAAATGGTATCCTTCAGGCCATGTAAGAGTTCCTGCCTGCCCAGCTGTCACCTTTGGCCCTGGCATCTTTCTAACTGAACTTTACTTCCAAATTTCTATTATAAACCTTTTATTTATCAATCTAGGTTTTCGGGCCTTAAATGCATTTACAAGGGACACTGAGCCTCATGGGATTATCTTACTATCTTTGCACCGATCAACGGGGTTCCCCTTTCCTTTCTCTCATCAAAAGCGAATTGAGGTAGAAGAAGAAAGACTATGATAGTGGTCCTCTCAAGAAATATAAGAAATTTGAAGGAAATAGTACAGTTTTAGGGGAAGAGATGATGAGTTCTGAAAACATTGATTTTAAGATGCAGATGTCAAAGTCCAGCAGTATTTTTAAATGAAAAAAAAGAAGCCATATATATATATATATATATATATATATATATATATATATGGAGAGAGAGAGATACATGTATATAATATGTATATATGTATAAATAATTAGCAGCACACTATAAACAGCTAAATATAAAGACAAAAAACAGTTGACAGAGAAGGAAAAAAAAATCTGCGTACATTGCTCTTGCTGGTATCATTTTGCAATGATATCACACATTATAACCAAGCCCTAGCTTAAAATCCTTTTCCCAGTCTCTTGAGAAGCAGGCCATTTCACTCTTTATTTCAGGGGTTAAATATCATAAGAAATATTAAACTCTTTATTCTATCACTTATTATAGACTCTTTAAAAGGGCCTGCTCTTATCAGTTACAGTCCTTTTCAGAAAAAAAGAAGCAATCAGATGTAATTAATTGCTCCCCATAACTGCTTTCATAGCATTCAGCAAAAGATAACAAGAAAAACAAAACATAGGAGTGAGGATTTCACTTCAATTTATGCAAATTCAAATTCATTACCCCATTGGTTTCTCTAAATAGTTAATCTCTGGAAGAATGAAAGTTAAAGATATTAACATCTTGAATTCTCAGGCTCTAGTTATAAGCAATGACAATCTACTTCCTCTTATGTTAAGGTCAATGCTTCCTCCTCCTCAACAATTGTCTGCAAAAGAATTGATTAAAAAAAAAAACAAAAAAAAAAAACAACAATGAACAAACTCTAAAAAGAGAATCTTAACCTTTTTTGGGTCAATACCCCTTAGGAAGTCTAGTGAAACCTGTGGATCCCTTTTCAGAAAAAATAGTTTTAAATGCATAAAATAAAATACAAAGCATTACAAAGGAAATATCAAAATATAGTTATCAAAATGTTAAATGAATAAGTTTACTGAGCCAATTCCAAAGGAGATATGAGGGGTTCTTAATTATGCTGACCCTGTGCCCTTCCCATTTTCTAATTCAGAGGAAGAGCCCAGAGAGCACAGACTTGCTCCAAGAGAATGTTAGTATTCTAAAGAGACATTTTTCTAATAGTACTTTCTTTCCCTTAAATTGTTTGAAAAATTAATTTATCTGGGCACTGTTATACTTTCATTTAATTTTACAAATTTCATTTGACTATAAAATATCTAGGCTACTGTTTTTACAAGTCAGTAAATAAAGACTATATAATAAGAAGTGGAGAGCACCTAACCTACCTTTTCACATACTAATCCACCTTTCCACTATTTTTATTTAAGTATTAACCATCAACAGTTACCATTTGACTTACTTATTGAAGAAAAAAAGAGAAATGCTACCTCTCTCACTTTATCTCAGGATGATATATACAAGTTTGTACATTTTATATTTATAAACAAAATATATTCCAGCCCATCTTTCAATTATCTCTCCTGACTATTCATAGATAGTACTGGCAGGTTCTAATCAAGGCAGAACAGATGAGGTCAGGTGACAGAGACATAGAACTAAAAATAAATAAAGCTGTGATTCTTTAACAAGCTTTCTGTCTCAGAAATTGCTCATTTCAAAGGACCCAAAGATTACAAAAAGCATTTTCAATTGTATAACATTTTAATGTAATTCAGTCTTCAACATCTGTGATTGCTAGATTGCCATTGGTGAACATAAAATTCAGCCCAGCTGCTGAGATAGGGCAAATAAATTCCTAGAAAAATTAGTATGCACAGGAGTACCACTAATCCAGCTACTGTAGCAGATTTATGTCCAATGGTCAACTGAAGAACAGCGCAGAAGATGAGTTCAAGCGAGTCACCAATTTTGATGTGCCAACAGTTGACACTTGGGTTTCCCTCTGAAAACAGAAATATATTCTCTGGCTTCTGACAGATGCTGAATGACACTACAGACACAAAGAATGGCCTAGTTTGAGGCTTATCCAAATGGCTCCTGTACAGGCTAAATCAGGACTACAGACAGATTTTGTTATTCAGTTGTTACAGTCATATTCAACTTTTTTAAAATTAATTTTATAATTATAAATTTTTGACAGTACATATGCATGAGTAATTTTTAATAACATTATCCTTTGTATTCATTTTTCCAAATTTTCCACTCCCACCCCTAGATAACAGGCAATCCTATACATATTAAATATGTTACAGTATAACTGAGTTACAATATATGTGTGTAAATCCAATTTTCTTCTTACATGTTGAGAATTGGATTCCGAAGGTATAAGTAACCTGGGTAGAAAGATAGTAGTGCTAACAGTTTACATTCAATTCCCAGTGTTCCTTCTCTGGGTGTAGCTGTTTCGGTCCATCATTGATCAAGTGGAAGTGAGTTGGATCTTCTTTATGTTGAAGATATCCACTTCCATCAGAATACATCTTCATACAGCATTGTTGTTGAAGTGTATTGTGATCTTCTGGTTCTGCTCATTTCACTCAGCATCAGTTCATGTAAGTCTCTCCAAACCTCTCTGTATTCATCCTGCTGGTCATTTCTTACAGAACAATAATATTCCATAACATTCATATACCCAATCATTCTCCAATTGATGGACATCCATTCATTTTCCAGTTTCTAGCCACTACAAAAAGAGCTGCCACAAACATTTTGGCACATACAGGTCCTTTTCTCATCTTTAGTATTTCTTTGGGATATAAGCCCAGTAGTAGCACTACTGAATCAAAGGGTATGCACAGTTTGATAACTTTTTGGGCATAGTTCCAAATTGCTCACAGAATGGCTGGATTATTTCACAACTCCACCAACAATGCATTAGTGTCCCAGTTTTCCCACATCCCCTCCAACATTCATCATTATTTGTTCCTATCATCTTAGCCAATCTGACAGGTGTGTAGTGATATCTTAGAGTTGTCTTAGTTTAGATTTCTCTGATCAGTAGAGATTTGGAACACTCTTTCATATGAGTGGAAATAGTTTTAATTTCATCATCTGAAAATTGTCTGTTCATATCCTTTGACCATTTATCAATTGGAGAATGGTTTGATTTCTTATAAATTAGAGTCAGTTCTCTATAGATTTTGGAAATGAGGCCTTTACCTGACCATTTAAATGTAAAAATATTTTCCCAATTTGTTACTTCCCTTATAATCTTGTTTGCATTAGTTTTGTTTGTACAAAAGCTTTTTAATTTGATGTAATCAAAATCTTCTATTTTGTGATCAATAATGATCTCTAGTTCTCCTTTGGTCATAAATTCCTTCCTCCTCCACAGGTCTTAGAGGTAGATTATCCTCTGTCTCTCTAATTTATTTATGATTTCGTTCTTTATGGATCCATTTTGATCTTATCTTGGTGTATGGTGTTAAGTGTGGGTCCATATCTAATTTCTGCCATACTAATTTCCAGTTTTCCCAACAGTTTTTTTTCCAAATAATGAATTCTTATCCCAAATGTTGGTATCTTTGGGTTTGTCAAACACTAGATTGTTATAGTTGTACCCTATTTTGTCCTGTGTACCAATCTGTTCCACTCATTGACTAGTCTATTTCTTAGCCAATACCAAATGGTTTTGGTGACTGCTGCTTTATAATATAGCTTTAGATCAGGTACAACTAGACCATCTTCATCTGACTTTTTTTTCATTAATTCCCTTGAAATTCTCGACCTTTTATTCTTCCATATGAATTTTGTTGTTATTTTTTCTAGGTCATTAAAATAGTTTCTTGGGAGTCTGATTGGTATAGCACTAAATAAATAGATTAGTTTGGGGAGTATTGTCATCTTTATTATATTCGCTTGGCCTATCCAAGAGCACTGAATATCTTTCCAATTATTTAAATCTGACTTTATTTTTGTGGCAAGTGTTTTTTAATTTTTCTCATATAATTCCTGACTATTCTTTGGTAGATGGATTCCCAAATGTTTTATACTCTCAACATTTGTTTGGAATGGAATTTCTCTTTGTATCTCTTGCTGTTGCATTTTGTTGTGATGTATAAAAAATGCTGAGGATTTATGTGCATTTATTTTTTATCCAGCAACTTTGCTAAAGTTGTGATTTATTTCTAATAACTTTTCATTAGAATCTCTGGGGTTCTCTAAGTATACCATCATATCATCTGCAAAGAGTGACAGTTTGATTTCCTCATTACCTACTATTATTCCTTTAATCTGTTTCTCAACTCTTATTGCTGAGGCTAGCATTTCTAATACAATATTGAACAGTAATGGTGATAGTGGGCAACCTTGTTTCACTCCTGATCTTACTGGGAAAAGTTCCAGTTTATCTCCATTACATATTATGCTTACTGACAATCTTAAATATATGCTCCTGACTATTTTAAGGAATAGTCCATTTATTCCTATACTCTCAAGTGTTTTTAGTAGGAATGGATGTTGGATTTTGTCAAGTGCTTTTTCTGCATCTATTGAGATGATCATATATTTTGTATTAATTTGATTATTAATATGGTAAATTACACTAATAGTTTTCCTAATATTAAATCAGACCTGCATTCCTGATATAAATCCTACTTGATCATAGTGTATTATCCTGGGGATGACTTTCTGAAATCTTTTTGCTAATATCTTATTTAAGATTTTAGCATCAATATTCATTAAGGAGATTGGTCTATAGTTTTCTTTCTCCATTTTCGACTTGCCTGGTTTAGGTATCAGTACCATGTCTGTGTCATAAAAGGAGTTTGGTAGGACTCCTTCATCCCCTATTTTTTCAAATAGTTTATGTAACATTGGGGCTAACTGTTCTTTAAATGTTTGGTAGAATTCACATGTAAATCCATCTGGTCCTGGGGATTTTTTCCTGGGGAGTTGATTAATAGCTTGTTCTATTTATTTTTCTGAAATGGGACTATTTAAGCAATTTACCTCCTCCTCTGTTAATCTAGGAAGCCTATATTTTTGGAGGTAGTCATCCATTTCACTTAAATTATCAAATTTATTGGCATAAAGTTGGGCAAAGTAACTCCTTATTATTTCTCTAATTTCTTCATTGGTGGAAAGATCCCCCTTTTCATTTTTAAGAATAACAATTTGATTTTCCTCTTTCCTTTTTCTGATCAGATTTACCAAAGGTTTATTTATTTTATTGGCTTTTTCATAAAACCAACTCTTGGTTTTATTTATTAATAATTCAATAATTATTTTACTTTCAATATTATTGATTTCTTTGTCCTTTTAATTTTAGAATTTCAAGTTTAGTTTTTTGTTGGGTCTTAATTTGGTCTTTTTCTAGCTTTTTAAGTTGCAGGCCAAATTCATTAATCTCTTTCTCTAATTTATTCAAGTAAGCCTCTAAAGATATAAAATTTCCCCTTATTATTGCTTTAGCTGCATCCCTCAAATTTTGGTATGATGTCTCATCATTGTCATTATCTTGGGTGAAATTATTGTTTCTATAATTTGCTGTTTCACCCAGTCATTCTTTAAGATGAGATTATTTAGTTTCCAATTACTTTTTTGGTCTATTAACCCCTAACTTCTTATTGAATGTAGTTTTTATTGCATTGTGATCTGAGAAGAAGGCATTTATTATTTCTGCCTTCCTGCATTTAATTTTGAGATCTTTATGTCCCAATATATGGTCAATTTAAGTATAGGTTCCATGAACTGGTGAGAAGAAAGTATACTCCTTTCTATCATCATTCAGTTTTCTCCAAAGATCTATCATACCTAGTTTTTCTAATGTTCTATTTACCTCTTTAATTTCTTTCTTATTTGTTTTGTGGTTTGATTTATCTAATTCTGAGAGTGCAAGGTTGAGATCTCCCACTATTATAGTTTTGGTCTCTATTTCTTCTTAAAACTCTCTTAACTTTTCCTTTAGGAAGTTAGATGCTTTACCACTTGGTGCATATATGTTTAGTATTAATATGGCTTCATTGTTTATGCTACCTTTTAGCAGGATAGAGTTTCCTTCCTTATCTCTTTTAATTCGATCAATTTCTGCTTTTGTTTGATCTGAGATAAGGATGGCTACTCCTGCTTTTTTGGCTTCACTTGAGGCATAATAGATTCTGCTCCAACCTTTTACCTTTACTCTGTATGTATCTTCCTGCTTTAAGTGTGTTTCCTGTAAACAACATATTGTAGGATTCTGACTTTTGATCCAGTGGGCTATCTGTTTAATGGGAGAGTTCATCTCATTCACATTTACAGTTAAAATTACTAATTCTGTATTTCCTGCCATCATATCCCCTGATTATGCTTTTTTTCCCCTTGTCCCCCTAACCCCTTCCCCAGTATTTAATTTATGGACCCCATTTGTGATGCACAGCCCTCCCTTTTTAGTATCCCTCCTCCCTCCTTTTAAGTCCCTTCCCCTTTCTTGTATCCTTCCCTTATTCCCCTTTTACTTTTCCCTTTTCCTCTCCCCCCTTATATTGAGGTGAGAGAGAATTCTCTGAAAAACAAATATGTCAATTATTTACTCTTTCAGCTACTCTAAGAGTAAAATTCACACAATGTTTCTCCCCCTCTCTAAATTCCCTCAGATGTGGTAGATTTTTATGCCTCTTCCTGGGATGTAGTTTCCCTCTTTTTATCTCTCCTTTCCCTTTATCTGATACTATCCCTTTCCCTTTACTACTTTCCTTTTTTATGTTATATAAGTAAAATCAAGTTATCCTTGTGGACTTTCTGTATATCCACAACAGAGATACAGTTCTCAAGAGATCTTTTTACCTTTTTTCTGCTTCTCTTCAGTCTTGTGGATGTATATCAATTTTTTTGTTTAAGTCTAGTTTTTTTCCTAGAAACAAATGGAATTCATCTGTTTCATAAAATGACCATCTTCTTCCATGGAAGAAAATGCTAAACTTAGCTGGGTAGTTTATTCTTGGTTGCAATGATTGTTTTTTTTTTTGCCTTTTGGAATATCAAGTTCCAGGCCTTTGGATCCTTTAATGTGGAGGCAGCCAAATCTTGTGTGACCCTTATTGTGGCACCTTGATATTTGAATTGTTTTTCCTAGCTGCTTACAATATTTTTTCCTTAGTTTGGTAGTTCTGCAGCTTAGCCACAATGTTCCATGGAGTTATTTTTTCAGCGTCTTTTTCAGAAGGTGTTCGATGAATTCTTTCAACGCCTATTTTCCCTTCTGTTTCTATCATCTCTGGACAGTTCTCTTTGATGATTCCCTGTAAAATAGAATCTACGCTCTTTTTTTGATCATAGTTTTTGGGAAGTCCAATGATCCTCAGATTATCTCTCCTAGATCTATCTTCCAGGTCGATAGATTTTCCCAGTAAGTATTTGACATTATTCTCTAGCTTTTAATTTTTTTTTTTGTTTATTTTGTTTGACTGATTCTTGGTTTCTCAATGAATCATTCATTTCTATTTGTTCAGTTCTGATTTTTAATGAGTTATTTTCTTCATTCACATTTTTTAGTTCTTTTTGTATATGTCCAATTGAATTTTTAAATGAATTATTTTGCTCTTTTGAATTTTTTCCAATTTCACTAATTTTTTTAGTGAGTTATTTTCTTTTTCCAAATCACAAATCCTACCTTTTTGAGAATTTTTCTTTTCCAATTCAGAAATCCTACTTTTCTGTGATTTTTTTAACCTTTTCTAATTCACAAATTTTGATTCCCTGCCCCTTCTGTGAATTCTTTATTTTTTCCAACTCAAATTTCAGTATGTTGTTATAGCTTCTCTTTCCTTTCACCATATTTCTTCAAACTCTCTTAACTTTTTAATAGTCTCTTCTAGGAGAAAGTTATGTGATGGGGGGCAGGTATCATTCCCCTTTAGGGTGTTATCTGGAGACTGTCTAGTGTTAGCCTCCTCGGGGTTGGATACCCGATCTTTCTCTGTACAGAAGGTGTCAATTGTTGTCTTCAGCTTTATACTCATTGTTAACACTCTATGGGGGGGGTCTGCCCTTGGGGTAAGAAATTTATCAGCTTCCTTCCAGACCGGGAGTAGAATGCAACAACCCTGCGCCTGAGCTAAGAGAGAGCTCTGGGAGAGAGTTCCCCTCCTACCTCCCCGGAAATGCCTCAAAGGTGGTTAGCACGGCTGCGGTGCATAGAGTGCCCAGTGAGGAACCCCGCTGTGTGGCCTAGCAACTGCCCTGAGGTCTAAGGCTGAACAATGAAAGCGTCACAAACCCCAGCCAAAGCCTTCAGTGGGGCCGTGGATATTAGCAGCTGATGTGAAAAGCCCCTGTTTCTTTAAAACTTCCATCTGACGAGAAAGCAGGAAGCCTAATTAAGTGGAAAGAAAGTACGATTAGAAGCCAGAAATTGTAGGTCTGCATTCTTCCAGAGAGCTTCTCTTTCCTCATTTATAAATGGAAACTAGATAAGGGGATTTCCTTATTAGCTCTCATTATTTAATTTAAGATCCTATTAGGAAGACATTTCTCTCAGTACTGATAAAGGACAGGAAAATTTTGTTCTCTTCTTTTAAGCTCTTATGTAACCTTTTCTATATATTTATTCTTCTACAAGTTTACTGTATTAAGGCAAAAAAAAGTGATCAAATCATAAAACCTCAAGGTTATGAGGCATAAAATCCACCTCTAACAAAATGCAGGCTTTAGTTTTTCCTATAACATCTAAGTTTTTTTCTGCAATTGAATCCACTTGAATATTCCTTTACGTATGAAATTCACTATATCAAAAATCAACTCCAATTGTACACAGTATAGTATATGAATGTGAGGAAATACTTTTGGTCTATCATAAATATTGAAGGTGATGGTATCAGAGAAACCCAAGAACTTTTGAAACTTTCATGAACTTTCACAAACGTATACAGAGTGAAGTGAGAAGATCCAGGAGAGCAATTTATACAATAACAACAATATTATAAGGGCAAAGAACTTTGAAAGGCTTGTCAACTCTGATCATCAAGCACAATGACCAAAGAAATTTCAAAGGATTTATGATGAAACATACTACTCATCTCCAGACTAATGCTGATAAACCCACTGTTTTTCTTGTTTTCTCAATGGAAGGAAATGCAAAGAGAAGGTAGGAAAAAGTAAATGCAGACCTAACAATAAAATTGAACATATAAAATTTGAACTATTTCATTTTTAAAAGTATTTTAATTATTAAAGTTCTTCATGACATTAAACTAAAATCTATACCTCCTGTACCTTCCATCCAAGTTCCACACTATCTGTAGTTAAAAAAAAAAAAAAAAGTTTTACATCTAGATATACCAACCCTTCTTTTGTCTGGAAACAGTTATATCCCTCCCACAATGATTCTTCTTCAGGGTTAGACAGCCCCAGTCATTCCAACTATTTATCTCATTATATGGATTCCAAACTGAGATCTTAGTCAGGATATTCTGGACATAAGTTAGTTTGTCAATCAATGGTCCCCAATAAAATGTCACTCACAATCTTACAAAGAAGACTCCTTGTATAATATGACCAATGTAGAGGACAGTGGGACTTTCTCTTTTCTTGCATAACTATATTTCTAATAATTTAACTTGAAAATGAATTAGCTGTTGGGGGCACATAATTAGTTTTCATTTATATAAAATCCATAAATACTTTGCAAAGAATTTCTCTTAAATCAGGTAGCAATCCTTGGTCCTTACTTTCCTCATTTGTAAAATAAATTTAAGACTCGATTTTTCACTAAATTTTTGCAAGACTAAATGACCCCAAAAGTGGTTACCCCCCTTCAAAATCTACAATCTTATGATATCATTATTGAGAAATTTGTTATCTTCAAATCTGTGAAAGAAATTACATTTCTCTTCATTAAATTTGTTCTTAGTCATTCTGGATCATAATTGTAAAGTAAGTCTCAAAATACATGGATTTAGCAGTTCCTCTCAGCTTTGTGTTATGTACAAAGTTGATGAACATATCTCCAATTAAGTGGTTATCAAATTTCTTTAAGTGATTGAACAGAGCCAAGGAAAAATGCCTTTGGCAGATGACTATGAAAAATGATTCAAGTTAACAACATAATAATGTAACAATCAAAACTCTAAAAATGTGGTTGTTCAAACTGAATTTCAATGATCTGCCTCTTATCTAAAAGGTACTCTATAAGAGAATTCCACAGTCAACTCAAGATCACTGTGTTGTTTATATCTCTATGATATAAATCTATCAAGTTCACCAGAAAAGTAAATGATGTTAATCCTGCACAAATATTCTCATAGTACACCCACGTGACTTTGTCCTAATACTTATACATTCTAGAATTTTTGAGGAACTGATATCAACTTCAGCATTCTTTAATATTTGCAATAAAACTTCCTGTCCTTTTCTTTAAAGATAAGTTTGCCCATCTCTAATCTTCTGACATCCCCCATTTTCCAACATTCCACATGTATGCAATATCACATTTATAAATTTGAGGGCTTTTGTTTTCAGTGTCCTGGAATAAGATTCTTCTGGAATTGAATCCTAGAAATTATTTAAAGTACATGAGTGTTCTCTGACTATATCATCACTTATCTTCAACTGCACTCTATATGAAACCTTGTTCTACCTTTTCCATCTTGAAAATCATTGTCCTTAATTAAGAAAAAAAAAAAAAAAACCTAAGTAGATTAGATTTCTGAGATACAGATAGAGAGCAGAAGTTCATCCTTGTGATCATATCTTAACTCTATATGATTTATCTTTGGAAAAACAAATATTTTTATTTGTTTATATTATCCATGTAATGATTTCCATACTCATTTACTTCTTTTCTCTTTCTATCTATCACTGTTTTTGCTTTAAAAGAGATTCACTAATCCATGAAGAGATACTCTCTCTCTCTCTCTCTCCACATACACACACATATATACATGCACACATCCATATATACACATGCATACACACATATAGGCATAGCAATACACACACATATATATGTAGAGAGAAATGTATACACATATAAATATAAGTACAGAAATATTTTAATAGTATGCCATATTGCACATCACAAAAATGTCATGGATTTTATACCAATATTATACCTATAACATATTATGTAACAACATATACAATAATAATAACAAATGTGTATATGATAAGAATACTTCTGTATCAATATCTATAGAGATTCTTATATGTATTATGTGTATGGCACATGACACATATACCATTAAAATATTTTTATCCCCACAACTTTAACAATATTTAATGTTTTATATTCAATAATTCTCCATTAAAATTTATTTCTAAATTGTATCTTATATCATTTTTTGAGATATATGATCCCAATCATAAATCTGGGGATTTATTGAGCCATAGCTATCATGCCCATTTAACACTATTGTTGTATTGTATTGTAATGTATTACTATGTAACTCTTTATGAACACAAGTTGAATTTTTTTTCATTACCCATTGTTCCCTAGCATTGTCCATTAATAATTCATAAAATGGCCATACAGGTAGATAAAGATTTATGATTCTGTTCTGTGCTATAAGTTTCTGTAATCTATTGTGCTCAAGTTTTTCAAGTAGCCTCAAATACAAAGGTGACTAATATTCCTTTAGATGAATTTCTCTTAAAACATACAAGTAGTGTTCAGAAAAAGATGGGTATAAAATCACTTCAAAGCAAAAAATACCAAATTAAATCTATTTTAATAGTTGTTGTAATTTGATTTTTAATCTATTAACAATTGCTTTGATTAGACAATACTTAAATTAACTCATTCAGTTAATCTATGTTTAAGTATTTTCCTTTTTAAATGCAAGAGAACACCTTCACTGTTAGGACCCATGGTCATTTTGCCTCCAAAGTAAATAACCTCAAATATATTATTCAAGCTATAGGTTCCAACTAGAAAGAGTAGGACAAATAAGAAGCTGCAGAGTGGTAAATCTCAACTCACTTCAACTCAATACAATTTTATCTTTATGTTTGAATAAAATATCTTTTTATATAATCAATATATATAATATATAATCAATATCATATTCACTTTATTTTAAAATAAAGTATGTAGAGTATGGAATTATTTATATGATTTTTCACCTTTTATATTCATTTTCTTGCCACTGGTCAATTTTCAAAAGATAAAAACAACTAATTAGAATACTTCTAGATGGAAGATCCAAGTAAGTTAGATGGAATTTTCCTTTAAATAACTTCAAAAATGGAGATATACAGGACTTTCGGCCAAGATGGCAGCATGGAGGCAGAGAGGTGCTTGAGCTCAGTGTTTTCTCTTAGGACTTACTTCATGACAAGCCTCAGAGTTAATGCTTGACCAGAAAAGAAACCCACAAATAATCACCAACAGAAGACATCTTTGAAATTCACCAGAGAAGGTCTGTGTTTGTTCAGGGGAAGGTCAAACAGACTGGGCACAGACTGAGGGCAGGCAAGCCAGAGCGAGACAGATGGCTCACACAGCTCAGACCAGAGGGGGGAGGGGTATGATATCTGCTGTTTCTATGAAAAGGCTTTTATCCCAGTGTGGATATTCCATCTTGGCAGCAAGCCAGGAGCAGTGGAGAGGGTGTAAACACTGGAGGTGAAGAAAATAAACCCTGGAAAGCTGGCATCTCTCCAAACCAGCTACCCCCAACCCCTACCTGAAGTGAATCAGGGAGTTCTCAGAGCCTCAGAGCACAGACACATCACAGCCATCGCTGTCCTGTTAGTGGCTCGCTGCTGCCCTTCCCCCAGTCTGTAGAAGAAGCCCATTAACACCATCCAGCCCCATCCCGTCCAAAACAGACCTATTGTCTGTCAATTTGTTTTCTTCAATTCCCGCTCAGACAAAATGAACAAAAAATTCAAAAGGGCTCTAACCATTGACAGCTTCTGTATGGAGAGAGAGCAGACTTCAAATACTGAGCAGACTAAAAACAGACTGTCCCCAGAGGAATCCCCTAAGGGGGATATGATCTGTTCCTCAATACAAAAGAATCTCATAGAGGAAATCAAAAAGGCTCTCACAAGAGAGCTAGAAGAGAAATGGGAAAAGGAAAGGGAAGCTTGGCAAGAGAGTCTGGAGAAGTCATCCAGAGTGGATAAGGAGATCAAATCATTGAGAAATAAAGTTAGTGAGCTGGAAAAAGAAAACAGCTCTCTAAAAAATTAAATGGATAAAATGGAAAACAACTTCCATAGAAGAAAAAAAACTCACTCAAAAACACAATTGGAAAATTAGAAAAAGATATAAAAAAGTAAGTGAAGAAAATACATCATTGAAAATTAAACTCAAACAAGTAAGAATGACTCAAGGAGAAACCAAGACATAGTCAAGCAAAACCAGAAAAACGAAACAATTGAAAAGAATGTCAAGTATCTTATTAGAAAGACAACAGGAGAGACAATTTGAGAATAATGGGACTCCTTGAAAAATGTGAGGAAAAAAAGAGCTTGGACATTATTTTCCAGGAAATTATCAAAGAGAACTGCTCAGACGTTTTGGAAACAGAGGGTAAAATAGACAATGAAAAAATTAATCGATCACCTACTGAAAGTGACCCTAAAATCAAAATGCCAAGAAATATACTGGCCAAGTTCAAGAACCATTAGACAAAAGAAAAAATACTGGAAGCTGCTAGAAAAAAGCAATTCAGATATGGAGGAGCAACAATAAGGATAACCCAGGATCTAGCAGCATCCACATTAAAAGAATGAAGGGCCTGGAACATGATAATCCGAAAGGCTAAGGAACTTGGTATGCAGCCAAGAATAACTTGCCCAGCAAAAATGAATACGTTTTCCAGGGAAGAAGATGGACATTTAACAAAATAAATGAATTCCATATATTCTTGATGAAAAAGACAGACCTTCATAAAGTGTTTGATCTTCAAATACAGAACTCAAGAGATTTCTAAAAAGATAAAAAGAAATCTTGAGAACTATACTTCTACCATAAAAATATGTAAAGAACATATGTATAATTTGTCCTAGAAACTAGAGGTGGAAAGGAAATTATATCATAAAAAAAGTGTAAAGTGGTGCCTCTCATGAAGAGGCAAAGGTAAGCTATTATATCTGAGAGAAAGAAAGGAGGGAGATGAACATAGTGTGTATAAATAGACATATTCGATTTATGGTGAAACTTCTTCCACTTCATTGAAAAATGAGAGGGAAGGAGTAAGCTAAGGGGAAGGGAATAGAGAAATTGTGAGGAAAAGGGGTAAAATAAGGGGAGGAACTTTAAGGTGGGGGAAAGATACTAAAAAGGGAAGGCTGTGAAAAGCAAGTGGTGTTCACAAGTTTAATACTGGGTAGAGGGGTAAGAGGGAAGGAAAGGAGAAAAGCATAAGCAGGGGTTAACAGGATAGCAAGCAATATAGAATTAGTCATTCTAACCATAAATGTGAATGGGGTAAACTCCCTCATAAAGAGGAAGCAGTTAGCAGACTGGATTAAAAGTCAGAATCCTACTATATGTTGTTTCCAGGAAACACACCTGAAATAGGGTGATACATTCAAACTAAAAGTAAAAGGCTGGAGCAGAATCTACTATGCTTCTGGCAAAGCCAAAAAAGCAGGGGTAGCCATCCTCATCTCAGATTAAACAAAAACAAAAAATTGATCTAATTAAAAGAGATAAGGAAGGGCATTATATACTGCTAAAGGGTAGCATCAATAATGAAGCAGTATCAATATTAAACATATACACACCAAGTGGTGCAGCATCTAAATTCTTAAAAGAGAAATTAAGAGAGCTGCAAGAAGAAATAGACAGCAAAACTATAATAGTGGGAGAGCTCAACCTTGCACTCTCAGAATTAGATAAATCAAACCATAAAATAAATAAGAAAGAAGTCAAAGAGGTAAATAGAATACTAGAAAAGTTTGATATGACAGATCTCTGGCGAAAGCTAAATGGAGGCAGAAAGGAGTATACTTTCTTCTCAGCAGTTCATGGAACCTATACAAAAATTGATCATATACTAGGGCATAAAAACCTCAGAATCAAATGCAGTAAGGCAGAAATAGTAAATGCATCCTTTTCAGACCACAATGCAATTAAAATTACATTTAATAAAAAGCCAGGGGAAAATAGACCAAAAAATAATTGGAAACTAAATAATCTTATACTAAAGAATGATTGGGTAAAACAGCAAATCATAGACATAATTAATAACTTCACCCAAGAAAATGACAATAATGAGACATCATACCAAAATATGTGGGATACAGCCAAAGCAATAATAAGGGGAAGTTTTATATCTCTACAAGCATACTTGCATAAAATAGAGAAAGAGAGGGCCAATGAATTGGGCTTACAACTAAAATTGCTAGAAAAGGAACAAATTAAAACCACCCAGACAAACACAAAACTTGAAATTCAAAAAATAAAAGGTGAGATTAATAAAATTGAAAGTAAAAAATCTATTGAATTAATTAATAAAACTAAGAGTTGGTTCTATGAAAAAACCAACAAAATAGACAAACCCTTAGTAAACATGATTAAAAAAAGGAAAGAGAAAAGGCAAATTGTTAGTCTTGAAAAAGAAAAGTGAGAACTCACTACTAATGAAGAGGAAATTAGAACAATAGTTAGGAGCTACTTTGCTAAACTTTATGCCAATAAATTCGATAACTTAAATGAAATGGAAGAATATCTTCAAAAATATAGCTTGCTCAGATTAACAGAGGAAGAAGTAAGTAGTCTAAATAGTCCCATCTCAGAAAAAGAAATAGAACATGCTATTAACTAACTCCCTAAGAAAAAATCCCCAGGACCAGATGGATTTACATGTGAATTCTAACAAACATTTAAGGAACAACTAACTCCAATGCTATATAAACTATTTGAAAACATATGGATTTAAGGAGTCCTACCAAATTCCTTTTTATGACACAGACATGGTACTGATACCTAAACCAGGTAGATTGAAACCTGAGAAAGAAAACTATAAACCAATCTCCTTAATGAATATTGATGCTAAAATCTTAAATAAAATATTAGCAAAAAGACTTCAGAAAATCATCCCCAGGATAATACATTATGATCAAGTAGGATTTATACCAGAAATGCAGGGCTGGTTTAATATTAGGAAAACTATTAGTATAATTGACTATATTAAAAATCAAATTAATAAAAGCCATATGATCATCTCAATAGATGCAGAAAAAGCATTTGACAAAATCCAACATCCATTCCTACTAAAAACACTTGAGAGTATAGGAATAAATGGACTATTCCTTAAAATAATAACGAGCATATATTTAAAGCTGTCAGTAAACATCATATGTAATGGCGATAAACTAGAACCTTTCCCTGTAAGATCAGGAGTGAAACAAAGTTGCCCACTATCACCATTACTATTCAGTACTAGAAATGCTAGCCTCGGCAATAAGAGCTGAGAAAGAGATTCAAGGAATTAGAGTAGGAAATGAGAAAATCAAACTGTCACTCTTTGCAGATGACATGATGGTATATTTAGAGAACCCCAAAGACTCTGCTAAAAAGCTATTAGAAATAATTCAGAACTTTAGCAAAGTTGCAGGATACAAAATAAATCCACATAAATTCTCAGCATTTTTATATATTACCAACACAATCCAACAGTAAGAGATACAAAGAGAAATTCCATTCAAAATAACAGTCAATAGTACAAAATATTTGGGAATATATCTACGAAAGGAAAGTTAGGAAATATACAAGCAAAATTATGAAACACTTGCCACAAAAATAAAATCAGATTTAAATAATTGGAAAGACATTGAGTACTCTTGGATAGGGCGAACAAATATAATAAAGATGACAATACTCCCTAAACTAATCTATTTATTTAGTGCTATACCAATCAGACTCCCAAGAAACTATTTTAATGACCTAGAAAAAATAACAACAGAATTCATATGGAACAACAAAAGGTCGAGAATTTCAAAGGATGTAATGAAAAAAAATTTAATGAAGGTGGTCTAGCTGTACCTGATTTAGAACTATATTATAAAGCAACAGTCTCCAAAACCATTTGTTATTGGCTAAGAAATAGACTAGTTGATCAGTGGAATACGTTAGGTTCACAGGGCAAGATAGTGAATAAAAATAGCAATCTAGTGTTTGACAAACCCAAAGATCCCAACTTTTGGGATAAGAATTCATTATTTGACAAAAACTGCTGGGAAAACTGGAAATTAGCATGGCAGAAACTAGCCATGGACCCACATTTAACACTATATACTAAGATTAGATCAAAATGGGTCCAAGATTTAGGCATAAAGAACGAAATCATAAATAAATTGGAGGAACATGGGATGATTTACCTCTCGGACTTGTGGAGGAGGAAGGAGTTTATGTCCAAGGGAGAACTAGAGACCATTATTGATCACAAAATAGAAAATTTTGATTACACCAAATTAAAAAGTTTCTGCACAAACAAAACTAATGCAAAGAAGATTAGAAGGGAAGTAATAAATTGAGAAAATATTTTTACAGTTAAAGGTTCTGATAAAGGCCTCATTTCCAAAATATACAGAGAATTGACTCTAATTTATAAGAAATCAAGCCATTCTCCAATTGATAAATGGTCAAAGGATATGAACAGACAATTTTCAGATGATGAAATTAAAACTATTTCCACGCATATGAAAGAGTGTTCCAAATCACTATTGATTAGAGAAATGCAAATTAAGACAACTCTGAGATATCATTACATACCTGTCAGATTGGCTAAGATGACAGGAACAAATAATGATGAATGTTGGAGGGGATGTGGGAAAACTGGGACACTAATGCATTGCTGGTGGAGTTGTGAAATAATCCAACCATTCTGGTGAGCAATCTGGAATTATGCCCAAAAAGTTATCAAAATGTGCATACCCTTTGACCCAGCCATACTACTACTGGGCTTATATCCCAAGGAAATACTAAAAAAGGGAAAGGGATCTGTATATGCCAAAATGTTTGTGGCAGCCCTTTTCATAGTGGCTAGAAACTGGAAAATGAATGGATGTCCATCAATTGGAGAATGGTTGGGTAAATTATGGTATATAAATGTTGTGGAATATTATTGTTCTGTAAGAAATGACCAACAGGAGGAATACAGAGAGGCTTGCAGAGACTTACATCAACTGATGCTGAGTGAAAGAAGCACAACTAGGGGATCATTATACACTTCAACAATGATACTATATGAGGATGTATTCTGATGGAAATGGATATCTTCAACACAGAGAAGAGCTAATCCAATTCCAATTGATCAATGATGGACAGAATCAGCTACATCCAGAAAAGGAACACTGGGAAATGAGTGTAAACTGTGAGCATTGTTTTTTTGTTTTTGTTTTTTCCTTGTTTTGTTTTTCTTCCCAGATTATTTTTAGCTTTCGAATACAATCCTTCCTTTGCAACAACAACAACAAAATTCGGTTCTGCATATATATATATAAAATTATATATTATTATTATATATTATTATTTAATATATTATATAATTATATATTATAATTATATATATATATATATATATTATCAGAATTATACTATTGTTATGCTTATTGTTATATATAATAGGTCACTGAATCAACCTCAAATAGTATACATAGTAAATAAAAGACAGAGAGAAAAAAAGATCAGAGATGGATTAAAAGAATATCATACTTTCTCCCTATTATGAAAATTAGCATAAATCAAGCTTTTTGGGATCATGCAATTGAATGTAGAGGTTGCCAAAAATTTGGCAACAGTAAAAGGTATCAAATATTTCTCCAAGATTTAATTCTTTAGGTAAAAATAAACAAGCACATCCATTTCATTAATATGTAAATTTACTTTCATCTTTTATAAACTATAAAATTAGATGTATACATTTACATCAAAATTATTTGAAAATTAATTTCTTTATGATTTATTATCAATAAATATTTTATTTATTTACCTATTTTATATACCCAGGGTCACATAAAAATCTCTTGGACAAAGAAGGGTTAAAAGTAGAATAACTTTAAGAAGCCCTGGTTTCAATCATAAGGGAATATTTTTTCTTTTAAAAAAAAGTTGTTGATATCACAGCAGCAGCATAAATCTAGATCTGGAAGAAACCTTAGGTACAATATAATGTAAACATCTTATTTTATAAATGAAGACATAAGGCACAGAGAGGCTAAAAGATTATTCCAATGTTGTACCAATAGAACATGACTGCCTAGATTCAAACAAAAGTCCTCTGACATATAATGTAAGACACATCATACATCAGGATGCCTCTCTCCACTGTTAGAGCTCAAGTGTGGTAGTTCTGGGGTCAACAAGAATAAAAGCATGTTATGAAAATGCTAATGCATCTATCCCAGGTTTTTTTTGTCTATTTTTAAGTCAAAAAAAATTTATTAACCATTGTGTTCCTGGCATTGCTAAATGGGGAGATCCATGAATGTAAAAAGTAGTTCCTTTCCTTAAGAAGCTCATGTTCTTAGGGAGGAGACAACACATAAACAACTCTGTACAAATAAGATAGATATCTAAATGGAGAAAGACAGATAGACAAATACAAATCTTGTGTGTATATACCTGTGATAAATACATTGCTTGGTATAAAACTGGATTTTTGCTAAGACTTGAAGTCAGGAAGTCAGGGAAAGTTGGAATTAGAGGAAAGACCTTCCAGAAAGCGGGAGAAGATCAAATAAAAACACATAGGGTTAGAAAGAATGATATATGAAAAAAACAGCAAAGAAGCTATTACTAGATTTTAGAGCACTAGAGGGAGATAAGTATAAGACTGGAAATTAAGGAATGCTTCAGTTTATAAAGAATTTAAAAAGCCAAATAGAAATTTTTATATGTGCTACCAAAGACACTGGAGTTTACTGAAGGCAAGGAATGAGGGAGCATGCCATATGGCCAGACCTGCTAGTGAGTGGAGGATGAACTAGAAAAACATGAGATTCAACACAAGGATACCAACCGAAGGATATTTCAAAAGTCCATCAGACTATCAGAGGAGAGAACAGAGCAAATACAAGAGATGTTATTGAGATAGAATTGATGGGATTTGAGAAGAGATTAGAGTTGGCAGAGAGAGAATGAGAAGTAAGAAATGACATCAAAGATTAAGAGACTGGATAACAGAATATGATGTTGCTCTTGAGGCAATAAAAAAGATTATAAAAAAAGAATTTAAGGACTTGGGGTAACATAAAGAATCAGTTTGGGACATGTTGACTTTAAAGGCTTTGTTAGGCTGCTTCCTAAGAGGATAACAAGTTTAAAATGTCCAAAAGCCAATTGAAGATGGGAGACTGAAGGTCAGAAGAGAAGTCAGGGATAGATTAGAAAATCATTTTTGTAGGGGTGAAATTTTAATCCATAGAAGCTAATGATATCACAAAGCAAAATAACATTTAAAGAGAATATAGTTCAAGTCAGAGCTTCTATGAACTTCAATAGTTAAGGGACATGAACTGAATGAAGATACAGAAAAAAAAGACTACAGAGGAATAATCAGTGGAAAACTAGGGGAGAGCAATTTAACAAAAACCTAGAGAAAAAAAGAGTACCAGAGGGAAGAGAGTGATTGAGGACAAGAACTGAGAAACAGCCATCAGATTTGTCAATTAAGACATTACTGGTAATTTTGAAAGGGAAGATTCTGTTGAATGAGGATGAAAGACTGCAGAAAGTTAAGAAAAATTGAGAGGGAAGGCAGAAGAAGTACCAAATGTAAAGGATCTTCTCAAAGAGTTTAGCCTTGAAAGCAATGGGCGATTGCATAACAGCTAGCAGGGATGGCTTCATCAAATAAGGTTTTGAATGAATGCAGAAAAACACAAAGAGTGTGTGGACAGTTGAGGTGCAGCAAATTGACAAGGAGAGATTAAAGATTACTGAAAGAATGATAGGAGTGGCAATCTGCTAGAAAAGATGGGATGGAATGAGATCACTTGAGCATATAGAGGTATTTGATAGATTAAGATAAGAAAGGCCACCTCTTCATGTGAGAGAGAGAGACAGGTAGACAATGGAAGAAGGCAAGCTCTAGGTAAGAAAAGGTAGCTCTAGATGAATACCATTAACTTTTCCTCGTAATATGTAAGGGAAGGTTCTCAAATGAAAGGTGAAGGGAAAGTCATAGGAGGTTTAAGGACAGATGAAAAGGGTTGGAAAAGCCCCTATGGTGAGTGAGTTATTGAATTGATTGGGGAAATGTAGAAGCAAAGGGGGTAAAGTAAGATTATTCAGAAACTTAGCAAAAAGTTGGAGTGGGTCTAGTCAGCATGGTTCTATGACATTTTTTTTTAATTTTTATTTTATTTTATAATTATAACATTTTTTTGACAGTACATATGCATGGGTAATTTTTTACAACATTATCCCTTGCACTTACTTCTATTCAGATTTTTTCCCTTCCTCCCCCAACCCCCTCTCCCAGATGGCAAGCAGTCTTATGTATGTTAAATATATTACAGTATATTCTAGATACAATATATGTGTGTAGAACCGAATTTTTTGTTGCACAGGAAGAATTGGATTCAGAAGGTAAAAATAACAGTTTACATTCATTTCCCAGTGTTCCTTTTCTGGATATAGCTGGTTCTGTCCATCATTAATCAATTGAAATTGGATTAGCTCTTCTCTATGTTGAAGAAATCCACTTCCATCAGCATACATCCTCATACAGTATCATTGTTGAAGTGTATAATGATCTTCTGGTTCTGCTCGTTTCACTCAGCATCAGTTGATGTAAGTCTCTCCAAGCCTCTCTGTATTTCTCCTGTTGGTCATTTCTTACAGAACAATAATATTCCATAACATTCATATACCATAGTTTACCCAACCATTCTCCAATTGATGGACATCCATTCATCTTCCAGCTTCTAGCCACTATGAAAAGGGCTGCCACAAACATTTTGGCACATACAGGACCCTTTCCCTTCTTTAGTAGTTCCTTGGGGTATAAGCCCAGTAGTAGCACAGCTGGGTCAAAGGTTATGCACATTTTGATAACTTTTTGGGCATAATTCCAGATTGCTCTCCAGAATGGTTGGATTCTTTCACAACTCCACCAACAATGCATCAGTGTCCCAGTTTTCCCACAGCCCCTCCAACATTCATTGTTATTTGTTCCTGTCATCTTAGCCAATCTGACAGGTGTGTAATGATACCTCAGAGTTGTCTTAATTTGCATTTCTCTGATCAATAGTGATTTGGAACACTCTTTCATATGAGTGGAAATAGTTTTAATTTCATCATCTGAAAATTGTCTGTTCATATCCTTTGACCATTTATCAATTGGAGAATGGCTTGATTTCTTATAAATTAAAGTCAATTTTCTGTATATTTTGGAGATGAGGCCTTTATCAGAATGGTTCTATGACATTACTCCATCTTTGTTCAACAGCATATAAATTGGAGTGAAGAACATGGATGGTAGGAGCAGACAGAGTACAGAGCTTGGAATTGGGAAGATTCATTTTAATGAGTTCAAATATTGCCTCAAACTCTTGGTGTTTGGCCTTGGATTACTCACTAAATCCTCTTTGCCTCAATTCCCTATTCTTCCCATATCAAGTTGCTATTAATCGTCAGCTTCAAATTGTCTTTATTCACTTTTTCTGTGTACAAGTTATAGAGGTAACATGACATTAAGTAGATATTTATACATGGAGTCAAGCTAATCTGGCTTTAAATTCAGCTTCTGATGTGATCTTGGGCAACTCATTTAACCTTTCAGAACCAGAAGCAACTATCTAAGACATTAAGTTAAATGCAAGCTCCTTGAGAAAAGGAGCCAAGTTTTATTCATTTCTTTGTAAAACAAGCACCTAGAACAGAGCTATGGAAAAAGTAGAAAATTAAATAAATGTCTGTTGGATTGATAAATTATAGGTATATGCTGCCATTGCTTCAGTGAAGAGGGTCTCCCTGTTGAAATAATTAGTTCAATTGACATGTGTTATTCCAGAAGAACTTCAGTAGAATGTGAGCTTCTTAAGGGCAGATATTATTTTATTTGGGTTACTGTATTCCTACATGCTACCATTGTGTCTCCCATATAGGCTTTTAATACCTGTTGGCTAGATTACATAAAATGCAAGTTTTTCAAGTCGTTTGGTGCCAAACTTTTGACTATTACATCAGAGGTTTAAATTAGCAATAAGACCACTTTTACCTATTTTTGTTTTGCCATAATCAAACTCTTCCCTAGAGAAATGAGATTAGATACCTTCTATGTATTCTAAGCCAAATTTTCTCTGTTACTTCCCATGAAGAAACAGGTGCCTTTATTGGGTTACACTAAGTTATCTGGCAAATGCTATCAAATCCTACAGTCTTTTTCAATACCAGAATCAACTTCAGGCTACTAGCCATAGTTTGTAGCCAATGCTTTCTTTTGAATAATTCCCAGATGTGTTTTATATACTGTGACCGATAATGTAATGACTGCCTTCTGGAAAAAGCTACATAAATTCCCTATAAAAGATATCCTAATAGGCAGATAACTCTTATTGATGGCTTGTAAATGGCTTCAGTTACTCTAGTTGTTTCTCTATAGGCTACCCCCTTCATTGCCAGTTAAAGATAAAGATCAATATAGGATCCTGCATAGTTAATACAGTGTTTTGAATAGCACAAAAAAGTTAGCTAAGTAGGTCTTCAAACATGAAAACTTTTAGGAAAGTCATTCTAATATACTCAGGAATTTATAGTGAGGGATGGCTCAATAGTGAATACTATACTGTCAGCTTCAGCAACAAGTAGGTATCAAGTTCCTTACAGGGTAGTTATGAAAAAATAATTTGCAAATACTAAACCTGAAAAAAATGTGAACTATTATTAAAATGCTATCATTAGGTATATGGATTTATTCTGGAAAAAAATATCTCCAAACAATATAATTTGTGAAGATAGATCCAGAGAGACAACTATGCAATGTTTCCTTTCAAAGGATAAGAGCAAGGGATTCTATATCAGTAGGAGTTATCTAGAAAATGAATCCTTCCAAGGTACCATATTCAAAATGGAAGAAAAAAAATCTGTAACACTTAACCACGAATCCAGAATGGATCAATTGCAAATTTAGGATATAAGTTTGTAACAATATTTCCCTGAAATATACCTGGAATGACATTATGATTATGAAAAATGGCCAGTAAATGTCTAACCTAATGAAAAGGGGTTTTCTATCAAATATAATCTGATTCAATAACTAGAATACAATAGTTCAAAAGAGTAGAACAACAATGATGACTCTGATAAAATTAACAATAACTAATATTCATATAACATTTACTAAGTGCTAGATACTGTGCTAAGCTTGTTACAATTGCTCATTTCATCATCACAACCCTGAGAGGTGAATGTTATTACCATCCCCAGTTTACAAGTGAAAAAAACATAGGTAAACTGAAGTTAAATGTCTTGTCAAGAGTCATACAGGTAATTTGTCTCTGAAACCAAATTTGAACTCAAATCTTCTTGTCTCCAAGTTTAATGCTCTATCCACTGTAGCACACTGGTGCCTCTAATTGGAAGATCAGGAATGGGGTAAGATTTGACTTGAAATTTAGATAAATGATAAATAGAAAAATTGAATTAGTTTAGATCATATTGTGGGTCACCTAAATCATTCTCCCTACTTCCCTGGTCATTTCTAACAGCTGGTTGAACCTGAAAGGCAGACCAGTATTGTTCTTACTGCCTTGCAAGTCTTGCATTTGGGCTAAATAGCTTGTGGAAGAGGATTAGGATGAGGGAGAATAAAATAGACACTGCCCCTTTACCACTTAAGTATGAGAATCTGTTACATGATATTAAATGACAGAACATTTCATGCAAGATCATGAATGCTGTCAAATATGACTAGCATAAGGAATTATTAAATCTTACACAAGATCTAGCCCTTGCAGGCACAGAAATAGGCAAGTACAGACATAAGTTTGATGACTTGCTTTTTACATTATTATGGATTTTAGACTAAGATAAGTCAAAATTCAAGTAGTATAAATCCATGTAATAAGGAAATGCTTGGGCTAGAAACTCTCTCATTATTGATTTTTTTCAATTCTACTAAAAAAAGGATGCTTCATAATTTAAAAAAAAAAAACAAAAAAACTTCCTAATTATCTTTTACTTTCCCACAGATTCTTTCCTTATCCAACCATATTTAAAATAAAAAGGCAATGTAGAGCATTTCAATATTTTGCTATATTATTTTGGATGGTTTCCTCTTACTCATCTTATCCATAAAGAATTTTCAGCAGTACAAATAAAACTAAGGCTCAATCTACCAAAATGGATTTTTAAAATAGCCATTAAAACTAATTTATAACTTTTAATTAATTTAAATTTTTCCATAATCCAAAGTAGTCATTTATTATATTCCATGTACTTGCTTATAGCTACTGTTTTTAAAGTTCCATAGATTATAATGCATATATATCATAATATATGAATGCATGTATACAATCACAATGATTACATATTCTATCAATGTAAATTACAGACCATTTATGTCTGCTTATCTTCTATGATTCTTTTCCATATCTTCCAATAAATTAAGTATTGAAGGGCCCACTCCTTCAATACTATTGGGGACCTCTAACATTTATTTCTAATTATATGAATACCAATGGAACATATATGTTATTCATCTATCATCCTTCACTAAGTAATGTGACTAGCTTTTAAAAAATTACGTTTCTTTGATAGCATACTTTACATGTCTTCTCTTTTCTGTAAATCTTTTTATAACATATTTTAGACTTCCCACACCCACCATATTCCTCTCCATTGTCTTCCAGAGGTAATCCACAAATTCAAAAAGGAGTAAGCAATATGTGAATGCTTACTTAGAACTGTGATTAGACAATATTCCACTTGAACAACAGCTATCTCTTTATGTATGGAGTGCCCTCATTAGAGTAGGTGCTATACTTTATGAGCAAAGCAAAATTGAATTGAATTAGAAACAGGAGATATGTAGTTTACCCCAAATGTTCATAGGGACTATTTGTGTTCTACTAAAAAAAGGATGCTGCATAATTAAAAAAAAAAAAAAAAAAAAAAAACTTCCTAATTATCTTTTACTTTCCCACAGATTCTTTCCTTATCCAACCATATTTAAAATAAAAAGGCAATGTAGAGCATTTCAATGTTTTGTTATATTATTTTGGCATTCTGATCTTATATTGATCTGATCAGCCACAGTCAGACACACTAAGTCCTTTTCAAGAACAAAGGACAATAATCAACTAACCATAGGTATAACCATCTAGCATAAATAAAATTGCAGTTAATACAAATTGTATTGTGTTTATTGTCTTTTATTTTATTTCCCATTGCTGGCTCAAACATGTTTCTAAATTATGCATTGATTATTTTTAGGACCTCTACAAAACCACTATTTATGACTGATATGCAGGATAAAATGAGATAATGAATACAGAGCAATTTACATATCAGAAAGCACAATAAAAGGCAAGGCAACATGACATAGTGAACAGATAACTGGCCACAGAGCCAGAAAAACTATAAATCAGATCAAATCCCATTTCTGGATAAGAAACTATTGGGAAATCACTAAACATTTGGATTCTGCAGTCAGCTGTCTAAGGCTACAAATTACAGGTAAATAGATGATATACATTGGTAGAGAATTTCAAACAGAGTTTATTAAACCAAATAATAAGTTGTTCAGATCCCTTCTCCCTCTTCTAAAAAGTACACTACAAATGAAAATTATTATCATTAATCTGAAGCTGATTTTTACAATATTTTATTAATGTACACCCAACTACAACTTAATCCCTGAGAAAGGTATAATACTTGTGAATTTCTAGTTGGAAATAACTTGATACTGAGTCACTGAATAAAACTTTGTAGAATATTTAATGCTTCATAATGGCAGGTCAGTGTGTTATAATTAATATAAACCAAATGCCAGTTTTCTAGTACTAAAGATAAAAGAAAAATAACTTTTTCACATAAAGTATTCTATTGTTATGACTAATATTTACCAATGTTTCCTTGATATAGCACCTCTTCTCCTTCTATAAGCAGGGATGAGTCTTCCCTACATGTAGACAAAGTTATGACCAAGAAAATGATCCATTCTGATTCCACCAATACCATCATGCAATTTCCTGGTAACCTACAGGCATAAAAAGTCCCAACCACAGATAGCTGAGATCCTGAGACTAGTAGAATTTCTGAAAAACATATGATTCACCTTCTCCAGGAATAAACCTTACCCTAATGACCTGAGGCATTTCCATATGTAGACAAAGGGAGCCACACCCAGAGAAACTAAGCCACTATATTCTTGTTGTATATCCTTGCTATGTTAGAACAAAGAAAACCTCTTTTTTTGTTAAGTGTTCAATTTGAGAATACCTCAGGTCCTCCCAACATTTCCAACACAGAACCTGAATCTTAAGAGAGTGTTGATGTTAGAGCTGCTTCCCACTATTAAAACCAGATAAGCCATTGAGTTGAGTCTTTCATTTCTTCTTAGGCCATTGAATTAGGATTATAAAAGGTTCCTGATGCCCTAAAGCATAGCCCTCATACTACTTCCAAAATGACCTTTATGAAGAAAGAGTAATTTAATTCTTCCTACTCAGAGACCTACAAAAATTAATAAATAAAGCACACATTTACTCTGTTCTTAAGTACTTCTCATAATATTAACCTAACCTATTCTCCTCTAATGCCAGAGAAACTGAGGTAAGTCAGATATTGGTTTTTAATTTTTAATGTGGAGAGTTTTAGGCTGGCTGACCAAATGGAAGTCATGTTCAAAAAATCATTCTGTCCTAAGGAACTGGGCAGAGGACTTTTATAGGATTTTAGCTAAAACAGGTTATATAACCTGAGTATACACTCTGAAAGGGAAAATGAAGGCAGAAAAGGAGGCCTAGAAAACTGGGTGGGTGGACAAACCATAATTCCAAGAAAAGATCATAACTTAATCCAGACAGGATAAGGGTCAAGATAAGAAGATCAAGGGCCGGAGACAGCAAAGTGAGGGGCAATACTCAAAAGGAGGAGGAATTATCCCAGCAAGATAAAGCACAAGAAGTTTATGACACAAAGGTATGTCTAGGATTTTTCCTGACTCAGTTCTCCCAGTCCTAATGACAAGGAAGGGAAGTGCAGGAGTGGCCATGATAATTTTATTCAGATCATAACAATTCAGTGTTAAGGGACAGGTTAATTCTCCAAGAGCCTTCACAGCTGTGGATCATAGCATCTGAAGGAGTTGCAGGGCAGCCTTTGCTCACAGGTGTTGTGGACTGGGAATAAGATAAATTGGAGACTGAGGGAAGAGGAGAGAGGTCAGAAAATGGCCTCTCAGTCAGAGAGGTCAGAGAACAGCAACTGTCTCTCGGTCTCCTTGTATCATCCAATTACAAGAGGAGATCCATTCTGGGTTGGATCTCCAGCAGCCACTGTCAGGTGGGTCCCATGTATTCCAACAGCTTCTGTGTATTCCAACAAATCAGGACATAACTCTCTTAGGCATAGAACCCAATTTCCCAGTTCTAGTATTTTAAATATCAAGGAAGCAAGATTTCAGTGACAATTACATTTCTCAACATCATAGTTTTGTAGCCATATCTTTATACTGTATGCTTCAGTGATTTTGAATTTTACTATTCTCTCATCCCCTAATGTTTCATGTTCCACACACCCCCCCCCATCTTATCTCATAGTCTTACCTCTCCTTGAATAACTAAGGTAAAAATCCCACTTATCTTCTAACGCTCGCTCATGGGACTCAAGTGTCCCCTTCTACGAACCCTTAACTCTGATTACCAGATGTATCCTTTATCTCTTCTGGATACCTGTATGAACTTTATCTGCACCCCTCTTATAGTATATATATTCTACTATAGAGTTATTTGTGGATTTGTCAGACCTTCCACGCTAGATTATAAATTTCTCAAAGACTAGATTCATACTTTGCTCATTTATATATATACACATATGAACATATATATGTGTGTGTGTGTGTATAAAACATAGGGTTTTACATATGGTAAACACTCAAAAAGTCAATTTAAAGTTAATAGTTTACTGTAGCAAAAAAATTAAATCAGTAGCCGTCACCAACATTAGCAAAGACTTTATTTTCAAACTCCACTAAAAAGAATGTGCATACATATATACACATATATACATGCACACTCACAAATATTTAAATAAATAAAATACTTGGAATTATTATGTAATATTGTAATGGAGAAATACATTTCTTATTGTTCCATTAGAAAGATTGTTTAGATTTCTCCAAAGAGAAGATAACTGAACTCATGACCATTGACCCTAAGACCATACATATTTGATCTCCTTTGGACAACACATCCAAGAACCAATCATCTTCTTGTTTGGGGGGTCTTTTTTAGCCCTCCTCTTTTCCTATCACATATGAAATATTATATTCTAGCAGTATACTGTGGCAGAATTCTGATTAATTTACAAATGAGGTCAAGCCAATATAGACAGCAAATTTAAATATTTTCTAAATTATTTCTTAATTTTCTTATCAGTAAGTCTTTTGGTGCAATATATTTAACCCATTTTCAACTCTATTTGTTTTACTTTTTCTTCATTCTTCTTTCAATCATTAGAAGTAGTTTTTACTCCTCAGAAACAGAGAAATAAAATTAATAACCTCTAAAAAAGAACTATAATATATCTATCATATAATATAAAGAACTATAATATATAATATAATATAATATAATATAATATAATATAATATAATATAATATAATATAATATAATATAATATAATATAATATAATATAATATAATATAATATATATAATATATCCTACCTTTTCTGACTTTGCCTCAAATCCTGAAGAGAAACAGTAATATATTGCTACATTAAATATTGGTCAATCAACAAACTCTTATTAAATGCTTATTATATGTGTATCATGAAGCTCAGAATACAAATAAAAGCCAATACACAGTCTGCCCAGTCAAAAAACATTCTAAAGGGAAAAAAATATTTAAATAACCATGAATATCCAAGACATATACTCATGTCTAAGTCCAAGGCATATTTTATTTCGCTATTCTCCTTTAAACACAAAAGTCAATGGATAAAATATTAATTTCAGTCATTCAGATGGAATAAACTGATTGCTCTGAATAAGCAACAGTGAGTTTTACAGAACCCATGAACAGACAACTCTTTCCAGAAAATCCTGATTTCTTTGTCTATATTTACCATCTGATTATCATAATGGTATTTGACAAATACCAACATTTAAGTCACTTGGCTTTAACCTATTTTAAGACATTCAGTTTTTATATAAGTCACATCCCCTGTATGAATGTTCATAGTCAATTATTCTTTGGCAGGCAAGGCCATATTCTACTTTTACAGTACACTATAACTGATTCAGGAAATCTTAATAGCCAGTATCAAAAAATAATTGAACCAACTACATATGGGCAATGTGAACCTTTTGGTTATAATTTAATGAGCCACATTCTTCTTGTTTAAAAATCGTCATTCCATTCCGCTATAAAAATTAGGTAGCCTCTTGGGCTTCTTCGTTTTACTTTTTCTAGATAAATATCAATAACATAAATGAGGTTAAAAGTTAACTTCCTGTAAGACTCCAAAGTTTGATTAGTTATATGAGTTCCAACAGTGCTCCTTCAAGGCAAGAAAAGATCTTATGTAAACCCTCACATAAGGAACTTATTCCTTGACAATTTATCACAAGTGCACAAGTAGAAAATACTAGACAAAAATGCTAAACAAATCTAATCTTGTACTATCAATTTCTTTTTTAACAAAGAAAAACTAACAAATGAAGTCTAAAATATTCAATACTTCAAGAAGATCCAATTTAGAATAGGAGCACAAAGGAAGAACAAATTGCTATTACTAGAAAGTAAGCTATCAGAGGGAAGAACTGTCTCCAAGACTGTAACATATTGCTTATCTTTTTCCATGGCAACATAAATGTATATAAGAAAACATACTAAAAATATTTATTGCAAAAGTCTGAAGCCTGTTCTCACAGTTTTATTGGGATCTTGAAGCCAGAATTGAAATTTTATTGGAATTTTGGAACTGGAACAATGACAGATTCTATAACTTGTCATAGATATTAAGATATTAAGAGAATTAAAGCTAAGTCATAGGATAAACCTGGTTCTGAAGCATCTAACATATCTATTTCAGGAAATCAAAAATATTATAAAGATACTTTACACTGGCATATAAATTTCATTTCTGAGCAGTGTAACTCTTTCATCATCACTTTCTCACTCCAGTTCTAAGGATGAGAGTTAATATGAAATACTGAAGCTATAACCAATGCTTTCCACTGGGATATGGTGCTTTATCATCTTTGGTTATGGTTGGTTATATCATATGGATTTCATACCTCCATTTGTTTATCCTTTAGTGTTATAAACTGGTAGTTTGTGGGCAAGTTCAACCATCAATAATGTGTTGTATAAGATGAACTCCCATAGTTAGTATTCCAGTTCTAACCATTTGTTAACTTAGTGGAAAAATACCAAAACACTATTTATAGAGTACAAAAAATTATTTTTCCTACATACCAAAAACTTGATATTTTTAAAAGGGGCATTCACTTACAAATGGCTAGCTGAGCAGAAAACTACTCTGTCTTGTTCAGAACACATCTGAAGCACTTGTGTTCAATTCAGTATACTATATTTTGGAAAGCATGTTGACAAGCTACACTTTATGCAAAGTAGAATAAAATGGAATGCTGAGGGAACTAAAACTCATCCTAAAGAAGTCATTTCATGAATTTGGCCAGAAGGGAAGATTTGGAGGCAGTGGGAATTATAGCTGCCTTACAACATCTAAAGAGATATCACCTAGAAGAGATTAAATTTGTTTTTCTCAACCTCAAAAGACTGTGCTAGGAAAAAGGAATAGTCATTCAATGACACAGTTTTCAGTTCAATATAAGAAAATGCTTCTGAAAAATAAGATCTATCAAAAAATGATACATTCCTCCCTCAGAAAATTGTGTGTGTCTCCACCACTCAGAGATCTTTAAATTGAGGCACAGGCCATAATAGAAAGGGTTTATGCTTTGGGTGGGGTAGAATTTAATTATCTGAAGTCCTTTTTAATTTCACAGTTCTAAAACTCCTATGACAGGGCAGCTAGTTAGTGTTGTGGATAGAGCACCAACTCTGAAGTCAGGAGGACCTGAGTTCAAATCTGATCTCAGACACTACCATTTCCTAGCTGTGTGACCTTGGGCAAGTCACTTAACCACAAAAAAACCCAAAACCCTCTTTTTGTTGTTATTATAGCTTTGATTACCCTCTAATACATTAAAGATCTGTAAAATGTAGTGGTATATAGTAGATTAAAAACTGCTTAAACATTCCAAATGATATGCACTTGGGATGAAAGATTTGATACAATATAAAGGAACCCACAACTAATGACATGAGAGGGGGACATAATATCTTCAGGATGCACTGTTGTTTTGACCATTGATAGAATATAAGCATTTATATGTCTAATCATTTGAAATTTACTTTTAAAAAATGGTGTATTATGATTAGCTTGCCCTGTTGAAAAAGAACAACAACATAAAGAGAAACTTAGGTAGAAATGGACAAGATAAAGTATCAGAGAATAAAAATAGAATTTCAGGGGTTTGGGTATTTCTGCTGTTGCTTTTGTGACTATTTGGGGACAAAAGGGAACAATGCTACATCTGAAATTTCATCAGTGCAGTGAATTAATGCATGAAAACTCTCTCCAAAGATCCAATTTGGTTACTTATCTATTATTATTACTTAACAATGTTAGAGGATTTCCTAGGACATTGAGAAATTAAGCAATTTGCCTGTTCTAAATTGGAATCCAGGTCTTCCTCACTGTAAAAGTGGTTTTTCTCTATCATATCACATTACCTGAGTATAACATATATTTTATCATTATTATATCATTACAAAAGAAATTATTTGGACATTTTCATAGTCTTCAAGATATGGATTAGGAGAAAAAAGATAAAAGATAAAAATATTTAGTTCATGAAATAGGAATATCACCCAAAGACAAAAAATGTCTAGAAAGTCTAGGAAGTCTAGAAAGAAGAAAACCTCAGGAGGTGCCTGCTTTATGAAGATCTAGCTAATAGAAATGAGTCTTTCCTACTTAAATCTCTCAGATCACTCCTAAATAATCTGTCCAGATCTGTCCAAATTAATCCTCTAAAATATTATATGTATTATAATGCAAACCATTTGAGGATACTTGAACTGTATTTTTCATTTAAGTCTATAATTAGTGAAATTTTTTCACCTATAAAGTATCAAAGATATAGAATATTCAAAAACTTTTGTCATATTTTTAAGTTTTTAAAGCTTACAAGTGAACTAAGACTTTGGGGACACATTTGACAAATTAAAATTGAATTAAGATTTTTTTTGAGACAGTGGGTACAAAGGAGTGTAAATAAACATACATAGCCCCTAGTATGTAGCAGGCACTGTGCTAAGGGCTGTTTTACAATATTACCTTAATTATTCTTCACAAAACCTCTGTGAATTTGGTGCCATTAATATCCTTATTTTACAGTTAAACAAAAAAATGAAGCAAATGTGATGTACCCAAAGCTAGATTAGAACTCAGAGAAGCATAACAAGATCTATCCTTTATAGTTAAAAAAATACTATTGACAAAGATTGCCATCCCTGTAGAAAAGTATGTGTGTAATAACTGTCCTTTCTACAGTAGAATGAATCATAAGAAATTGTGACAGGAAGACTATGTACCCAACATCTTTAATTAGAAGGTATTATTCATGACAAATAGAGTCATTAGCTTTTCCAGCAATCTATAAGTTAGCTATGTTAATTGCACCTTTAAAACTTTTTTCTATCATTTGGCTTTTGATTACCCCACTTGTATACCAATACAATTATCACCTAATCAACAAGTAAATTCCTTAATTTTGAGGTCATATACACTCAACATATTTTATTCTTATGCACGGTGTAGTTCTACTAATAGTAGTATCTACATTTGTAGATAATACAAATATCTGATTTAATTTATCAAAATGTTTATTATGTGTTAGGTTAAGGGTTGTCACATTAGTAATTCCACCTTCTCATTTAATGAGAAATAATGTCTCATAGAAATGTTGATGAAATGGCTCAAGAAATCATGTGTGATTTTTGTAATAACTACACATTATACTGAAAGAATTTTAAAATAGCACAAAGAAATATGTGCACATTCAGTTTGCTATGTGATTTGTATGTACATCTGCTAGACTAAGGTATGTGGGGGGATAAGTGTTTTTCAGACCAAAATTTATTTGATTTTCTTGTTTTCTTCCTTTGAAGTCTTTCTCACAGCTCTAAGTCATTCATTAGCAAGAATTGGGGTTGAATAAAAGGTTCTACACTGTTTTCTTTAAAACTCTTTCAAAGATTTTCAGTAATTCTGGAAAAATAAATTATGTCTAAAATATTGAATACAAAAATAACAAATTAATTACCAAACATGCTGAAAGGGATTATGTGCCCCATAAATCAACAGTAGCACAAACATATGGTTTGGGGAATACTATTTTATTATATTTATTACAGGACTTTGAAGGCCACTCATGCTTAACATAATTGTTGTTGGCTTAAATGTTCTATTCCTAAACAATGTGGTACCTATAGTCCTCTGATATATCAGCATAGAAGTTTCCTTTAAATTAAGCTAATACAAAGACTTCAATTTTAATATGAAATATTAATATGAAACAACATGTTTCAAACTCAGGCCACCCGATTCTTAATTTTTTAATATATTTTTTCACAAGTTCCCTGTTTTTAGGCACATATATTTAAAAAGAGAGATGGTATTTTCTTTCCAGAATCTTTCACCAATATTTCTAAATACTGTTTTTCCCCTTCCTGAATTAACTATTAGTGTTTGGTGTGCCAACTTTAAGAAAAAGCAAAGACTGGCAACTTTGAATCCCTTTGTGGAAAGTAAGGCAAGAACAAATGCAAAGAGGTGAGAAAGGTTTGCGCGCACACACACATACACACACACACACACACACACACATAAATACATACACACAAATCTGTAAATGAATAAGACATAAATTTAGGAGATATACAGACATAGAATCTTCTACAATAAACTATTTTGGAGACAACAATACATGAAAATGAGATTCCCTGGGGCCATGAAATTCAACAGGCCATACTCAGGAGACATGTATATGCAGACCTCTGTCAAAACTAGTTTTCTCAAGTGGACATTATTATAAAATGATAGTATGTGCATATATAAATCTTCAAATATAAGTGATTAAACTCATCTATCCCTCTGAAGGATTTTTGAAAGGAAATTGTACACAAATACAAGTCATGTATCTAACTCAAACAATTTTTTAAAATCTATCTTGACTTCTACAATGTCTGTAATTGCCAGATATTTATAACAGTCATAAAACAACTATCTTTTAGGACAATAAATGTTAATAGCAAGCACTGACTATTATACATACACCAAAAAAAAAATGGGCACAAATCCCACCCTGACCTCTCACCTCCCCTCCCCTCTGAAAAAGAATGATAGAAAGAAGATTCACCAAGTTCACTAACTAGAATTCCAATGCATTGTAACGTGGATAATAGAACTGGACAATTCTCTTGTCAAGCTTTAGTAATGCATGAAGGAAAATGCACATGACAGAACAAATCAGCTTACTAATTTGGAGATTCACAAAGCCCTTTCCTCACCTTTTCATAGCAGTTTATCTACTCAGGCTAAACAGATAATATGACAAGTATAATAAGGTGTGAGCTCTAAAGTCTTTGTCTTTCTGACATTATTTGGAATGACAAGTTAAATCTCGACCCCAAAACATGACCATTCAGCATCTCATGTTGCTGATATTTCCTCCATCATTAATATACATCAAAAAAATATAGTATCAGAAAATCATAATTTCAACCAAGGGCATATTATCAACAATATCTCATTAAAATAGCACAAAAATGAACTTCTAATAAATTCTTTCACAGTTTTTGGCCCTTTTCTTGTTGAGATCTCAAACCAATGTACAGACAGCTTAACCATACTAACAAACTTTTACTCTGGGAAGACTTAATTATAACCAATTTTTAAATTGAGAAGGCAAACACCTAGGGATTCTACTGATTACTGATAGAGCAATTTGAAATAGAGGTAACTACACTAAGCTTCTGTTTTCCTCTTCTATAACATTTGCATTGCTTTTCTCATTGGAATTTTTAAGGAAAGAACTTTGGAAAACTGAAATTTATATATATATATATGTACATATATGCATATATGTACATATATATATATATCAACTACTATAAACAGTTATTGACAAATAGGTTTTCTAAAAACAAACAAAATTAAAATCTTGATAATATTAAACTAGTCATTATTCTACATTCAATAAATGATTAAACACTTTTTGTTTATTCCTTCTTGACTTAGATATAATATCTAATAATGTCTTTGGTTTAGATATAACCATTATAATTCTATCTCCAATACAAAACATTTATCCAATAAAAAGTATTTTCTCACAAAAACCTTGGGAGTAGGTACTAAAGATAAAAGTTATGTGACATACAGAAAAATAAGTAACTGAAGGCAAGTGTCACAGACATCAATCAATGGAGCTTTGCTCCAAATTCCCTAGTAGGATAATAACACTTAATTAAATTTAAGAAACCATATTAATAACTATATTTTAAGCATCCTGATAAAGCACTCTTTGACAGAAATATACAAGTGAAACTTTGAAAAATAAAAATGCAATTTAATTTACTAATCTACTTTAAAATGAGTCTAGGAGTATAGCATGCTTTCCCAGCTCATGGGAATAAGAAGTCAAAGGCACTTTAGTGAATGGACAAAGACTTGCTATGATTAAATTGGCTTTCTACTTGTGGGATTAAGTAATCCATATCTGAGTTTTTCCTTCATTAGTTCAAATAACTGAGTTGATTGTACAGCATCATCAAATTCAAAATCCATCAAGATGATGCTCAGTCAAAACAGAATATAAACAGAACCAAAAAATGAGAAGAATGATGAAAAGCACTTTATGTAGCATTTTAAAAGTGTAACTTTGAAAAAAGGGGTTATCATTTTCCATTACTTATGGTACAAGCTTGTAGTGATGAAAAGCAGCCAATCAAGCCCTCTTTAAAAAAAAAAAAAAATAGACATGTTCCAGAATTGTCTGATGCATCTTGAATTTTTTCTCATAGCATGAGATCCATTAGTTTGCTGAGATCATCTGATTAAAATTAATGATTTCCTATTAAAATTGATCAAAAGAACAAAGTCCAAGAAAAATTTCGCTTTATATCATTTGACCGGTTACTTATATCTGTGATCAGTATAGCTGGAGTCAAGATGATGATTCAACTTGTCAAGAATTACCCTTCTTGATTCTAAAAGAATTAAAAAAACCAAAACAAACAAACAAACAAACAAAAAAGCCCAACTAATCCTGCTATTGTATTGTATGGCTTAGGGATATAATTTCTGCTTTAAATAGGTAAAAATCTATACCATTTTCCCCATAAAACAACTAAGTTTTAAGCTTAGATACCTTTTTTTCCTTAGAGATAATTACTATACTAATGATGGTGCTTATTTTCATTAGATAAGAATGATAAGATAAAATTTCACACTTGGGAATGATATGGCAATCAGAATAATGAATATTCCCAGAATTTGTTTCATAATAGATTTGTATGGATTCTAAATTATAAGGTTAACCACATACTTACAGATCTTATTTTATTTCAGCTATTTAAGAATGTTCAAGTTTTACACAATAAAATCTCAATGAGACCTCTCAATCAGAATGTTTATTCTGCCATTTTAACCAGTCATTATTGATTAAATGAATGCCCAAAATGTTTAAAGACATATAAGACCAGAATTATAGTTTCATTAATAAAAAATAATTCCATTGTAAGAATTATACTCAACAAGTCAGATCACTGCCTTCTCTATTACAGTTTGAGAGTGTTACCCATGTATCTGGAAATTTAAGTGATTGACCCAGGGTGACAAATCCAGTATATGTCCAAGGTGAGACTTGAAACCAGATAATTTTAATTCTTTGGTACCCTTCCGAAGCACAATAACGCACTGCTTTTCATTAATTAGAGGATATCATCAAAGAAATATGTGATCAGAAAAAATGGTAGATGACATGATTGTGAGTAAATGATAACAGATGGGTAGTGTATACAATACATTTATATTTATATAACACTAAGAGACCTAGAAGAAGGATTCTCAGACATTCCCTAACTCTATGTGGCAGATTTTTTGGAAGGCATATATGAATACAAGAAAAAAATATGGATTAGGTGCATTACTGGAAAGGTAAGAATCTGCAATATCACAGATCCAATGAATGTTAAAAGTCATTATTTTTTTCCTGTCCATGGTTTATAGGGTAGACACAATTCTAATAGGAATTTATAAAAGAATTCCAGGTTATATTCCTTTTCCAGTTCATGTTCAGAAAATCTATCTTGACTTTCTATGTTTAGAACAGTCCTTTTTAAATGAAAACTACTACAATGATTGATTTGATAAAGATTCTCAGTTATAAAAGAGCTTGATTATTTACAGTATGTAAATAGATCAAATTCACTTCCCACATTATAAATACATCATAAGCAAATATCATATTAAATGTTATGAAGCCATAATATACCAGTTGATCTCCAGTTGGTAATACCCTGCTCTTTGAAACTACACTTTTTTTGTCTAAAATAATTTTTAAGGTAAAACATTAACCAAGACTTGGAGTTTACAAAGCAAAGTAAAAGCAAAAGTACTTTCAATTTATCATTATCCAAAAACAATATAATTTCAACAGCCATGCAAATATACCTCACAAAAAGAAAAATTAAAATGTCTGTCTACTTATACTTTCTGAATAAGTTTGAGAACACCAACCTACTTTAAAATAAGCAAATTCAATTAACTGTAATACAGCATAAATCATTATATAGATTTAAGCTCCCAGTAAGATGGGGCTATTATTTTTTTTCTTATGGCTTAGTTTTGTTTTGTCTTTTTATCCTCAGAACTTAGAAAAATGCCTGGAACAAGAGAGGCATTTAATAAATATTGTTAATGGGTTGATTAAGCAAAGTTATCCAAGATCCCTTGATAACAAATGCTCTGTCTTAGTTTGAATAGCATTAAAATGCGATAAATTGTATATAATATAACATAGAACTTTGTTTCCCACAGAGAATTGTTTAGAATATTTCAAAAAGATATGTCTTGCCTAGATTATCCAAAGGACCCTCAATTCAAACCTACTTCATTTTTAGTTCTTTAAAACAAACTATAAATAAAGGACAGTATGTGTGGTAGGTGCCATTTATTCCAAACTAGTTTCTCTTTGTCATTCTTAAAAATGATCCTTATTGATCCCTATAAGACAAAAGAATTAGAAACAAAATGCAACATGTGCATTATAAATAAACCATAACTTTATCAGGAAATTGAGGATTTTTTTCTTGTAAATTAAATAAAATTTAAATAATTTTAATTATTTAAAATAATTAAATAATCAATTATTTAACTGGAAATAATCAAAATATAGTAGATATTAAATACCTTGGTTTTTTTTTAACCAAAATCCAGTAAAGTATCCTATATTGTCTTATTCAACTATAGATATAAAATTAATGAATAAGTCTCTCCTGTAATTCTGTAGAAATTACACTTTTAAATGTCAGCTCTCCCTAGTGTAATTAGATCGGAATTAAAAGAATTGACCATGTCTCATTTCTTACCACAAAATAGTTTTATACAAGACCATGAAGTGGACAAATCTTTCTTCCTTTTCTTGTCTTCTTCCTTTGTTATTCAGATAAACCTTAAATCTGAGATTAATCTTATCCTTGTTTTTCACAGTGATGATACTTACAGCATATTGCTTTCCCATTCTTCATTGTCCCACAGTTATATACACCTTATATACAAATTGAGAATCATAAATGAAATGAGGAAGAAAGAAGAAACTGCTGAAAATCCTGGCCATAGGGTCTACAAACCCTAAAATAATATCTATATTTTCTGTTTTGATGTTTAAAATAATAGTATTTGCCTAACTAAAATTAACAGAATTACATTGTCAGAAAAGACAAAATTTCACAAAAAGTCAGATTTTATAGTTACACTGTGACAGCATCTTCTCCATAGGATCATGTACCTCCAAAATGTCCATATGATAACGTCTAAAAAGAACTATATTGATACATGAGATTTAGAGAGTATTCTCCAAAGTTCCCAATGCAGTGCAGGTGCACGTCCATACTCTATAATAAATCTTGCAATTAGTACTAGATTCCAATTGCAGCTTCCAAACTGCATTATCTCTTAGGAAAAAGAAGCTTTGCAAATAAAAATCATTAAGAGGATTGGGGGGATAGAAAAAGAGAATATAACATTCCCAATTTCAGATTAGTGAGGACATGAAATATATGAACTATATGTATTTCATACACACACACACACACACACACACACACACACACACACACACATATATATATATATGAACAAATACAGGGGATAGACAAAACATCAATTTTTGGTCTTCTCAAAATCAAAAATGTTTCCCTTATGTGTGACAGCAGACAGTATTAATAAATAAGCTCTTTATCTTAAGATAGTAGCATGTAGACTTGGAAGGTACCTCAAAAATCAACTAGTATAATCTCATTTTGCTGCTGAGAAAATTGAGGTATAGAAAGAGTACATGGTTTGTCTGGTGTCAGCGGGCCAATAGAATCAAAACTGGGATTTGAACACATATGTAATCTTTCTCCTAAACCATCTTTCCACATATATACATTTATGAATGTGAATTGATATATCTTCAACATATTCATGTACAAAGAGTACCCTTTCCCATGACAACCTCTTTACCTAGTCAAATTAATCACATCTTTTTTGAGAAAGCTGCCCTAATTCCCCAGTTCTCAACTATCTTTTCTGAACTCTACATATTTGGTGCCTTTACTGATCCCATTATAAAATTCCCCCAAAAATATCATATATATTATTATTATTATAACATTATAATGACCCTGCAATAATATTCAGAAAGTTCATTTTGACTACAATTGGCCATTTCTTTTTGATGTTTATAATTACTGGCAGCCATCGCTACCCCCCTAACACATACACATGCACACAAATGTCAAAACTCTACACTTACATGAAACTCTCAATAGGTCTCTCTTTGGGTCTAATGCTCCCACTTCAATGAAATAATATTTTTTTTAAAGTACTTAGTACAGTACCTGACAAATAATAGTTATTATATAATGCCTATTACATTCCTCTTGGCTTTTCTATTATAGATAGATACATAGATACATAGATGTATATAGATATATAAGAAGAAATGATTTTTAGATATCATCTGAACACTTTGGACACCAATTCAATTATGATTAAACAAAAATTCAAATAATCTCTTGAAATATATCATGATAACTGACTTTTATATGAAAAAGTTTGATGGTTTACAGGGGCAGTATTTCAGAAGACCAAATAAATTGGTGGACCTTATCAAAGATTTTGTAATTAAAGGAGATTTTGGCTCATTTTATGTAACTTTTATAACTAAAATTAAACTTTAAAATAGCCAATCATATAAACATATGGGGACTATGCTGGTTTTTGTTTTTTCTTTAAGAAGGACTATCAATTTCATAGGGAAAACTTGGAGAACTTTTTAAGTGTCAGGTAAGCCACCAAGTGAGACTCTCATTTAATTTATGAGAGGAGAGAAACCTGATAGAGTAACCAGGTTCTGAGTGGGCAACACAGTTTCTGAATAACTGGTTTGATTTGGTTTAGTTTGGTTTGGTATATAAGTTTACAGAGAGCCAATTTGATCAGCTTTGCAATTCTCTGATTCAAATGGAATCCATGTTTACATTAGGAGGTTAACACTTTCTAAATGCCTTTTTCAAGTCATTTTCAGTTGAGTGCTTAAAAAAAAAAAAAAAAAAAAAAAAGCGCTACATTTGGATAAAGAAAAGAAGCAGATTTGTCCAGCTCATGAGCATGGAAATCCAATAGACAAGAAGTCAGTGTAGAAACTGTTTTCACACATTGTACATTTTCCTAAATAGACATAGAATATCAAAGACTATAGTTCATTGACATATTCCTCCCTATTTCCCTGCCATGTCTCTTTAAGTATTCCCAGCCTACTGAAATATTCAGAAATACTGAGTGCACAGGTTTTAGAGTATGGTCCCAGTTTCTGTGTAAAATATGCTATATTTTATTAAGTTGAGTAACAACAATAAATAATAATATAATTATTCATATAGTAAAGCAAATATGAATAACCATATTATTATTTATTGTTGTTCAATTAATCATTTTTTTTTCAGTTGTATCTGACTTTGCATGACCTTTTTTGGGATTTCCTTGAGAAAGATACTAAAGTGTTTTGCAATTTTCTTCTCCAGCTCATTTTATAAATATAGAAACTAAAATAAATAGCATTAAGTGACTTACCCAAGATCATGCAGCCAGTAAGTGTATAAGGCTGGATTTGAATTGAGGAATATGTCTTTCTGACTCTGGGCTTGTCTCTACACTTGGCCCCCTCACTGAACATCGATATTATTTCTTTTGCATTAATGATAAGTAAATGGCTATTTTAAAAAATATTTGGAAATGTCATTATTATGTGTGGCTGATTTGCCAAACTGTCACCCTGTGTCTATATTGACTGTAACCTGACATGGCTTACATTCTTTAATAATTTACAGACAAGGTATCTTACTGTTTTCTTCAAATCTTTTAGTTGATTCCGATTTCCCACCATTTTCAATAAATAACATCTTGTAAAATATTTTCAATATTTATTGCTTAGGTCACACAACAAACATATCTAGATATTTATGGATAAAAAGTAGCACAAGGAGGGTACTTATTCTAAGGTAGATTTTAAGAGAAAATTACAGATATTGGTAATACTTTATCAGGGCAGACATTCAATTTGGCAAAGATATGTTCAATATAGCACAAACACTAGCATGTACAAGAAATGATTGAAATGATTGGTATTTTGGAAAAGAGGTTAACAGGAGCAGAAAAACAGTGAAAAACTGAGGAATAAATATATTAGAATGAGGAGGACTAGATCATTTACTGGATACCACACAGAGGAAAGAGATCTAGAAAAGAGGAATTATCTTCTAATCATAAATACCTGTGTAAATCTTTCTTTTCTATATCTTCTCTAATTTGATTATCTCTTAACCAAATTTGCTCACCTATGGTAAGTAATCACCCTTTCCAAACAGATATGTCTAAGGTTGAATATATTTCAAATATATTAATCTCATTCACTTCTACTATAGGATGAATATAGCTGAAGAAATCCATACTTTCTTCTGTTATGGAATATAATAATTTATTTTAACATCTTCTAAATTACTTGGGAAAAGGGGGTAAAGAGTTAAGGTAAAAAGAATGTGAGGGATTAGAATAAAAAAAAACAGAATAGAAAGAAAAGAGAAATAGAGGAAAGAAATGAGATGGGGGAAAAAATGAGTCAGAGTAGAAAAAAACAGCCAGGGCATTTAGATCCAAGACAGCCTTTGAAGCGTGGAATCAAAGGGAAAGAAGTAGACAATTTTGTGATTTCAGAAGCATGTTTACAAAAGTACTTCAAGTATCTAAGAAAGCTCAGATAAGTGAAAATATAGAAATAAATAAATTCATGTCTGCCAAATAAGGAAAAGAAGTAACCCTGGAGATGATAAGAGCTGACAATTTCCCTTCCCTAATAACACAAACCATTTTTAACCCCAGTGTTACCCTTCAGCTTTTGTGCTGGAGGAATAGAAAAAGGTATGTTTTTTGACAAGTCACAAGAAAATAATTTGAAGAGGTAAACAAAACAGAATAATATATAAATAGCCTGAGGTGATGAAAGAGTCTCATTATATGGAAGAAAGTCATATAATGGTAAGCTGAAGCTGTAATGCCCAAACAAAATGCAATTTGGAAAATGTGTTATTCAACAGCTATACCAATTTTTATGAGTGTGTCACTTTGTTCCACGTACTGGCTTCAGCAGTTTGTCCTTAATGCTGCCCAAATATTTAAACAAGGGACTATATCTACTCTACATAAAAGACAGATTGAAAAAATGAGCTCACTTTGAGGGACTAGTTCTTTGACTATGACACAGTGAGAAAGTCTAAGCTTTGATTATTACTATCCTAAGATGCTGAAATTTTGTTTTGATTATCAAGGTTATAGAAGAATCATTTAGGAACAAGGATAACTGACTTTCATCTACTTTTGGTTTCATAGACTATAGCCATTTTTCTAGACAGGAAGAAGGAGAGGGTGATAGATGGAGCATCCTTCTGTGAGCTGCAGCTCCTGAGGAGGAAACTGCATTTGCCAGAGTCCTTATAAATACTCAATCAGTCCATAAGTTACAGAGCTAGAACTTCTGCCTTCAAGTAATGTTTTGTTTTATTTTGTTTCTAGTATATTTTTTCTTCTTCCCTTCCTTTGAATTTTTTTAAAGGTAATAAAGAACTTAACCTGGAAAATTAACTGTTCCATCCAGTCTTCATAACATTTAACCTGTTCCACAAAAGATGTTATTACAAAATTACATGATACATATACATGATACAGTATCTATTATAAAAGTAACTATAAGGTTAGGATAGCATCCAGCATTTCCTTCAATCACAAAAAAGGACCTCACAAGTGGCCAGCTATTGCTTGTACTGTGTTCATACTTGAAAAATATAGGATTCAGTCTCTGCCATACAGGATTTTATTCCTTATGGCTATCCTTTCTCAGAGCCATTCTAGTTAGTTTAGACACTATTCTGTTTCTATGAATTTCGTTAATTGACTATAAACTCCATGAGATAACAGAGTATTGAATCGGGAGTCAAAAGACCTGAGCTTGGTCCAATCCTAACACTTATCAGTTGTACAATCATGGACAAAACCTTTAACCTCCTCAAGTCCATTAATTCCACTGTTAATAATTTAAGTTTAAGCTTGTGTAAATATCTCCTCAGGAGCTATTCCTCAAAATTTTGGCAGACAGTTTAGATCCCCTGGAAGAACAGCTACACTCAAGGTTCTATCTAGAATGCTCTATGATTTCACACTACTAAAATTATAATTTGTTGGACAGGGAGATTACATTTAAGAATTAATCAATTGTGTCAACAGACACATTTAATTAAAATTAAACTCATTTATTAAGATGGTATAATAAGAATAATAGTTATAAAACATCCCCTTCCCCCTCCAATAAACTTGGAGCAACACACTCCCACAAATAAACACAATGTTAGAGTAAGAGCAGACAAAATGCATAAGTGATAAAGTCAACAAATAAGGAACTCAAGTAGCTAAGATAACTTGTGTCTCTGGTACTAATAGGACCTATGTTTTTTCTTACCTCTTAGAATCCTCAACTTTCAACTCTTTCTTGGTGGTGTCTTTTTTTTTTAAATTTAATTATAGTTTTTTATTTACCAGATATATGCATGGGTAATTTTACAACATTGACAATTGCCAAACCTTTTGTTCCAATTTTTCCCCTTCCTTCCCCCCCCCCAGATGGCAGGTTGACCAATACATGTTAAATATGTTAAAGTATAAATTAAGTACAATATAATGTATGCTTGTCCAAACAGTTGTTTTGCTGTACAAAAAGAATCGAACTTTGAAATAGTGTACAATTAGCCTGTGAAGGAAATCCAAAATGCATGTGGACAAAAATAGAGAGATTGGGAATTCTATGTAGTGGTTCATAGTCAACTCCCAGAGTTCTTTCCCTGGATGTAGCTGGTTCGGTTCATTACTGCTCTATTGGAACTGATTTGGTTCATCTCATTGTTGAAGATATCCATATCTATCAGAATTGATCATCATATAATATTGTTGTTGTAGTATATAATTAACTCCTGGTCCTGCTCATTCCATTTAGCATCAGTTCATGTAAGTCTCTCCAGGCCTTTCTGAAATCATCCTGTTGGTCATTTCTTACAGAACAATAATATTCCATAATATTCATATACCACAATTTATTCAGCCATTCTCCATTGATGGGCATCCACATAGTTTCCAGTTTATGGCCACCATAAAGAGGGCAGCCACAAACATTCTTGCACATACAGGTCCCTTTCCCTTCTTTAATATCTCTTTGGGATATAAGCCCAGTAGTAACATTGCTGGATCAAAGGGTATGCACAACTTGATAACTTTTTGGGCATAATTCCAGATTGCTCTCCAGAATGATTGGATTTTTTCACAACTCCACCAACAATGCATCAGTGTTCCAGTTTTCCTGCATCCCCTCCAACATTCATCATTATTTTTTCCTGTCATCTTAGCCAATCTCACAGGTATGTAGTGGCATCTCAGAGTTGTCTTAATTTGCATTTCTCTGATTAATAATTACTTGGAACATCTTTTCACATGGCTAGAAATAGTTTCAAATTCTTAATCTGAGAAATGTCTGTTCATATCCTTTGTTGGTGGTGTCTTTGCTGAGGAAATTATATTGCTAGACTCATTGAGTCTGGTCTTCACACTGTTCAATTATCAATTGCCTATTCTTTTTTGAATCTTTGATTTCCACCTTCTAGAAGTCAAGTTCTCTAAATTTGCTTTCTGCCCAGAACATTAGCCCTCTCTATATATGAGTCTCTGTTCCCAATACAATCAACTGATACTTGGACTTTCAATTTGTCCAGCCTTCTAAAGGTCCTGCATACTTGTTTTGTTTTGTTTTTAAGATTTCCAAGGGTGTGGCCAAACTGTGCCCAATGGTCAATTGCTATTGCAATTCAATTAGATAATTCTTTCATATTTTGTAAAGGGATAAGGAGGCACATGTCTTTGTATTTCATTAGAATATTAATACTTTATGAACTCATTATCTGTTCTTTGCTTTGTATGATTATATCAACATATGGTACAAAGTTAGGAATCACATCCTGCTACTAGATATACAAAATGTTTTTCAAATTTTAAAATACTATATGTGTCAACCATCGCTATTATCATTGTCTAAATTAAAGTATTATCATAAGGAAAGTATTTTCAAAATTTACCACAGAACAGAAATTTGATTTATAATTCAATTTTTAAAAAATTAATGTACAGTAATCAATTTAACAAATGTTTGTTGAATGAATTAATAACAATGTTTTACATTAATACCTTTCTATAAAGTATCTTGTTGAATATTTACCATTATGTCCTTGGAGAAATAATACAGATCAATAAATCATTATATCTTTTCAGAAAAAGAACTGAGGACACATGACAATGAACACATATTTATATTAGTCAAGAATCCATTTTTATCATTCTTTCATGCAAAGGATTAGCCATCCTTAGGATACCTTTTGAGGGAATCTATTCCTAGGAGGGAGCCGATAAATGATTCAACTACAAAAAAGATTGAGTGGCCTGATGAATAATTTGAGGGGCTTCTAAACACGGTCTCAGGAAAGGATATGTTTAAAGTTAAATACTTAGTGTCCTATCTCTCACAATTGATGCGGCAGGTCTTTTGAAAACCATTTCTGCAATGAATAAAAAGTAGAAATTACTGTCCTTCATTACCCTGGAAAACTAGAGGCAGTTCTTTAACTCTTCTATTTAATAAGAAGTCATTATGTTAGATGACAGTTTGGAAATGTTAAATGAAGCTCAGGGCTGGAAAAAAAGGAAAAAAGGAAATTAAGGATTTTGTTTTTCAAAGCATTTATTAACTCTGAGTCTAACAATTTGAGAGAGAAAAAATAGTGTCTTTAAGCTTATTCTTTGTATTGTGGTAGTATTGTAAGAACTTACGCTATTACTAATTGCTGCTCCTAAAACTAATTTTTTTTTAACCTCAGTAATATGAATATAGATAGACTGAAACTGCTTCCTGTTGGATTACTATCAGAGGAGACAATAAAATACTTTCTTAATTGGGGACCCAGAAAATATTTATAACAAATGATTCTTGTTTAAAATTTAACAAGTGTCCCAAACCAAGCAAAAACTGAAGAGTTCCCTAATGCTCTCTAAGGATAGAGAAGGTCCCTGAATAGAGAGCACTTTCTTGCTTCAGCCTCATGTGCCAATTTTTTCAAAGGGCAGACTTCCTTTTCATGTGAGCAATTTTGAAGTGCTTCCACAATTAGCTAATTTGCATGGGCAATTGGTTACTTAGCTTTCATTCTGACAGCTAAATTGATCCATTCTTTGTAAACTAAAAACTCTGCCCCCCAAAAGAGAAGCCTGTCTAAAGTCCTTTGACAAATTTGGCCCGTCTAGTCTGGCTATTTCTGAAGAACATGACCAACAAGGCTCACCATCTAAGCAGTAGCTTGCAGATGCAAGGAATCCTTGATATTACTAAGCCCTAGCTAAAGATCAGTGCTAAATCCAAAGAATACACAATTGGGAAGATCTAAAGAGAAAGTCAAAGAAAACAGAATCAATCTTACTAAAGATTTGATAGCTTTATTTGCTAATTCAGTTTGGAGGAGAATGTGTCTTTTACTCAAGTCTTTTGGCAATTTTATGGGGTTAGGGGAAAGTTTCACTCAGAAAAAGCTTGAAGCTATAAATGGCACAGCAACAATCCCAGAGAAAACTGGAACAAAGGGAAGACCTCTTAAGATGCTAGGACTAAGTAATGCATTGAGCAGATCAGAAAGGAAAGGAAATAACACTTATAAGCTGTTACCATGTGCCAGGCACTGTGTTAAGGGCTCTACAAATATTATCTTTACAAATATTTCTCTTCACAACAATCCTGGGAGGTGGCTACTAGTGTTACAATTAAGGAAAGTGATACAGAAGTTAATTGATTTGTCAAATAGCTAGTAATTGGATGATTCAGTATTTTGAATTCAGTTATTCTTAATTGCAGGGCCAGTGTTCTGTCCACTGTGCCATCTTGTTCCCAGAAAAGTATTGTACAGTTTACAAATAACTCATAAGGTAACTGGCTCAAGCACTAGTAAATTCTGTCTCAAAAAAGATTAGTTAGCTATTTACTCATCTAATCCCCCAAAAAAGGACAAAAAAGAAAGTTTTGTGTCTGAAATATTACCTTGAATCTGAGTAAAGGAGTTAGCAGATGAGCCACACAAAGTTGTTGGTTTGTATAGAAACATTCAGTTAAGAGGGGCTCTGTTTATCCCACATCAATACACTTTTAAATCTCATACAAGCATGATATGATTGCTTGATCCAAACAAATTCTGGTTGGACTCAGGACAAACTAGAACATTCTGTTTTCTGGATTCAATTGATAAAATTCATTTATATCCTTTCAGAAAGTTCATAATTAAGGAAAATCACAGTGTTAGGTAGAGAAAGGAACCTTAGATATCATTTTCTTCAACTGCCTCATTTTGCAAAGACAAAACTGAGGCTTAGAGGAGCTAAATTATTAGAAAGATCACAAAGGAAGTAATTCTTATACATACCTTTTCCACTTCTAGTGCTCTTTCTACAACTAGTAATAATAATAAATATTTATGTAGCACCTACCAGACATTGAGCTAAGTGTTTGTCAAATACTGCATTAGATCCTCACAATCCTGGGTGATAGGTAATATTATGATCCTCATTTTATAGATGAGGCAAACAGAAATTTGTCCAAAGTCCTACCGCTAAAAAGTGACTGAGAACCAATTTGAAATCAGGTCTTTTTGACTCCAACTCTAATGTTCCATAAGCTATGCCACTCAGCTGCCACAACTCCACACATTCTTATTATATACATATATTTGCATATATATTTCTGCATGTACTTCTATTTATACACACATATATGTATGCACACCTAACTAGTTATAAAACTCTTTCAATCGGTTTGCCTCAGGTTCCTGTAGGGATGATAACAATATCTACCTTGAAGAATTGTTGTGAAGATCATATAAGATCATTATAAAATGACTGGCACTATATATAGTATAGAGACAATTCTGTATACATGTCAGATATTATTACTTTAAAAACAAAAGAAATAAGTACAAGTTCAGTACAATAGATCAGATGGGTTTTTTACCTTCTTATAAATGTTTCTATATTTAGAACATCTTACACGTGTGAGAAAACAATTTTGTTTTGTTTTGATTTGATTGGTTTTTAAAGGGGAGGTATTATTTGGTAAGGTTTTGTTTAGGAATTTTTTTCTTCCTTTGTATTTGGCAAAAAAAAATGTAATCTATTTCAACATATGTGTATTGTACTCAAATATCTCACAAAAGAAGCCCTACTATGTTTTCACTAGTAGTTAAAATAAGTAACTTCAACTGCCTGTGATTAGTTGAAATGCCATACTTAACTGTTCAGTCTCTTTAGTCAAAAGGAGATCTGCTCACTATAGGTACCCTGTAACAAGTCAAGGACACATGGCTTCTGATCCAAACAAGCTACATAGTATAGTACTTGTCCCCAATCTACTTTCACACCATGTCAGATGGTTTCATTTGTTTCCTGATTGATACATTTTCTTCCCCAATCTAAGTATAGAAAAATTGGGTTCTTTTTTTCCCACCATTCTTCTATTCCCTCTCACTAGATGATTTTTGAGATACTGCTCAAATACTATACATTCCATGAAGCCCTATCTGATCTTCCACCTGGAATTAATTACTCTATCTTCCAAAACCTCATTGAATATTTTAAAGAGCCCTTTAGTTGAACTTTTGTATTCTATTTCTGACTAGTTATTTATAATATGGCTGGTGAGAGTTGGACCACCAACTGTAAAGTGCAAAAGTGGGTCCATTCAGATCCTACATAGTGTGATTGATAGGGCACAATGTGCAGTCAGTCCACAAAGATAGGTTGGAATCAGAATGCTACTGGCTTTAAATGTTAAACAAAGGAGTTTATAGTTTTTCCCAGGAAGAAAAGGAAACTGCCATCATAGCTTCTCATGGAAAAGGGGGAGGAGGAAAGATTTTCATACTTTTAGTTTAAGAATATTAATTTGGGGGCAGCTAGGTGGTGCAGTGGATAGAGCACTGGCCTTGAAGTCAAGAGGACCTGAATTCAAATGTGACCTCAAACACTTAACACTTCCTGATTGTGTAACCCTAGGCAAGTCACTTAACCCCAATTGCCTCAGCAAAAAAAAAAAAAAAAAAAAAAAAAAAAAATTAAGTAGCCATGTGACAGAGCAGAAAGATTAATTATGGGGCTGTGACAATAGTTCAGGTGAGAGGTGATGAAGCTCTATATCATTACAATGTTATCTTAAATTATACCTTAAGTTGAACTTAAGTAAAGAAAAATCATTTTTAATTCTCAAATATTCTTAAAGAATTATAGTTTGGGGGCAGCTAAGTGGTACAATGGCTAGAGACCAGCCCTGAAGTCAGGAGTTCCTTATTCCAAATCTGTCTAGGCAAGTCACTTAACCCCAATTGCCTCAGCAAAAAATAAATAAATAAGCAAGTAAATCAATCAATCAATTACAGTTTATTATCCCATTAGAATATTTTAATGAAATTTTTATGAATTTAATGAATTGAACAAAAAGAACAAAATAGAAATACTTCTACTACTTCAATGTTTGTAGAAATACAAAAATTACAGGAATTAAGAGGAAAGAGATTTTAGTGACTATATAGTATTTCTAGCTGAAAAACAATTCCTTCAATATATAACCAGCCTTTGCTTATAAATCTTCAATTACAGAGCACCTGTTAATTTCCAAGGAAACCTATTGTACTTATAGATAGCTCTAATTTTTTAAAGAATTTTATTACCTCACACCTAAATTTTTCTCTGCATCTCCCAATAATTGCTCCTGATTCTGCCCACTAAGTCAAATAAATTGAATACAATCTTTCTTCCATATGATGTTTCTTAGCATACTTAAAAACAAAATTTATGTCCTCATCTACTGTCTTATTTTTATAGTTTCACAGTCCCTCTTCCTTGAACTGAGTTTAATGTATCATGAACTACAGCCCCTGGTTTTTCTCCTCTAGACCCTCTTTGCCTCATAAATGTCCTCTGAAAATGAGGTCCCTTAAACTAAATTTTCTACATATGACCTAATCAGATTAAAGTACAAGGACTTTTGTTGTTTTTCTTCAGTTTGTCCTACTCTATGTGATCCCATGGACTAAAGCATGCCAAACCCTTCTATCCTCCACTATCTCCTGAAATCTGTCCAAGTTCATGTTCATTGTTTCCATGACACTATCCATCTCATCCTCTGCTATCTATTTTTCCTTTTGCCTGCCATGTTTCCAAACATCAGGATCTTTTCCAATGACTTTCATCTTCTCACTAAGTGAACAAGTATTTAAACTTCAACTTCAGCATTTGACATTCCAATGAATAGTCTGAATTATTTATTTTGAATATTGACTGATTTGATCTGCTTGCTGTCCAAGAAAATCGTAAAAGTCATCTACAATACAATTTGTAAACATTGATTCTGCAGCATTTAGCTTTCAAAAGTCCAACTCTCACAGTCATACATTGCTACTGGGGGGAAAAAGCATAGCTTTGACCAAATCGACATTGGTTGTCAAGGTGATGTTTCTGCTTTTTAATATGCTGTCTAGATTTTTTATTATGCTGTCTAGTATTTACATACTCCTCTTTCACTCTTATCAAAAGGCTTCTTAATTCCTCTTTACTTTCTGCCATCTGAATGCTATCATTTGCATATCTGAGTTGGTTTATTTCTCCTAACAACTTTAATTCTAGCTCTTTATTCATAGAGCTTGGTATTTTACTTTATATACTCTGCATTTAAGTTAAACAAATGAAGTGACAAAACACAACCTTATCATAATCCTTTTTCCAAACTTACACCAAATCAGTTATTTCAATTTTGGTTCCAATTATTGCTTCTTGGCCCACATATAGGTTCTTCAGGAGACAAATAAGATGATCTGGTACTCCCATCACTTCTAGGACTTGAAACATTTTGTTGTGATCCATTCAATAACAGGCTTTAGTGTAATCAATGAAGAAGTAGACTTTAAAAAAAAATCTGGAAGTCCCTTAGTTTACAAAGAAACTAAATTTACAGAGAAACCAGAGAATGTTGACAATTTGGTCTCCAGTTCCTCTGCTTCTTAGAAAATCAGCTTGCTCCTACTCTTCTCTTTCAGTAATTTTTAATTCCCATTTACTAAAGCCTAATTTCTGTTCATATAAATTGAAGCCTAAATTGCAAAAATCTTAGTCAAAACCTGGGGAAGTGAAATAAGCACAACTGTTTGGTAATTTGAACACTCCTTGGCATTGTCCCTCTTCAGGATTAGGACATAAACTGTCCAGTGGCCAGGTCTCATGCTCTATGCACTGAACCATCTAACTTCTTCCAATAAAGGGACAAATATCTCATTTCTGGAAAATATACCTTTCCTGAGCAGTTAGATGACACAAAGGAGTGACCTGGACTGACTCAAATCTGGCGTCAGACACTTACTAGCAGTGGGACCTTGAGTAACTCAACCCTGCTTGGTTCAGTTTTCCCATTTGTAAAATGAGCTGGAGAAGGAACTGGCAAATGACTCCAGTATCTTTGCCAAGAAAACCACAAAGAGCACTGAAATGATTGAATAATAGCAATGTCTCTCCTAATATAATTGATCTATTATAAATATAATAGCAACCACACATATATCAAGGAGCTATTGGAATTATTATTGTTATTGTTATTAGTTACTATATCACACTATTGGTTTATATTAAGGTCACTGGGTCACTAAGAATCCCAAATTATTTCCAGATAAAGTTCTTGTTTATTATACCTCCTCCTAATTTGTATTAATTCAATTAATTTAAGACTTTTTTATTTATTTCTACAAAATTTAATCAGCTTAATATCCTAGTGTCCCTGGATCTCTGAAGTTTCATTGCCACCCAGAGTGTTTCCTATCTCTTGCTTGTCTGATATCATCTGTAAATTTTATAAACATGTTATTTTTGTCTTAACCCATGTCCTTGCTTAGAAAATAAATCCTTTCTGATGATACTTTATACTTGTATTCAATGTATACATTATATTATCATTTGATTTTATTGTGTTTTTTTAAATTATAGAATGTCCTTTATTCCTTTTTCTAGTCCTTGAAAATATTTCTACTACTTCTCTATTATTAATATATAATTTGTTCAGATCTATGTTATGAACTCAATCAAATCATTAATTTTACCATAGTTTGTATGAAAGGTACTCTGTGACTTCATTTACTATATGAAAAGTAAACCACAATGTATACAAGAAACAGAATTTATAAGAACATAAAACATTGTTCATTGCACTAGCATGTTTTGATCTCTGGGTTGCTGAAAACACATTTTTCTTTTCTATTCTAACTTTTTTTATGTTATTCCTCTCCTAGCAGGCTCCTGGAAACTCCTTAAATTGTACAATAATAAAATTTAGGCTTTCAAACATATAAGCACAATCTGGGGAAGAAATCTCTCAATTCATTGATGGTATCTTAAATGCATCAGTAATTACAAACACTAGGGAAATCAAATAAACAAAAACGGCATTGACATGGAAAGCTGCAGGCAAAAGGGACAGGAGACTAGTTATTGTATTTGGAATGCAATGTTTTGTCCTTGTTTACCATTACTATCACATGCTTCAAATTGCACTGGGGACACCACTATTCATCATTTGCAGACAATATTCCAATTCATACCTCATTTCCAAATGTTGTATAACAGCTGTAAATAAGAAAAGTGGCATGAAATCTCTGTGACAGCTGCTTACCTCAGAGATTCATAAACTAAACCGCCAAAGAGAAATTAAAGACAATAATATGGGATTTATTACCATTTCTTGATAGAGATATAATCTCCCTTGGATTAGTTGGCTCCCAATTACATTCAAGGGTGCCCGGGGGTGTTTTATCAACAGATTACAAAGTTGAAATCAATCATAAGAAAGAGCATGTGAACTAAAAACAAACAAAAAAAAAAAAAAGAGAGAGAGAGAGAGAGAAAACTAATAAAAAAGAATTAGAGTTGATGAGATGTTTTCTCCTGCTAACATGATTGCTGACAGGACAGCTCCCCAGGGTGACACCTTTAGAGATGTGAAATTCATTCACCCACTTAGCAGGAGTTGGTTATAGGTGGCAGATGATGAATTCCCTTTGCAAATGTGTCACAGGAACAGTTTCCCTGGTAAGCTGGAGAAGACAAATAGAAATGGAAGCTCCAACAGAACCCACCAGAAATGAAATCAAAAAGAATTCATAGGAAAGAAATCACAAAATAACTAACCAGTTTTAACCAGACATCTATTTAATTTTGCTATCTTCATAGTATGAACTCTTCAAAGGAACATGGTTCATTTATTTGGTCATCTTTTCACCATCTTCCCTTTATGAGTTGTTTTTTCTAGTTTCATTATAATCATTCTACAAAACCAGGCACTAGCTTTCTCCACTGTGATACTTGATGCTGCAAGGGAGCTCTATACAGAATGGAAGGGCAGCCAAGTTAAAATGACATAACACTGTTCCCTCAAGGACATTTAGTCTGGAAACTGTCAGTGCCCTGGTGACATCTTCATTTGCAATGAAATCACCAAAGGGAGCCCCTTCTCTTCAATTTCAATTTGCTTCAACAGCACATTGCTGTCAGTGAGTGGTTGACTTCCACACAGAAAGAAACACTAAAATGCTAAAGCTGTCCATTGGATGTCAACAAAAGGACAGTTAGCACCCAGTTAAAAGACAACTACCTTAGATTCCCAAGTTGTATTACAGAAATGCTGACCCACAACAACAATAATACTGACAATAACACACACACACACACACACACACACACACACACACACACACACACACACACACACAGAGTAAATGCATTCCATTCTAGGTTTACTTTTATAATGCCTCTAATTATTTCTATTAGATTAATGAGAAGGCTAATTCTGAATTTCTGAGGAAAAACAATGTAAAGAAGAACCATGTAGTGACACCATCTAGCCTTATGGAATGAACAAACCTTTAAAAAAAAAAAAAGGAAAAAAATTCTCTTGCCTCTGATGCTCAGCCCTACTGCAACTCACCTCCCTCTTTCCCTCAAAATGGGCAATGCAAAATCATGATTTCAAATCAAAGAAACTGAAATATTATTTGTTTTCACTTAAACCTGTATGTTAATAGATTATAAAAGTAAATTTATATTATATTACCTATCTATTCACTGGATAACTATCAATGATCATTCAAAATTTATAGACCTCTCTCTTAGATGATCTAAAAAAGTGAAAATTATCATAATTAGTTGTAATAATTTCAAAATAGCTATAGTCAGAGAAAAAAACTTTCCTGTTCACAAAACTACAATTTGAACTCAAATTTTACCATAGACAGCTAATTATAACTAGAAATAAAAATGTATATATTATCAAGGATGGAAAATATTATGACTATCTAATCCATAGTCAAGCAGATAGTAAACTGGACTGGAAGTCAAAAGACCTATATTCTGATCTAACATCTGCCACTTAGCCATGTGATAGCAGGAAAAGGCACCCTTTGTGAAAAGACTGAGGTTGTGTCTAGGAATTTTTAGCTGAACTAAAGTGACAGGGAGAATGTTAGCTAAGGGCATTTAGTTTGAGGGCAGAGAACGAGAGAGGGAAGAGGAAAGATATCAAAGGATCATAGAGTCCACTGTATTCACTAACTACAAACTAAAAAAGAAATCTCCTGGCTCCTAGTTTAATAAGGATTTGGTACTGCAATGTTTGGCAATGTTTGAGAACCAAATGTTTGGCACTAGCTAAGATGGACCGAGAATTCATCAGGGATAAAAAGAAGTAAAAATCAACCTTCTGATAATTGCAGTTCCAAAAAAAAAAATTAGGACACAGCAAGTAAAGATGACTAGTTATATGACCCTATATAACCCTATAATCATAGGGTGACTTGGAGGCTTTGGTTTCTGCTAATAGGGTTCTTTTCTACTCATTTCATAAGGTGAATCAGACTCTGGTTTTCTGAGTTAGTTTCTAATCCCTTCCCTTTAGATATAAAGAATGATTGAGAGCTGAAGACTTGAAAACCACTTATTACACTTGTGATAATATTCTTGAAGACTGAAGCTATTAACTTGAACTGCTAAATATCAGCACAAGTCATCTATGGCCCTTCTTGAAATGTTTATCATCTATTATGTCCTGGATTAGAAAGTTCATTTCCTTGCTTGTGTGTGTGTGTGTGTGTGTGTGTGTGTGTGTGTGTGTGTGTGTATTGAATGGAGTGTGTGGGGTTGCAATGGGTGTATACTCTTGCTCTTTCATATATATATATATGAAAGGAATATAGAAAAAAGCATTCTCTTGGTACCACCACCACTTTAGAGTTTTAACTTTTAGTTTCAGGGGGAATATCTTGCTCTAACTTGATGTTATAGCTACTAAATTACCTTTTTGATATCAAATTCTTTAACATAACAAAAGAAAATTATTTTTAACAAAAAAGAAATAAAAACAAGTCATAAAATTAAACTATAGGAAAAGTAATGAGTTTAAACAAGCTTCTTTTGTTGTTTCATCTGTTCTTTGTACTGCTCATTTCCCACTTTAGTCTTAAAGTTTTTAACATCTGACTAGAGTATTCAATGAAATAAAAGGTGCTCTAATTAATAATGCAAAAATTGTTTTCCTCCACATTAACTCCCCTTTTTCTTCCCAGACCAAATCAAATCTTTATGCTAAAAATTATTAATGGTAAACATGCAGTTAAAAAAATTACCAATGGTAAGCATGCAGTTACAAAAAGGTTTCACCTGTCAGTACAATTGAGACATAGTGATAAAAGACTATCCTATCATTTATATACAAAAACAGAAACAATGAGCAGTGTTTTTCTAAAATTCAAAGCAAAATATTCTGATAAAAATTGTCAGGCTCATTCATAAAAGAATTGCAAGTAGATGGAGAAGCATAGAGATATTTGTTGAGACAGTATTGGATGGGTAGTTAGGAAATTTGAGTTGAATTCTGCCTCAGATAGTAAAGTTATCATAGTCAAGTTGCATCACTTCTCAGACATTTTATTCCCTAACCTATATGATTAGTGTAATGATACTTCTGCTGCCTGCTGATAGAGTTGTGGGGAAAATGCTTTATACATCTTAAAATGCTATAAAATGAGTTATAACCTGATTTTAATAAATCATTTAATAAATTAAATTAAAGAGCTAAAAGTAGGAGTCATGTCCTAGAAATCTTCATTTTTCTGATTTCAGAATCATGTTCATGTATGTGTTTAATCTCTTCAGTGCCTCAGGATCTGCTTATTTCAGACTAACCACACCTCTAGTGGATTTCCCTAGCTAATTAATATATTGTCAGTGTACCACTACAGAAAGGTCTAAAACTGGCAAGACAGCAGTATTAACCAGCCAGGACAAGCAAGCAGCCTTAAACAATCCAGTAATGTGAAATCCCAACCAAGCATGAGAATGTGAAAACATTCACTAATCCTAGACTGATTGCAGGGCCAAACCAGGCCATATAAGAGCAACAACTCTGAATTCTGGATGCTAAAATAAGAAAATGCGTCTCTATGAAGCAGCTATAAATAGATAAGAGAAAAAAATGAAAAGATGGCAACAACACAACTAAAACATAGTACCTTGCATTAAAAGAAAGGGAAATGGTTAAAATTTGACTAAACTTGAATACTATTCCTAGGGAAGAAGTGTCCTATTGTCTTTATGGGTATGATGACTTTAGAGTATCCATAAAGGCAAAAGCCTGAAATCCAAAAGATCATTTACTAAGGCTTGATTTCTAGCAAAAATTAAACTATTTCACTATGTGACAATATAAATTTTACCTGTGAGTCATGAGAAACTCAAATACAAAGGGGAAAAAAATTGAAAAAAAAAAAAAAGAAAAAAACATCAGAGGAAGACCCCGATGAGGTCCTTAAAATGAACCAATTCTTTGTTTGCCAATTATGGCATGAGCCAGGTCTTTGTCTCAGAGAAGCCTGCAGTTAGAGTACTTAGGTTTAGGCACAGATTCTAATTAAAGTAAATCTTTCTGTGTTCCCTGCTGCCTTTCCCCCCAGCAGCTCCAGTATTCAGTGTTGTTCAGCTCTTTCCTACATAGCCTTTACAAAGGCCTGCTCTGTTCCAGACACAGCCTGCCAGTAGAGTGTGTGTCACACTCACATTTGAGTTCTTAACAAGTTTAATCTCTTTTCAGCAACTGGCTGAAAATAATTGCTTGTGAACTTTCAAGCCCTGAGCTATTGGTGCAGGTGATAATCCAAGACTTGGCTAGCTGATGGGAAAAACAAGAAAGAGCTAGAAGATACGCTAAGAAAAGAAGAAAAAAAACCTCCTTCCTTCCACAGAACTCATGAAATAAACAGATCAAAAAAAAAGGGGGGGGGAAGAGAGGGAAGGGAAAGAAAAAAGGAGGAAGTGAAGGAGAGGGGAAGAAAGACAAAGGGAGGGGGGAGGAAGGGAAGAAAAGAAGCAGAGACAGAGATAGAGATATACAGAGACACAGACAGAAACAGAGAGACAGAGAGGGAAGGAAGGAGGGAGTGAGGAAGAGGGCAAGGGAGGGAGAGAGAAGTATTTCTGAGTGGGTAAAATACAACTAAGGACTGACTTTTAGAAATAACATAAAGCACATGTCTTCATGGTATTGACACTCCCTTCCTTTATTCCAGACCTAACATGGACTGACTGGACTCCAAACCACAAAAAAAGCTTGAGGGAAAGAGGAGCAGGTCTAAGTTGGCCCAGCTGCAATAACAAAGGCATAAGGCTTGTACCATAAAAGCTTTTAAAAATAAACACTAAAATTCAAAAAGTGTTGGGGGAAATCTAGCAATGGGTGAACCTCTAGGTTTCACAAAACCTTTAAAAAAATTGAAAAGTACCATGAAAATTACTAAGTAAGACACAGAGAGACTCAGAGACAGAGACAGAGAGAAAGCATCCCAATTCCACAGAGTGGGTTCACATAACTAAACCTTCAAAATGTCCCCTCATCTTATTCCAAGCAAAATACCAAAAAGCTATTACTTCCTCTTTTTTCCCCCATGTAAAACTTCCTTACATGTGTCAGGTGTCTCAAAAATCATGAACACAATACTTATAAATTGCTAAAGTCAGAACATCTGAAATTTTTTTTAAAAAAACATGCCAAATTAAAACTATTTCAATGTGGAAACTTTTAGGAGGCTGTTTGTTGTTTCTGTTTTTATTACAGTTATTGCTGCTATTCATGCAAAAGTATCATGATCCAGAGGAGAGAGTTGGCTCTGGTGTCAGGGGACCTGAGTTTAAATGTTATCTCTTACTCCTTCCCCAAACCTCATTGGGCCTCAGTTCCTGATCTGCAGGATGAATTAAAGATATTCTCCTTAAGGAGCCTTCTTGCCTAATTGCTATCATCCTAATCTGCAGCTAAAGACAGTTTATATGTAGGCAGCACTATGATAGTCTCTCATATTGTGGCCAAGGGTTCTTAAAGGGGAGGAAACACTCAATTTTGGCTTCTTACAAGTAATAACTATATCTGTCCATTCTGCTTAGTCTTTTGAATGATTTTTTAAAAAACACAATTATCAGAATTGTATCTGAACCAAATTAGAAAGGGCACAGATTCAACATGTGGAAGATGTAAATTTCCTCAGTTTTGCTACTATCAGAATTTACATTGAAATTACACAGATTTAGACCTAGAAGGAATTGCTGAGTTCATCTCTCCCAGTACCTTCTTCAATTTCCACCCTAAAGTTCAGAGAGAAGAAAGAACCTACCTAATGTCACAAAGTTAGAAAACAAAATAAAAAGGGTTCAAGCCCAGTCCCTCTGACTCCAGATTTAAAAACTCTTTATAATGCACATACTACCACTAATAATGACTAAGGGGCTTTTTCCTCATTATTATTGGCTATATTATCATGAATAGGTAACAATGTCTCAGTGCTCTAAGGCAGAGATGTCAAAATATGTGAGACTCATAACACTTCCAAGTATACCTGAACCAGAATAACATGTATTTCCTACCTGATTTACATGTATTACTTTATTAGTAAAAAAAAAAAAAAAAAAAAAAAAGTAAGCTTATTTGACTTTCTAAATCAATTTGCATCTCATAAGGAACCTTATGTAGGGTCCCTCATGTCTATTTGAGTTTGACAACACTGTTTTAGGCAATTCTGAAAAGCATGAAGTAGAAGATTTTGTGGCAAACTGCATTGAAAAAGGTAGTTGATTCTAAAGAAATCATAGATCCAGGCCCTCTACTCAGTTCTAATGCCACCTCCTTCAAGGGACTTTCCTAATTCCCTCCTTATGTTAGTGACCCACATCTTCTTATAATCAATCATTATGTAGGAGAGAGTCAGAGACTATATTGAATTGTGAACTTCCCCCTCATCCCAATATACCATCAGCTTGGGCAACTGGTATCTCACTTTTATAATTGTTTCCCCAGTGCCTACCATAGTACCTGGCACAAATAGATGACATATTGAATGCTTAGTGAATGACTGAAATGTGGATGATGTTGACAAATAGAAAATTTAGTCATCATGCTCATAAAGGCAAAAGAAGTCTAAACTTCAAAAGATCATTTTCCAAGGCTTGATTTCTACCAAACTTTAAACATTATATAACAATATCCATAAAAATCAAACATGACTGGCAATAATAGTAACAGCAATCTACATTCTTTAAAAATTCATGCATTAATACTCAAAATTTAAGATGCACCCTTAAATTGTCCATTGACTAAATGAAGATCACTTCTAAATTACATGTGTATGACATACTAAGCACAGTTTTCTTTGTTTCTGTGCTCCTTACTCATGATACTCACACCCATTGTCCTTATTAGAGATAGAATGAATTGCACACAGAGAATTAGAACAACAGTATTTAAATGTTGAAATACTTTCTTTCAAGTTATTAATGTCTTTTTAATACCAGTTATTTTCAATAAACTTCCAGAGAAACCACCTTTGTAAATAAGAGAAAAAAGGTAAAGATAATCAAATTAACCTAGAAAGGGTATCTGAAAATATATGCAATAATCTATTTCTTGGTCTCCACTTTTCTGAGAAGACGTACGTAGAAACATGATATTTTGAAAAAGATCTTGAAAGGGACATGAGTGGATAGATGCAGGATAACATGAAGATGAGCTCTTAGAAACCTTGTGAATATCAAGGATTTTAGTTGCTGAGCAAATGAGCCACCCAAAACCTCATATTAAATGAATTTGAAAGGATGCTGAGTGGGGAAGACAGTTTCAAAGACATAGCCTTTGGAGCTTAGCAACAGGGAACTCCATTAATGTTCCAGAAAACTCCTTCAGCATTTAGATAAAAGAGTAAAGAACTATTGAAGAAAAAGACTGTCATGACAGGCTGCATCCTGGCTTCCCCTTTATTTACCCAAGAGCAGGTTTAATATCATTGTTGGTAAGGAGAATTATATTGAAGAATGGTAACTTAGTTTAGTCCTGCTAAGGAGCACTACCAGTGATATAATAATGACCTAGACCCAAGTACAATGAAATCTGAATCTTGCAAGTAAGAAGTAAACAAAAGGACAAAAACAAAAACAAAAACAGAAACAGTAATACCAAGAATATAGATATACCAATTTACAGTAAATATATTGCATTATACTGATATTTAACCATAACTTGTCAATTACAGCTAATATTAATCACTTTTTTATAGCATTTCTGTGCCAAGCCATGCTCCAGGTACCGTGCTAAGTGTTTTTGCAAATATTATCTCATCTGATCCTCACAACAATCCTGGGGAGTAGGTACTCTTTATCTCTATTCTATAGAGAAGGAAACTCAGACAAACAGAAATTAAGTGATGTACCCAGTGGCACACAGCTAGTAAGTGTCTGAGGTCAAATTTGCTTATAACTTCCTTGACTCCACTGTGTTGTCTAGCAGACTACTAACATTAACTCTCTAGCTTTGTGAAATTGTATAGAAAAAAAATTTTTTTTATAAATGCCATAGTTAATGATGGCTTTTCAAGTCCCATGTTCCCAAATTACAGTTTGACAAAGATGAATTTCATTTAAAATTCCATTTGATTAAATAAAGTATTGTGGAAGATGGCGGCGTGGAGGCAGACAGCTGCTTGAGCTCCTCGTTTTCTCTCAGAACTTACTTCATGACAAGCCTCTGACTTAATGCTTGACCCAGAAAGAAATCCACAAATTATTACCAAGAGAAGACATCCTTGAAAGTCGCCAGAAAAGGTCTGTGTTTGTTCGGGGGAGGGTCAATCAGACTGGGCGCAGACTGAGGGCAGACAGCCAGAGCAAGACAGGCAGCTCACACAGCTCAGACCAGAGGGGGAGGGGTGTGATCTCTGCCGTTTCTGTGAAAGGGCTTTTGCCCCAGTGTGGATGCTCCGTCTTGGCAGCAAGCCAGGAGCGGTGGAGAGGGTGTAAACACCGAGGTGAAGATTAAAACCCCAGAAAGCCAGCATCTCTCAGAGCCCGGCCAACCCCAACCCCCACCTGGACTGACTCGGTGCGTTCTCAGAGCCTCAGAGCGCAGACTCAGTACAGTCATTGCTGTTCTGTTAGTGGCTCTCTGCTGCCCTACCCCCAGTCTGTAGAGGAAGCCCATTAATAACATCCAGCCCCATCCCCCGCAAAACAGACCAATTGTTTCTCTTGTCAGTTTGTTTTCTTTGATTCCTGCTCTGACAAAATGAACAAAAAATTCAAAAGGGCTCTAACCATTGACAGCTTCTGTGTGGAGAGGGAGCAAACTTCAAATGCTGAAGAGACTAGGAACAGAATGTCCCCAGATGTATCCCCTGGGAGGGATATAAGCTGCTCCTCAATACAAAAGAACCTCATAGAGGAAATCAAAAAGGCTCTCACAAGAGAGCTGGAAGAGAAATGGGAAAAGGAAAGGGAGGTCTGGCAAGAGAGCCTGGAGAGGTCATCCCATGCATTCAAAGACAGAATGGATAAAGAAATCAAATCATTGAGAAACAAGATTAGTGAGCTGGAAAAGGTAAACAACTCCAAGGAAAACAGGATTAGTGAGCTGGAAAAGGTAAACAACTCCAAGGAAAACAGGATTAGAGAGCTGGAAAAAGAAATCAGCTCTCTAAAAAATAAAATGGATAAAATGGAAAAAAATTCCATAGAAGATAAAAACTCAATTGGACAATTACAAAGAGATATAAAAAAAGTGAGTGAAGAAAATACATCATTGAAAATTAGACTGGAACAAGTAGAAATGAATGACTCAAGGAGAAACCAAGAGGGAGTCAAGCAAAACCAGAGAAATGAAACAATTGAAAAGACTGTCAAGTACCTTACCAGAAAGACAACAGACCTGGAAAACAGATCCAGGAGAGACAATTTGAGAATAATAGGACTCCCTGAAAAATGGGAGGAAAAAAAGAGCTTGGACACCATTTTCGAGGAAATTATCAAAGAGAACTGCCCAGACATTCTGGAAACAGAGGGTAAAATAGACATTGAGAAAATTCATCGATCACCTACTGAAAGGGACCCTAAAATCAAAACGCCAAGAAATATAGTGGCCAAGTTCAAGAACCATCAGACAAAGGAAAAGATATTGGAAGCTGCTAGAAAAAAAACAATTCAGATATGGAGGATCCACAATAAGGATAACACAGGATCTAGCAGCGTCCACATTAAAAGAACGCAGGGCCTGGAACATGATATTCCGAAAGGCTAAGGAACTTGGTATGCAGCCAAGAATAACTTACCCAGCAAGAATGAGCATCGTTTTCCAGGGAAGAAGATGGACATTTAACGAAATAAATGAATTCCATCTATTTTTGATGAAAAAACCAGACCTACATAAAAGGTTTGATCTTCAAATACAGAACTCAAGAGACTTCTAAAAAAGGTAAAAAGAAATCTTGAGAACTATACTTCTGTCAAAAAAATATGTAAAGAACATATGTACAATTTGTCTTAGAAACTAGAGATGGAAAGGAGATTATATCATAAAGTATAAAGTGGTGGTACTACATCTCATGAAGAGGCAAAGGTAACCTATTATATCTGAGAGAAAGAAAGGAGGGAGATGAACATAGCGTGTATCAATAGACATATTCGATTTATGGTGAAACTTCTTCCATTTCATTGAAAAGTGAAAGGGAAGGAGTAAGCTAAGGGGAAGGGAATACAGTAATTTCGAGGAAAAGGGATAAAATAAGGGGAGGATCTTTAAGGTTGGTGAGGGATCCTAAAAAGGGAGGGCTGTGAAAAGCAAGTGGTGTTTACCAGTTGAATACTGGATAGGAGGGTAAAAGGGAAGGAAAGGGGAAAAGCATAAGCAGGGGTTAATAGGATGGCAAGCAATATAGAATTAGTCCTTCTAACCATAAATGTGAATGGGGCAAACTGCCTCATAAAGAGGAAGCAGTTAGCAGACTGGATTAAAAGTCAGAATCCTACTATATGTTGTTTACAGGAAACACACCTGAAACAGGATGAGACATTCAAACTAAAAGTAAAAGGGTGGAGCAGAATCTATTATGCTTCAGGTAAAACCAAAAAAGCAGGAGTAGCCATCCTCATCTCAGATCAAGCAAAAACAAAAATTGATCTAATTAAAAGAGATAAGGAAGGGCATTATATCCTGCTAAAGGGAAGCATCAATAGTGAAGCAGTATCAATATTAAACATGTATGCACCAAGTGGTGCAGCATCTAAATTCTTAAAAGAGAAATTAAGAGAGCTGCAAGAGGAAATAGATAGCAAAACTATAATAGCGGGAGATCTCAACCTTGCACTCTCAGAATTAGATAAATCAAACCACAAAATAAATAAGAAAGAAGTCAAAGAGGTAAATAGAATACTAGAAAAGTTTGATATGATAGATCTTTGGCGAAAGCTAAATGGAGACAGAAAGGAATATACTTTCTTCTCAGCAGTTCATGGAACCTATACAAAAATTGATCATATACTAGGGCATAAAAACCTCAAAATCAAATGCAGTAAGGCAGAAATAGTAAATGCATCCTTTTCAGACCATAATGCAATCAAAATAACATTTAATAAAAAGCCAGGGGAAAATAGACCAAAAAATAATTGGAAACTAAATAATCTTATACTAAAGAATGATTGGGTAAAACAGCAAATCATAGACATAATTAATAACTTCACCCAAGAAAATGACAATAATGAGACATCATACCAAAATGTGTGGGATACAGCCAAAGCAGTAATTAGGGGAAGTTTTATATCTCTACAGGCCTACTTGCATAAAGTAGAGAAAGAGAGGGCCAACGAATTGGGTTTACAACTAAAATTGCTAGAAAAGGAACAAATTAAAAACCCCCAGACAAACACAAAACTTGAAATTCAAAAAATAAAAGGTGAGATTAATAAAATTGAAAGTAAAAAAACTATTGAATTAATTAATAAAACTAAGAGTTGGTTTTATGAAAAAACCAACAAAATAGACAAACCCTTAGTAAACCTGATTAAAAAAAGGAAAGAGAAAAAGCAAATTGATAGTCTTGAAAATGAAAAGGGTGAACTCACCACTAATGAAGAGGAAATTAGAACAATAGTTAGGAGCTACTTTGCTCAACTTTATGCCGATAAATTCGATAACTTAAACGAAATGGAAGAATACCTTCAAAAATATAGCTTGCCCAGATTAACAGAGGAAGAAGTAAGTAGTCTAAATAGTCCCATCTCAGAAAAAGAAATAGACCAAGCTATTAACCAACTTCCTAAGAAAAAGTCCCCAGGACCAGATGGATTTACAGGTGAATTCTACCAAACATTTAAAGAACAACTAACTCCAATGCTATGTAAACTATTTGAAAAAATAGGGACTGAAGGAGTCCTACCAAATTCCTTCTATGACACAGACATGGTACTGATACCTAAACCAGGTAGATCGAAAACAGAGAAAGAAAACTATAGACCAATTTCCTTAATGAATATTGATGCTAAAATCTTAAATAAGATATTAGCAAATAGACTTCAGAAAATCATCCCCAGGATAATACACTATGACCAAGTGGGATTTATACCAGGAATGCAGGGCTGGTTTAATATTAGGAAAACTATTAGTATAATTGACCATATTAATAATCAAATTAATAAAAACCATATGATCATCTCAATAGATGCAGAAAAGGCATTTGATAAAACCCAACATCCATTCCTACTAAAAACGCTTGAGAGTATAGGAATAAATGGACTATTCCTTAAAATAATAAGGAGCATATATTTAAAACCTTCAGTAAACATCATATGTAATGGTGATAAACTAGAACCTTTCCCTGTAAGATCAGGAGTGAAACAAGGTTGCCCACTATCACCATTACTATTCAATATAGTACTAGAAACTCTAGCCTTGGCAATAAGAGCCGAGAAAGAGATCCAAGGAATTAGAGTAGGAAATGAAGAAATCAAATTGTCACTTTTCGCAGATGACATGATGGTATACTTAGAGAACCCCAAAGACTCTGCTAAAAAGCTATTAGAAATAATTCAGAATTTTAGCAAAGTCGCAGGATACAAAATAAATCCACATAAATCCTCAGGATTTTTATACATTACCAACACAATCCAACAGCAAGAGATACAAAGAGAAATTCCATTCAAAATAACGGTCGATAGTATCAAATATTTGGGAATATATCTACCAAAGGAGAGTCAGGAATTATATGAGCAAAATTACAAAACACTTGCCACAAAAATAAAGTCAGATTTAAATAATTGGAAAGACATTCAATGTTCTTGGATAGGCCGAGCGAATATAATAAAGATGACAATACTCCCCAAACTAATCTATTTATTTAGTGCTATACCAATCAGACTCCCAAGAAACTATTTTAATGACCTAGAAAAAATAACAACAAAATTCATATGGAAGAATAAAACGTCGAGAATTGCAAGGGAACTAATGAAAAAAAAGTCAGAGGAAGGTGGTCTAAGTGTACCTGATTTAAAGCTATATTATAAAGCAACAGTCACCAAAACCATTTGGTATTGGCTAAGAAATAGACTAGTTGATCAGTGGCATAGGTTAGGTTCACAGGACAAGATAGTGAATAAAAATAGCAATCTAATCTTTGACAAACCCAAAGATCCCAAATTTTGGGATAAGAATTCATTATTTGACAAAAACTGCTGGGAAAACTGGAAATTAGTATGGCAGAAACTAGGCATGGACCCACATTTAACACCACATACTAAGATTAGATCAAAATGGGTCCAAGATTTAGGCATAAAGAACGAAATCATAAATAAATTGGAGGAACATGGGATGGTTTACCTCTCAGACTTGTGGAGGAGGAAGGAGTTTGTGTCCAAGGGAGAACTAGAGACCATTATTGATCACAAAATAGAACATTTTGATTACACCAAATTAAAAAGTTTCTGCACAAACAAAACTAATGCAAACAAGATTAGAAGGGAAGTAACAAATTGGGAAAAAATTTTTACAGTTAAAGGTTCTGATAAAGGCCTCATCTCCAAAATATACAGAGAATTGACTTTAATTTATAAGAAATCAAGCCATTCTCCAATTGATAAATGGTCAAAGGATATGAACAGACAATTTTCAGATGATGAAATTAAAACTATTTCCACTCATATGAAAGAGTGTTCCAAATCACTATTGATCAGAGAAATGCAAATTAAGACAACTCTGAGGTATCATTACACACCTGTCAGATTGGCTAAGATGACAGGAACAAATAACGATGAATGTTGGAGGGGTTGTGGGAAAACTGGGACACTGATGCATTGTTGGTGGAGTTGTGAAAGAATCCAACCATTCTGGAGAGCAATCTGGAATTATGCCCAAAAAGTTATCAAAATGTGCATACCCTTTGACCCAGCCATACTACTACTGGGCTTATACCCCAAGGAACTACTAGAGAAGGGAAAGGGTCCTGTATGTGCCAAAATGTTTGTGGCAGCCCTTTTCATAGTGGCTAGAAGCTGGAAGATGAATGGATGTCCATCAATTGGAGAATGGTTGGGTAAACTATGGTATATGAATGTTATGGAATATTACTGTTCTATAAGAAATGACCAACAGGAGAAATACAGAGAGGCTTGGAGAGACTTACATCAACTGATGCTGAGTGAAACGAGCAGAACCAGAAGATCATTATACACTTCAACAATGATACTGTACGAGGATGTATGCTGATGGAAGTGGATTTCTTCAACATAGAGAAGAGCTAATCCAATTCCAATTGATTAATGATGGACAGAACCAGCTACATCCAGAAAAGGACTGGGAAATGAATGTAAACTGTTATTTTTACCTTCTGAATCCAATTCTTCCTGTGCAACAAAAAATTCGGTTCTACACACATATATTGTATCTAAATTATACTGTAATATATTTAACATATATAAGACTGCTTGCCATCTGGGGGAGGGGGTTGGGGGAGGAAGGGAAAAAATCTGAATAGAAGTAAGTACAAGGGATAATGTTGTAAAAAATTACCCATGCATATGTACTGTCAAAAAATGTTATAATTATAAAATAAAATTAAAAAAAAAAAAATAAAAAAAAAATAAAGTATTGTGGGGGTGTGTGAGAGAGTGAGAAACAGAGAGAGACAGACAGACAAACAGAAAGATACAGAGACAGAGACAGAGAGACAGAAAGACAGAGAGACACACAGAGAAAAATAGAGATAGAGAGACACAGCAAGAAGAGACAGACAGTGATAGTATGTGTGTGTGTGTGTGTGTACACATGCCTGAAAAATAGATCTTTTTTTTGTTTATTTTTGTTTAAATCTGTGATTTTATTTTTAAGAGGAATTCTCAATGCCATTTATAGTCTTAGGGAATTGCTTGGAATACTGGAAAGACAAATAACTTCATGTATTCTCCAGTAAAGAGACAGGACTTGAAGTTATACTTCCCTCCTGGTTCTCAATCTACCATCATGCTACCTTTCACATATGAATATAATTTAGATGGCAAGTTTTAAGATAGTTTCTTGTACCCAAATTCAAAGATAACTTGTTTGTTTTCCCTGAGATTATATCATTCACAAAATATTAGACCATTGTTATCCAATTCCAATTCTCTTTTATCAATTATTCTTTTACCAAATGTATACATGAAGCCAAAATTAGTCTGAACATCAAGGTTCACTATCAAAAAAAAAAATCATATAAAGTAACTTACGCTCATAAGAACTAAGATTAAACAAATGCCCTAGCAGTTACCACAAAATTCAATAAACACATGACTGACACCAAAAAAAAAAAAAAATTAACTTGAAAAGGCCTATTTTACAATATGCTTTGTCACTGTAAGATTATCTATTTTAAAAGCCAATAGAATGCAGTCTTCTCTACTGGAGAAACTAGCTTTCATTTTTTATTGTAACCCTATTTTCTAACACAGTGACTTGCTAATAGTTGCTTTTATAAGTGTTTATTGAATCAAATGGAAAACTACTCTATAACACTTGAAAGTTAAATAGATTATTTCTAAGTATTTCTTTGAATAGTTTTCAAAATATTTCAAAAATTTCTAAGTCAACTATTCTTTTCTCATTCTTGGACAGTGGAATTTTAAAGGACTACATTAGCACTATCTAAAATTATTTCAAAGCCATTTAACTTCATACACCCAATTATAGCGAGATTTTCTTAAATTAAATATTCCTAAATATGAAACTATAAAATTCAAGTAAAATAAGTCATATTTATGAGTTAAACATATCTGACATGTTTAAACACATGATTTCAATCTGTCAGCTTTTAAAGAGTTTCTAAAAATATATGTAATAAAATACAGCATGGCAGTTGATTAAGAGAATCTTGCTGTTTACTTAAAGCACAACATTCTCAATCACATCTTCATTTTAATTTTTATGAAAAGGAATGTTTTTCTTATCTTGACATGTTTATCAGTTTCTAGTGGAGCCCAGTACTCTGACAGTTTACATTATTTAGCTCCTATAAATTAAAGAATTCCATATCTTATAGAATTCATTCCTATTTCATGCATACAAAAAGACAAAAAAGAAAGTCAGTTACTACCCTCATTGATAAAAAATTATAAACTATTATAATGTTAAATAGTTTTCAAAAATTCAAATTTTATTTATGACTCCCAGACTTTTTAATGATTTTTTATTAAAGTAATTAAAAGTCTATTCATTACACATTTCTCTAAAGCCTTTCTATAAAACACCCCCCCACACACAAAATGTCAGTTTAGTTGGTCTATGCTTCTCAATGTTTTTAAATTTTGTTTTAGTGAAGCAGTTATATTGGACGGTATTTTAACTGATCCCAAGAGGGTTCTGCACATCTACTACAACTTATTACAAACTTCCCTGATTTCATTTATATAATTGAAATATATGTAAATTTCCCTAGTCATGGGTTTCTCTCATATATAGCTCCCCCTTTGGAATGGGAATTGAATTACACACAGCTTTTAAATTAATCTCCCTTCCTGGTTGGAACACTGAGCTTGTTTGAATAAACCAGGAAACAAATCTCATGATAGACATTTTTAAAAACATTTGTGATATCAACTAAAGTATATTAAGGAGTAATTATATAGAACTGACTACTTTTGGATTATTTTTCTTTAGGGCCCACATACAAAGCAGTTTTTTGTTTCTCAAGCATGTTCTCAACTCAGAGGAGATTGTCATAATAATTTAGGAGAAAGGAAATATAATGGCCAGACTCTAGCTTAATTAATATGACTTCATTAAAACCTCTATTGACACTACCTAGATAATTGCTCGAGTGTCAATCTATCAGACTCCAATCTCTCCAACACTATGATTGTAACTTAGAACTCAAAGATCATTCTTTAGTGCAAGAATATGGAATACCAGCCAGTGCTGCATTATATGAGCACCTTTCAGGATTTAACAATCCAATGCTGCCTGAACTTCAGACTAAGGAGAATTCCATGCCAGAAGCATCAATCTCTAATTCTGTATATGTACTACAAACAGCATTATCATTTTCTAATGGAAAATCCTGGCTCTCCACAGTCTTTCCTTGGAAAGGAATGAACTTCCCTAGTACTCAAACAAGAATCAAAAGGTTCTTATTCTTACAAGGGCTGCACTATTACCTAGCCATCCACTAGCAAAATGTAGAAAAACTTGAAACGTTTATTGGATATGAGAAATCAATCTTTTTTCTTAATCATTTTAAAATTTATAATTGTCTTACATATGACTATTGATGATCAATGTTAGAAAAATAAAAATATAAGCATAGAATTTTATAAATGTTTTGACTTCTTTATTACCACAAAGTCTAATTTCTTTATCATTTAATAAAATTATGTTGGAATCCACAATAATTTCTCTGATGTTCCTTTTTAATCTAAATATTCTTTTGTCCATCCTCAGTGTTTGATTACAGCCATGTTTAATTATAGTTTAATTAAAGGATGTGCTTCTTATTAGTTAACAACTAGTTTGTTTGTTTATTTGTTTTTCTGATTAGATGAAGCCATTCCCTTCCAAATACAAATTTTAGGAAAAATAATTTGTATTAAAAGTGCTGAGTAATGAATATTGAATAGCCATTACATATCAATGAAAAATAGAAATGCAACAAAGCTAAACATTTTCATAGAATTTTAACTATATGCTGTCAAAAAAGAAGGGTAGAAAACAGGGACATCTGTGATAACATGTCATTTCCATCTGCTTTATCTTTTTCCAGCTGATAAATCTGATAAAGCATCAAACTTCTGAGAATATACTGCCCTACTGAAATGAAAGCTTCTCATTCCATCTCTGTGTTTCACTTAGGCCTCCTTCTTAGACATCAAGATACAAACTGAGTTTCCAAATAGCAACTTTGTTGCATATGGGGTAAGTGTTTATCATCTCTATTTAGATAAACTAACTGAGGTTCCACTTGTGCAGGAAATGAAAACAATGCTCTGTCTAGGATAACATTAATATTTCTCCCTAAAAAAAAAAGAAACAAAAGGAAAATATCTTTTAAAAGACAAAAAGATTAGCTGTTGATGAGTTGTTTTTAAGTTGTGTCTGATTCTTTGTGACTTCATTTGAGTTTTTCTTGGCAAAGATACTAGAGTGTTTGATTTGCCATTTTCCTCTTTAAAGTAAAAGAAAAGACAGTACAGAATATAGGGAGAAAAAGAGGAAAGGGGAAGGAGAGAAAGCAGAAAGGGATGGAAGGAAGGAAGGAAAGGGGGAAAGATGGAGATAAGAAGGGAGGAAGGAAATAAGAAAGGAAAGAGAGAGGTAGGGAGAAAAGGATGGCTGGACAGAGGTAGGGAGGGAAAAAGAGAAAGAGGGAGGAAGGACTGGAGGGAGGAAGGGAGGAAGAATCAAGGAGTAGAGAGATGGAGGGAAGAAAGAGAGAGAAACTATGTTAGTGAATTGACTTTTTCCCATACTAATTTGTCCATGAAGCCACTTGGGGTTTAAAATATATTATTAACCATATCAAAATGCATTATTTTGGGGGAGGGGATAGCACAGTACTTGGAAGAGTGGCGTACTTTTGTAATAGGAAAGAAGTTCTGAGTAGATTTCAGAGCAAAACAGAACACTGTAGTCATTTTAATACAAAAAAGTACTATACAAATAAGTACTTTGAAAACATTTATTTATTTATTTATTTTTTTACAAAGGAAGACATCACCATTGCTGAATTTTCTCACAGAATTCATATTTTTATTATATCAAACACCAGAGTTCCAAAGAACACAGTCTGGAAAACGATGAGCTAGCTCACTAGGGAAAATATTTAGAATGAGCTGAATTTGAAAAAAAAAAAAAAGTTCTTTACAGCATATGAAGAAAGGACACCCCATAAAAGTTAAGGTGCTATATTACTTAAACATATCAGGCTGTTGTCATCTAAAACCAAAGGGATTTTCCTCTAATAAAGGGAGTGCTTTCCATTTAAAAAAAAATTAGTACATTCATATTTATTGATTTTTTTTACTAGATAAGCTGGCTTTTTCTGAAATCAGTTTAAGCCACATAGATATAACTTTCATATGATGAATGAATCCAGAGACCTGTAGGTAAACTAAGTTGAATATTTGACTAAAGGCAAGTTGAAGAACTTCAAACCAAAAGAACTACAGGGCTAAAATGTATACTATTATTTGTTATAAGAAATTATAGGTTCAGCAGGTACTATGTAAGTCACTATGATCACTCCTGCCAACACATCTTTACTTTGCCCCAAAGCAATATGTTTGCTTCCAATTTGGAGTAATAGTAGAAACTGCTAATAAAGCTAAATTATAGAGAGAGATGTCATAATGTACTTAATATACTGAATAATACATGTTGAGACCACCAATGATGATGATTCAGAATAGCAGATGTAATTTAATCAAACCCCAACCTTATCCCTAAAGCTAACTGTTCCTAACTAGTTCTCTTTAATAAAGAAAAAAAGAAATATAATATAATTGTATTCTCAAGCTTTCTCTAAAATATTCTTCCCCTTTTTCTTTGTGTGCTACAATACAAGAACATTTTAAGTGTTTATAATTATTGTTGTTTAGTCATTCTAGTCATGTCCAACTCTGGACATCACTACCAAAATGCAAAAGAACAAGAAAAAACTGTGTGTGTGTGTGTGTGTGTGTGTGTGTGTGTGTGTGTGTGTGTATAGGAGACAGAAGAAAAAGAAAACATGAACAAATTATTACACACTAAGTATTTAATTCTGTTTATTTCCTTACTTAGCTCTTTCTAGTTAGGGATAGAGACTATCTTGTGATTGCATTGACATGGGAAACTCCAAAGTCAGGAAATGCCAATAAAATATAAGAAGGCACATCTTCTCCAAATCAGTCTTAGATAGTTGCCTAGGGTACTGAGTGGTTGAAATCACTTACCCAACATCACAGAATGAGAAAAAGTCAAAAAGAGGGCTTTGCTTTGAGGCAAATGTTATGCGATATTAAAGATGGATACTAACCCATATAACATTCAGAACAAGATATCCAAAAATCACATTAGAATAGCAAATGAGACATTGTTAGACTCGGTTTATTTGTTTGTTTGTTTTAATTTTAAGGCAATAAATTTATTAGGAAAACTAGGCATAGTTAAAAGGAAGAAATAATTTCTCAGATTATGGTTTATGAAGGGTTTGAATAACCAAATCCATGAGGTTGTCATTACATACATATTACGTTACTTTCATTTCCAAATGCTTCCCTCAATACATACATATATTTGATTCTAAAAAGTTAACTAAACCCCCAAGCTACTAATCTCCTTTAAGGTTACCTTCTATCTACACATATCTCATATGTATCTATTTTACATGTTATCAGAATTGTTAGATTATGAGCTACTTAAGGACAGGCATTAGTTTTGTCTTTCTTAGTATCTACAAATAGCACTTAGCACAGAGCCTGAACATAGGAAGTTCTTAATAAATAAGCTCTTATGATTGTCTGTGAGTGATCCCAGCAACTGAGGGTCTTCTAGAGACTTACTACTTGGTCTCAGCACCCAGTAGGCATCCAGGAATCCCACTAGAAAAGCTAGCATAGATGGGAACATTTCTTGCTTCTTTAGCAGGAATAATAAGATATTGGATGTGGCTGATTTTATCCCACTTTGAAAGAAGCTAGTAAATAAGCCCATCTACTTTCATAGAATCAAGCCAGGGCAGGCAGCATCAGCTCTGTGCCCAAAGATAGGAGTCAGAGTAGGAGGTGGGACAGGCACAAGCACATCCCATCGTGTTACCTGACTGTCTGCCTTAAGCTATGAGGTACAGTTACATCTGCAATATTACTAAGTGCTACAAATAAGGAAACACAGCAGATGAAGGTTTAACAGGTTTATTAGTAATAACACCATTCAGCACATTAAATCTTCAAAGCGCTTTTACTAACAAAGTCTAATTAATCCTTACAACAGCCCAGTGAGGTAGGTAAGCAAGCAAATGAGTATTATTATTCCCTTTTTATGGACATGGAGGTAAAATGCTTTACCCCAGGCCATAGAAGGACTCAGTGCTAGTTATAGCTTTCTAAGTTATCAGCTGGAGACTCAGACAAGCAGACTACCAGCTCATTCACTTTGCTGACACAGTTAGGTTTTACAAGAACAGAATCCTTGGGGCAAAAAAAAAAAAAACAAAAAAAACCAAACCCTAGATTTTTATACTGTATAGAACATGTCATGTAAAGAAAAGTGCAGTAAATTTGCAGTAGGAAAAACCTACATTTAAATGATGACTCTGCTACTAACAAACTGTGTGACTACATTATTGGCAGGCTACTGGACTTCTGTGAAACTCAGCTTGCTGAATTATAAAAAGGGAAACATATATTCAGTACTTGTATCCCAGGGAGGTAGAAAAGAAAAAGTATTCTGGAAAGCTTTAAGTACTATTTAAATGTGAATGACTACTAATTTTTTTTTAGCTTTCTGAATTATAAGAGTTTTAACCCAGTTACTCAACCTGGATAATTAATTATAAACTATAAAATAAATGATTAAAATCTAAATAGATCCCAAAGAGTTCAACCAAAAAATTAGGTATATTTCTGGAGCACAGGATAAGACTTCCTTAATAATGAAATAATATGATTAATTTTATATTAGAAAAGAAATCTGACATATCTATTTTATAACCTTAGAACATGGTGGTAGAAGAACTTTAGTCCAATGACTGTTTTACAAATTGAAGAGGTGAAATTAGTAGGCAGCATGCCCAGAACTACCAATGGTTTTTTTCATGAAACCATAATACTCTCTCTCTCTCTCTCTCTGTATATATATATATATATCCACATCTGTCTAAAACTTCTTTTTTATGTATATTATTTTTTGATAAATATTCTTAACTTCTGCTCAGGGCCAATTTTCACTTATCTCTGGTGCCTTGAGGGGCCTAGGATAACCTAAGATCCAGAAGCTGACTTCTCCTACTTAATACTCCATGCCACTTTTACTCCATGCCACTTTTACACATCAGTGACCTATTCCTGTCACCAAGCCCCTCAAATTCAACATGTTCAGAACTAAATTTATTATTTCCCCCCAAAACCTGCTCCTTCATATGTTTTTATGTCTGTTAATAGTAGTGTCTATTAATAATACTACTATTCACATGTGAAACTTTTTTTTTTCATATCTCTGGCTCTTCTTCCTCTCTTCCTCTCCCATGAGTTGCCAAATCCAATTGAGTTTACCTTTTCTAAAACCTTTTAATTCCTTCTCTTTTTTCTGTTCTACTTGTTATCATAATACAAGGGCTTAATATATGTCCAACTGGAACTAGTGTAATAGCTTCCTGAAAGCTTTTCCTAACTGCATTACCTGCTTCTTGTGGTCCTCATCTATTTTTTAAATTTTTTTTAAATTAAAGCAAGAGTGACATTGTCACTCTTCTGCTCAATAGACTTCATTGAATTTGTCTACCCTAAACAAAATGCATATTCCTTATTGAGCCATCCCTGGGTCTCTCCAACAAGGTAGTAGCCTAAACATCTAGCCTTATTTCAGTATGATCTTCTTTACAGTGTAGCCCAAGTAAACTACTTGCAATTCTCATGCTTTCATATCATTTTTTCTAATAGTAGAAAACCTTGAGAGGTAGATTCTATTATTCTCATTTTACATATGATAAAACTGAGACAGATGTTAGATGACTTGCACAGGCAACTACTAAATGTCTGAGACCAGATTTAAACTCATGACAATAAGACTTCCTGACACTCTAGACATTGGGTCTCAATCATTAACCTACAAATGTGCAATTAGGACTGTGTGCTCCAGAGGCACAGCAAAACATTAGAACTCCCAAAGTCATTTGTATCTGATTTTGGAATATTCCTTCATACTTATATTGAATGCTATGAGAATATACCATTCTTCAAAATAAATACAACTTCAATGTGACGAATCTACTCCGGTCTGACCCAGAGCCCTTTCCTTCCATGAGTCTACTATATAACCAGGGAAAAGATCATCAATTAAGTAAAAGTGAAACAAGTTCAATGCTATAGAGATGGTGTGTACACTTGCTGCAAGCAGAAAACCCATTCAATACCACCTCTGATATTTATTACTATTTTGCCTTTGGAAAATCAGTTAACACCTCTAACCTTCATTTTCTACCTATGTAATCTGAGTAGCCTTTTGATGGGATCCTAAAGTCCCTTCCAGTTCTTGGTCTATGATCCTATGAATACTTCATGATTGCTGATTTAAAACCATTGAAGTGTTTCAAAATACTACTTTACAAGTCATAAGATAAAATACTAGTATTTATATTCTGGGAATAATTCAAAAGACAACTTCCTATACAATTTAGCTTTTATTTAAACTATACAAATTTGACTTTTGCTATATCTTTTTTTTTTTTCCTAAAGAGCAAAATGAGCTAAGGTATGTTAATGAATGTCTGTGACATTGAATGTATGTCACTATTAACAATTTGCTTACTCATTAGGCATATTATATGTAAATATGTATCCTTTTAATGTGCATTATATATCCAGAATGTATATGTAATAATCAAATAAAATTCTTTTAATTAATGCTATCTTGTTCTCTCTTTTCTCCTGAAAGGAGATTATAAAAGAAGACATATTAGACATGTGTAACAATCTGTCTACTCTTAGTAAATGATTATAGTCAAAAGACTAATCTACTATTCAGATCTATAATTCATATCCTTATATAATTTGAAAATATAAATTAACATGACATAAAGACATAGCCACTAAAAAGAACTTTTTTGGGGTCTTTTGGATATAGTAAATTGGCGAATTTCAATAATGCTTTGTGTTTTTCAATGGTATTACAGGGAAAATAACAAAGATCCAGGCTAAATTTCCCCTCTGTTCCCTCTCCAGGTGCTTTTTTCAAATCCTTTTTGTGATAAACCTCAAAATAAAAAAAGTCATTACATATAGCTTTGGAATGGTTTTTAGAGCAGCACCCCTTGATAAGGTTATGTAACTCTGGAAATTAATTTAATTGGGTGTGAATAAAGTAAGAAACAAAAAATTCCTGTCTTGTCTATAGAAAATGGAGGTATAGTAGCTAAATAATTACTGTGTTTTTCCTATGTTTTATTTACAATCCTCAAAAACAATCTTCAGCAACCTTTAATTAAATGTCATTTGGTAAACAAAAGTAGAATAGGAGGTAAAAGGACAGGTTGTGATTTTAGAAGTTTCTTTCCTTCTCCAAACTATTGCAAGTTATTAGGCTTCTTTTTTTCTTCTTTCCCATAGGCTGTCTCTCAGAAACAGCAGGAAAAGGGAAAAGAGACCAAGGAAAAGGATGCAGTTTATCTAGCATATGCCTGATTTGGAATTAAACTAGAACAAAGAAAGGGCTGTATATTTGCTAGAAATAATTCTGCTATTGAATAAAGCTGTACTGATACATAATATATGATCCTACTTATCCTGAAATAAGTTTAAAAAAAATTGAAGTGGTTCAAAGTATATCATCTGCTTGATGATAAGTAAAATAAACCTATTATGTTATCCTGCTTATTCTCTTGTTCTTTTCTCCGAGAAAATTATTATTTTCTGGGTTGCGTTTCAACATGAGATTTATGTTAGTCATTGTGGTTAGACTTTCAAACCACCTTGTTGCCAATAAGTACTGTAATATTGTCTGAAACAATTATCTGAAACAAAAGGATCATGTGCTTGGAGAAAGGGAGGGAGAAAGAAAAAGGGTGAGTGGGGGAAGGGAAGGGTATAGTACTGTACTTTAAAATTATCAAAATAGTATTGATATCCTAACTATAATTATATATATATATATATATTTATTTATTTAATTATCATTTATATGTATTTATTAGTAGTATATTATCTGTATTTAATCATCATATTTATGGGGCCATCACAAATTAGGGTCTATAATCAATAATTACAAAAAATCCTTTCCAATATAGAATTACTAGTTTTTGTTCTAAGCAGAGAATATTTTGGACAATTGTCTTTTTTAATTCAAAAGTTCTTTTTTGGTGACCTTCTAATTCTGAGTACAATATGGAGAAATACTAAATTAGGAACTACTATTTTATCCATATCTCTTTAATATCTTATGGTTTCTATAACTTTCCTTAAATATATTTTCAGAAGAAGGTAGTCCTGCAGCCAGGGCCACTATATCTCCAAAGATATCAACCCAGAACCATAAGATTTTAAAGTGTAGTGGAAGTGAAGGACAGGAATTTGCATATCATCTAATCCAACATAATTAATTTAGAAATAAAAACAACTGAAATTCAAAAAAATGATGTTAAATGAGTAAAAAGCTCCAGGACTCACCCAGATCTTCTTACTACAAACCCAATATGCTTTTTAGCATATATAAATATATGTAAATATTTGAAATTCCAAATCCTGATTTCAAAGGATAGCCTATATTTCCAATGTCAGAAGGGGACTTGTGAAACATTGTGAGGGCACAGACCATGTAAAACAGGTCCAAGAGGTCAAGAGGACCCATGAGGTGAGAGACCAGACATTTGGGCATAGAGACAAAAGTCTTGGTTGATTACTCTAAGAGTAGGCCATGAGAATATAAGTCTGAGGTCCAGAAAAGTTAGGAAATCAACCTAAGGAAAGAATAAATGAAATACACACACACACACACACACACACACACACACACACACACACACACACACACACACACACATACACACACACAAAAAGCTGAAGTAGAAATCAGGATCCAGAATTTTGATGCAGACAAGGATTGAAGAAACAAGGAGGTAAGGAGTATGCCAAGAAGGAAACTTGGGACAGAGACTTCACACACAGTAGTGAATTATAGAGTAACGGTTAGGATATCTAAATAAGAAAGAATATGGTAAAAATCTACCTAAGTAAGGAGTTGGCAAGTAACCAAAAGGGCAGATGATCCAACTTAAGAAAAGCAGCAGCAAGGATTAAATACCAAGTTGTAGAGAATCAAGCACCCAGAATCCTGAAGTCCAGTCCAGAAAAAAACAAAACCTCATGCTCTAAAATATAACCGGCAATCACAAGACAATATCGTCCCAATAAAAAAAAAAATTCAAAAAAAAAATAAACCTATAAATATCATCAGTTCAGTCAACCCTAACTAGTGTCATAAGATAGTACAAGATAATTAGAAATATTGCCCTGATGTGTAGCTAGAGAATTATTAATATAGAGGGTCTTACTAAGGACAAGAATTGAACTCAGAATATGAGATGGAACTAATGAAAAGAGAATTAAAGAAAGAGGATAAAAAAAGAGAAATGTGTACATCTACTTACTGTTAAAGGAAGTTAGATCAGGAAACCAGGCAAATTTCGGCACTTAATGTGATAAGTACACATGAAAGACACAGAATCTTCTTTTAAATGTCTTCAAAAAATATTTTCTCATGAAGGAAAATTGTTCTGTAGGAAGAAGGGAGTAAATTGACAACTCTCAAAAAATATACCTTTTCAAAGACTCATGTGTAGAAAAGAAAACAAAAAGAATTAACCATATTATGAAGAAATTTGTTTACTTTTTAGATATGAATGTTCATTCACTCATCCTTCTGTGGTATTAATTTGTACATACATTGTGTAATGACTTTCTCCTAAAAAAAAACTTTTTTTTTCTCCCATTTATCATCTTACAATGATAAGATCAGTCAATAAACATTTACTAAGTACCTATTTGGTATGAGGAACCCAAACATAATAAACTTAAAAATTTGATTTTAGAAATTTGATATTCCTCATTAGAGATGAGGCAGGTGACTGTCTTCACTCAGTTTTGTACTCTTTTCATTGCAGAATATTGCTTTTCAGTACTTACGTGGTATTATTTCAAGTAATGTCATAATGGTCTTTAAAAGTCAAAGCAATTTAGTCTATCTTATTAGTAGAATTCAGAGTTAAATTGTTTTAACTATATGGTATATATTTTTTCTCATTGCTATTCTTTCTTCATGCTTTTTATATCTTAGATTTAATGAATCAGTCTTAGTGTACCACAGTTAATTCAGGGATAATATCAACATTAAATATTATCAATAATATAAATATTAAATATTTCTTGTCTATAAAATATAATTTATTTTATTCCTTATGGCATTATCACATCTAATGTCTACCAATTCTTTTTTTCAAAGAAGTTATTTAAAATAAAGAAGTATGAGGTTTCTCTGTTATCTGTAAGTCTTTCATTTTTTTCCTAAATCATTCATTTCTCACCATCTTCTCCTTTCCTTTTCTACTTTTGCATTTCTCCAAAAAGCATTAGTTTCTGTATTGATATGTTTTGGATGATTCAATCCATTTATTCCTAAAATTTATCTAACCAATTGTTAGAGATGTAAGCTATAATTATTTTCATTTTTCCAAATGCTATTAGTACTATACTATATGATGATAAATCTCTCAAAAATATTATTTCTACCATCTCTGGGTATACCATAAAACAAGTCTGCTGGTCCCCATAAACTCTAAAAGTGCTTTCTCCCTCATCGTTTTCCTTAGAAAAAGATTCCAGTCTACCAGGACAGGAGATAAGGTAAAAATCTCCATGCAGTGGTTCAACAAGATTGACTTCTTATACCCTAGTTGCTCTACTAGCCCTTTCATCCTACTTTGCTTGTCTTTTCTCAGAGTGCTTACCTGCACATCATCTTTCCATATGCCTGCAACTTTCTGCTTTCTTCTGATTTATTTATCACAAGAACATAAAGACTGATATGATTTTGCTCTTCCAACATTATGTCCATTCTTTGGTCCCTGAACTAGGACTCCATATTAACAATTCCATTTGAGTGAACAACAAACTGAAATTTGTTTGTGACCTGAAAGCTGTAAAATCCTTCCCAACTTCTATCCTCCCTCCTTCCCCACCCCCCCTTTTTAAAATCACTATTGATATGTTAAGAACAGAAAATTATCACATGATACTTAGGGCCATTTTTTTCTTTGTATTAAAATGTTGGTGATGCACTTCTCTGTAATTCATGAAGTAGGTTACCACAAGATAAATTCCATCATTTACCAATGCCATATTTGAAGCTTTACTAGTATGGTAGAATTGCCAGAGCTTGTACTTCACTGACATAGATTTTGAGAACCTTGATCAACTACATTCCATATAGAGGTATCAGAGTAGGCTTTATGGAGAAAAAGATTCAGTATACAATTAAAATAATTCAATTATGTAAACAAGTTATTAAAGTAAAAAATGAAAAATGGACAAAATAAATTATATCAACATCACCAATATTAATTTCATTGAGTTTAATGTAAATTATTTGCCATAAGGAAATCAAAAGAACCCTAAACGTTCCTTAATTAGCAGACATTTAATTTAAATGGTCAAGAAACAAGCCAAATGGCTTCCAAAAGTAATATCAGGTTATAATAGAAATTCATATTTAAAAATTATAAAACTTAATGATGGGTAATTATGAGCAGTCGCATCTCAAAGCAAAGAGAAACAGCAAACTTGACATCACATAAGTAAATATACACATAGAGAAGAGAAAATCCACATTAAAGGGACAAACCAATGTGCAAGGTATCTGAAGGAAAAAAATCTAGGGAAGGAGAGAGGCAGTAGGGAGTGAGATCTTAGATATTATTAATACCAAAAAAGGTAATTGCAAGAAAATCAATAACTATCAGTAGGTATGCCTACTCTACTACATGTATAAAATCTTTCTGGAGTCATCTATAATATGAAGTAAGAGCATACTTGTTAAGGATATTATTAAGGAACAATTAGTTTTTTAAGAATTACATTCAACAATGGATCACATCTTTGCAATCTCTAAGATAATTAAAAGATACAAAAAATTTAAGTTCCTTTTGAATTTATTATTTGTTAATTGCAAAAAAAATAGTTTATTCAACACGACAAAATATCACTTCACATATGTTTTTACTGGACAGCAAGGTACCACCCAAGCATGATCATTCAGGATTCCTTGGAAAATATAATATAGAAATAAATTTTTCAATAACCCCTTGATAACAAGTATCAAGTATGACACAGAACAAAGAGATGTATGCTCAATACAAAAATGTTCATCAATGTGAGAAAAGAGATAGTGTACAGTCTAGATCTAGGATGATGAAATCCTCCAAATTCCTAGAGCATGACATTTTGCTGATAACATCAAACTTCAGGATACTATAGAGAATCCTGGAAGAGATAAGTAATCACTTGAAGAATTTCAGCTTGTCCATTCACACTGAAATTCATGTGGACAAAAAAAAAAAAATGTCTATTAACCAGACTTTGATATGCATTTCCATAGTAACCTATAGAAATCCCTGGACCATATGTATATTTGGGATAGATAACAAAGATGAACAATTAGGTGGGCCTGGACTTGAAAAGGAAGAGATTAAGTTTAGACTGCATTGGGGAAATTGTAAAGCTTTCTTTTGTTTTGTTTTGTTTACTGACCTTCAGTTTCTCATGAAAGCAAAGAGCCATCTTTTCAACACTGACATTTTACTTGAGTTGCTATATAATAGTGAGATATGACACATCACTGCTTCGGAAGAACTTAAAAATTATCAGGCTGAGGTCAATAAAGAGATATGCATGTATGTGAGCATGTTGTAACATCTGCAAGCAAGCTACAATCAATAAGGGACTTCAAAGAGGAATAAGAATAATAAATATCATCAAGGAATCATATGATAAAGAGAAAACATGTACTGGCCATGCAGCCACAGCAAGATATTTCAGGTACTCATAGTGTTCCATAAGTCCCTTTACAATGTTGAGTAGAAGAAAGAAAGCTTTCCAGAAAGTTTGATGGATCCCCTGTGGCAAATATAGAAGAGAGCATGGATGAGAGTCATAAGGTATGGAAAAGTGTAAACTACAATCTGCCTTATTGGAAAGAAAACTTAAACTGATGATTGCATGGGGGATAAAGCACCAGGCTTTGATTCAAGAAAACCTTAATTAAAATCCAGCCTCAGATACTTACTAGTTGTGTGACCCTGGACAAGTTGCTTAACCTTGTTTGCTTAAGTTTCCTTATCTGTAAAAAATCTGGAAAAAGAAATACAAACTATCTCAGTATCTTAAGCAAGAAAACCTCAAATATGGTTGTGGAGAGTTGGACAAAACTAATTAAATAACAATAACAAGAATAATTAATGAAAAGAAAAATATTAAAAATACAACTATAAAAACCAATTTTCAGAACTTGCTTTAAATATTTGACTGTGTGTGTAGGACTGTGGAACACAAGTTAACTTCTGACAGCCTCAGTTTCCTCATCTACAAAACAAGCGTGATGATATTTATTTACCTAACTCCCTAACTCCCAAGAGTATAATAAGGAAAGTGCTATAGAAATGATAGCTAATATTCTGTTATTGGGGCAGGAAAACTGGAGCAGATATCAGAAAAGACTCATTTTGATGAGTTCAAATATGGTCTCAGGCATTTAAAGCTGTGTGATTCTGAGTAAGTCATTTAATTCTGCCTCAGCATCTCATTTGTAAAATGAACTGAAGAAGAAAATGGCAAACTACATCAGTATCTTTTTCAAGAAACTCCCAAACAGGATCATAAAGAGTCAGTCACAACTGAGATGGCCAAACAATAAATTATTCATCCATAAAAATTTTTCTAGAGGTTAAATAAATACCAAATATAAGTACTAACCATCTTGTTACTCTTATTTTTCTATGTAAAAACCAACAATGTTTGTCCAAGGCAACATAAAAGTATTGCAGAAAACAAGAAAAACATTTATGTAGAATCTCATAATTCTTGTTCTAACTTTCAAAATTGGATAATTCTCCCTTATTGTTAAAAATATATTTGTTTATATTTTTCATTTGTGGGAAAATAATAGTTCTCATTCAGAGAGAAATGTATCTTTTTTAAGGTATTAATTATGACCAAATCTCAGTTATACAGAAAAGCAAACTATTGTCTTAATTTTATAAATGGAGAAACTAAATCTTCAATGTAATCAGTTTTTTAAGAAGTCACTTTAAGCCAAGAGCCAAGTTAATAGTATACTACAGAGTAAGTGTTCTATGCAAGAAAAAGTTATATTTCAACACATGATTGGAAAAATAATTCTTTATGCTACTTTACATTTTAATCTTCTTTACTCCCAGGTAGCTCTCTGGGCTACTCACGTTTTTTTTTAAATCTATTTATGATGGAGGAAAATTACCCTCTCTAGGAGAATAAAAAGAAAAGAAAAAGAATAAAAAGAAAAAGACATAGTTAACAAAAAAAAAAAAATTTTAACTGCTCTCAATGCTGCTTCGAAAACAAGGCTAATAATATAAACTATAAGTTAGAAAAATAAGTCATAGTGGCAATTTACAACTGATTGGAGAATTGTAACAGCCTCAGGCAAATCAGTCATTAACTGCTGCTGATTTGGAGGGTGACAAAGCATTAATAATTCAGTAAAGGAAAGGCTTTAAGCAATAAAATCTTAGGGTTATTTATTTAACCAATTAGATCCTTTTTTGGCAGTAACCCTGCTTTTGTGAGTATGAATAAACCATGTACATTCTTCAATTAATCAGGAGACTTGTACACTACAAAACTGCGATTATTGCCTTTCAGCTGGTGCGGCACAAGTGGCCCTCAAGACTGAGAGGAAAAATTCAGTGTATCCTGAATACAACAAAATAAGTATAATTTATATGATCTCTCTGTGGAACAGGCAGCTGATATTTAGAAAGATATAATTACTAATAAAATTTGGCCACTGGTACTTAATGGACCATTCCTGTCCAACCACATGATAAATCCAGGAAAAGATATGTATAAATTCTACCTATATAATGCTGTAAACATTAATGTACTTACATAACACACTTTGTTATCATCAATGCAGAAAAATTGTTTGTCAATTTGGAAAAAAACACTTTTCAATTTAGGGTTTGTATGCAAATTGGGCATAAAATGTTTGATTAGAATAGGAAATAATAAGATGATCCCTGCTTTTACTTCCACTTTCAAATATGATGCATTGAGCTCACCTAAGATTCCAGTAACTAATTTTCTTTTATTAGTAAACTACATCAAGGGGTAGAATATTTCATGCTGATCCTTTCTCTTTTTCTCAGAGTGGATTTGTCCATAGTTCTACAACTATAATGGCAAATTGAGGTAAAGATTCCAATATATAAGGAATTTACAAGGTATTTTTTTAATATGCCAATACCCTGGTCATAATGTCTTAAATTGTTTAATTTTGCTTTTTAAATTACACATGCATCAGCATTATCACCTCCTTTCTCCCTCTTTCTTATCCATTTCTTTCTGGATTTTGTACATTTGAATATATTCAGTTCACCAGCACTTTCTCCTCACGTTACAGGCATAGGGAATGGTCAATTTTAAGGCATTGTGAGATGTGGGTGTGTGGGGAATGGAGATCCTAGATCTAGATCCTAGAGCACACAAGAGTGACACTGAGTCACATCTAAAGAGATTAGAAAGACAGGTTAAGGGTAGTTTCAAAGGGCTTTAACAGTTAAAAAGAGAATATTATATCTTACCCTAGAGGTAATAGGTAGTCATTGGAATTGACTGAGTATGTAAAACATACACTTAAGGAAAATCATTTTGGAGCAGTCTAGGAAAGAATGGAATAGGGAGACTTGAGGCAGGAAGACCAAGTAGTTGTAATAATTATCTAGGCAACAGATGATGAGAGTCTAAACTAAGGTGACAGCTATGATCACTATAAATATTATTTAATGCAAGTCCTGGAAACTGTTTTTGTCATAAAGAGATTTCTATTATAAATAGCATTTATTGCATATTCTCTCTCCCCCTCTCCCTCCCCCCTCCCTGTCTGTCTGTGTCTCTCTCTCCCTCCCTCCCTCCCTCCCTCCCTCTCTCCCTCTCTCCCTCTCTCCCTCCCTCCTTCTCTCCCTCTCTCCCTCTCTCCCTCTCTCTCCCTCTCTCCCTCCCTCCCTCCCTCCCTCCCTCCCTCTCTCCCTCTCTCTCCCTCTCTCTCTCTCTCTCTCTCTCTCTCTCTCTCTCTCTCTCTCTCTCTCTCTTCTCTTCTCTTCTCTTCTCTTTCTTTCCCTCCAACTCCTCAACCCTAGAATTTTAAAATAAGATGATGCTTCAGATGCTGGTTTTATGAAAAAAGAAAAAAGAAACCTCATGAAACCATGCCATGATTTCCAACCATTCATGGGAAAACACTTTTCAGGACTTTTAGGGAGCAGCAGGGAAGTAAATGAAACTAAGCATGCCAGAGAATTATAGGTTCTGAAGAGCCCAAAAAATCCAATTCATAAAGATTGATGTATCAGTCCCACAGGCTTCACAGAATGTGTAAAATCCAGACAGAAGGACCAAAAAAAGATCCATGGATACAAATGAATAAATTACTAAATGTTTTAATGAATAAATTACTAAATGTTTTAGACAAATTTAGGAGAATGTTAGGATGACAAATTTTTCATATTTTTTGTTTTTTTTCCTAGGCCCCCATTTGTGCTCTTGTGGTCCTTGAATTACATTTCTGTCACATATAAAAAGGCACAGAACAGAAAAGCAAATCTCACCCCAAGGTTTCAAAGTATAAAACAATAAAATGAGAACAACCTAAAATATAAATCCAGTCTTTGAAAAACAAGGTGTGAGGGGATTAAGAGAAAATAATAAAGAAGCCATTAACAATCTAGATAATGTCAAGGTTCATTACTTCATTCTGCCAGATATAGAGAATGGCCTGGCCTTATTCATAGAGAGTAAGTAATGTCACTGTAAAGCTGACTGCTACTAAAGATAATTTTTTATTTGCAGAATCATGTCCTGCAGGACTAACGTCCAAGAAAGGGCTATTTCAAATTTATATTATATTTAAGAAGAACAGAAAAAGAAGGAGTGAATTGTTTCCTTCAACATCAAAATGTAGTCTCAGTTCTTTCCAAAGGAGAAAGGAAACCTTTGGATATCTGTTGCTTTGAAATTTTATAACTACTTATTATAGACTTGTAAGAACTTTTTTCTCTAAAATGCTATTTTTAACCTGTATTCCATCACTAAAATTAGAAAGACAATTATTTTCAAACATACCACCATTAATAAAAATGTTATATTATTTTGACCAATATCTAATAGCAGAAATGTTTCCAAATGTAACATTTTAATTTTGACATAACACTTCCTAGAACACTTGGCTTCGTTCAAGGTTCAAATTATTACTTTAATTCTGACTTCCCTCTTTCTTTCTCCTTGGATTAAGATGTACATCATAATGTGATATAAGTTATATCCCTCAGTAGAATATTTGCTGCTTGAGGGCAGGGACTATTTTTCATTTTGTCTTTGAATCCCTAGCTTCTAACAGAGGAACTTGTACATAAATAATAGATGCTTAATTAATACTCACTACATTATATTGAATTAGACACTATATCTTGCTTAGTATGTCATTAGGCAGACTATAGTCAAAGAGCTAACCTTCATATTCAAGATATCTGAACTTAATAATTGTAAATGGAAACATTAATGGAAGCATAATTAAAGAACATATTTTACTAACGCTGCTAAAGAATTATTTTTATATCCCAGCAGTAACTCATTAGCCTTTATTGTGACATATTTGAGATGATGTTTTGTATATTTGGTTCCAGAAATTCATGTCTTGCAATTAAATATTATTTGGCTATTTCAATTAATTAATCCAAATTTTACATTTAGAGAAAATGACTGAAAACATCTAAGCTAACCCTACTTATATTATGATTACATTTCACTTAAATCTTAATTAAGAATAAGAGTCATAAAGCCTGAGATCTAATTCCAGTACTGCTACTGAATCAATCAGTACTGGGGAAAGTGAAGTTTGTTGATCTCTAAAATAACAGAGCTGAAATTGATGATAACTGTTCATGATATAATAAATTAAAATATAATACTCATTTGATATAAAGATATCTCTTTCCCTGAATTTAGATTTTAATGTAAAATATATTTGTACTGTAGAGTAAGTGCAAAAACTCACTCTATTTAAAAACTTGAGAATGATCAAACAGACCTTTCCCAGAGTCAAAAGAAACATTTATTTTCTTTCAAAACAAATCATAACTTAACCTATTTTGAAAAAGGTTAGGGAAGAAGTAAATATCAAATGTCTTCTAACATGAGCTTAATACTTGGTTATTCCATTATTAAGTAGGCTCATAGCCTACATTTGCCTTTTAAAGTTATCATCATTTTTCAGCCTTCTATGCTTTAAAATATTTTCTAAAAAAATCCACTGAATGGCATTATGAAAAAAACTAATTTACACTTTTATGTTATATCAAGGAAACTATCAAGGAAATAATTAACCAAAATCAATAAAATATTAAAATTAACTTGAAAAAATATCTAGATTATGGGCAGCTAGGTTGTACAGTGGAGAGAGCATCAATCCTGAAGTCAGGAGGACCTGAGTTCAAATCTGGTCTCAGACACTTAATACTTCCTAGCTATGTGATCATGGGCAAGTCACTTAATCCCAATTGCCTCAGCCTACACATACATACATACATATATAGATAGATAGATAGATCTATATCTATCTATATAAAGAGAGAGAGAGAGAGAGAGAGAGAGAGAGAGAGAGAGAGAGAGAGAGAGAGAGAGAGAGAGAGAGATTGATTGTGAAGGAATATAATGAAAAAGTTAGGAAACTGTTTCATACTGGTTAATCAGATAAATGGAAGAAACCAGATAAGGGGGAATCAAAAACCATAATACTCAATAAATATCCCATTATTTGATAAATGTGAAAATGTAAACTACTTTTTAAGATTTCATGTTTTATAAAAAATATTGCTGGAAAAAATTGAAAGCAATATAGTGAAAGTAGACTTACACCAACATCTTATATGATATTTCACACAAATTCAAAATAGATACATGGTCTTATTAAATATCATACTATAAAATTGGAATAGAAGCAGATCATATTATGTACATTTAAGAACAAAAAGTTAACATATTCTTAACCTACAGACAATTAGAAAAATTAAAAGAAGTATCTTTAATTACAAGAAACTGAAAAGTTTCTGCACAAATAAAATTAATGCAACTAGAATAAAAAGGGAAATGGATGAACTGGGGAAATTTCTATGAAATATTTTAGATGAGATCTTGGTATCCAAGACATAGATACATAGATGGATAGATAAACAGATGGACAGACATATATATGTATATACATATATACATACATATATTTCATTTATACCTATAGCTTTTATTCATAGATATATGTGATTATAAGAGATTACAGAAGAGATTACATAATCATCCTCAGGATAATATCCTATGGCTAAGTAGGATTTATATCACGAATGCAGGGCTGGTTCAATATTAGGGAAACTATTAGCATAATTGACTATATCAATAATCAAATTAACAAAAACCAGTGTTTCTACTTTGCTTATATCCCAGAGAGATCTTAAAGGAGGGAAAAGGATCTACATGTGCAAAGATGTTTGTAGCAGCCCTTTTTATAGTGGAAAGAAACTGGAAACTGAATGGATGCCCATCAATTTGAGAATGGCTGAATAAGTTATGGTATATGAATGTTGTGGAATATCATTGTTCTGTAAGAAATGACCAGGAAGATGATTTCAGACAGTCCTGGAGAGACTTTCATGAATTGAGGCTGAGTGAAATAAGTATAGCCAGGAGATCATTATTCATGGCAACAACAAGATTATACAATTATCAACTCTGATGTGGCTCTCTTCAACAATGAGATGATTCAAACCAGTTCCAATTGTTCAGTAATGAAGAGAACCATCTACACCTAGACAGAGGACAGTAGGAACTCAATGTGGTTCACAATATAGAATTTTTCACTCTTTTTATTGTTGTTTGCTTGCATTTTATTTTGTTTCTCTTTTTTAAACCATGTTTAACAAAACAAAACAAAAAAAAGACTTCCCTTAGTGATCATAAGATTTTTTCCAGATTTATGCATCTAATCAATCTCAAACTCACTCACTCACACTCACACTCTCTCTTTCTCCCCTTTCTTCTCTTTCTCCCCTCCTTCTCTTTCCCTCTTTTCCTCCCTTCCTCCATCTTTCCCTCCTTCCCTCCTTTCCTTCCATTCATCCTTCCTTTCCTTTCCCTTCCTCCACCTTTCCCTCTCTCCTCTTCTCTTTTTTTCTCTCTAATGTAATAAAATACATTCTTATGTCACTTTTCAAAAGATATTTAATGCCTTTATTGTGTATTCAACACTTTTCTCTTCAGAAAAAAAAAGTGTTGAATATACAATAAAGGCATTAAATATCTTTTGAAAAGTAACATAACCTAACCAGTCACTAAAATACTTTCTTTCCATGTTTTTTTCATCCATTAGAATGTATGTTCTGTGAGGGCAAAGATTTTTGTTTTCTTTTGTATTTCCAGTGCCTATTGAATAGCAATAATAGACATTTTTTGAATTAATGATTATCTTTTCTAAATAAAATTTCAAGTCTAGAAATTATGAAGGATGAAAGAAATATTTATTGTGTTCCCTGACCTATGTAGCTTTCTAAAACCTACGCAGTAAGTGTATACTATCATATTTCATCAAGGAAAGTAAAAAGAAGCACTTACACAAGAGACAGAGAACCTTCTTGTTCTTGTATTATCCAAAAATCCAAGGGAAGAGAGTGTATTGTACATGAAGAATTGTCTATTTCATCAGAATTGGCAGGGCAAGAAAGATGAACCATAGTGATGAAGAAATTTTAAAAATTAATTTGCAAATATTTTGAATTTTATTTTATCTGATGATTACATATATATATGTATATATATATATATATAAATATATATATATATATATATATATATATATATATATATATATATATATATATATATATATATTCCTAAATTACATTTAAAAAGGTCCTCAAGGGGACCAAAGAAAATTTGAATATCAGGCACCTGAAGCCTAGAGAATTTCAGGGATGTATCCAAAGCTACACAAGTAATGTGGAGTAGAGTGAGATTTGAAATTCAGGTACAAAGACTCCAAAGCTATTATTCTTTTTGCAGCATAGGTTTTATTCTTTTTCTAAAGTGTTTCTGATAAGTAATAACAAAGCTGTTTCACTTCACTTTACCTTTTATTCCCAAATTGCCGTCTCACAGAGATACTAATAATCATATAAGCAGCCAGAAGATTGATCACATATTGAAAAAAAAAAAAAAAGATAGAAATCAGAAGCTAAGAAAATCATTTAAAAGGAGATTGTCTGAAAATCCTTAAAGCTTTTTCATGATCTTTACGTTCAGTTTATGAAATTCCATAAGGGGTTGTGAACCAAACTGGGAACTATTAAAGACTTAGCTTAAAAAGATCAATCAAGGTCTCCCATTGCATCCAGGGCCATCTCCAGTCGTCCCGTTCTCTATCTGACCACTTGATCCAGATGGTTTTAGAGGGCAAAGCAAAACAGGTGACCTTGCCAAGCCTTCAGTCACATAATTCCAATTCTCTTGTATTCTCATGTCAATACCTCCCTGATGTCATAGTACTTTTCGAGAACAAAAACAAACAACAACAAGAACAAGCCCATCAGCTATGATCATATGGTCAAAAGAAGGATTATTGAGCATACTCCATGGGAAAGGGGATAAGAGGGATGGCATATATACATTCATGTGATCTCCTTTGTTATATAAGTTTCATAGAAGATATAAGTTTCATAGAAGAAAGACTCATTTCTGTCATTGTTTCTCCAGGGCTGACTATAATGCCTAATACATTAATTGGAACATGAACAACTTAAAAGTTTCTGTTCAGAAGAGGAAATCATCCCTGACAACATATCTTGAAAGATTAAGAGGATTTAGAGAAAAACAAAATGATGTGAGGGACAGACATTCCAAGAAATTGAACCAGTATAAGGATAGCAAAAAACAAAGAATATGGAGTGAGACCATAAATGCTATAACATCGACTAGAACATCATAATTCTCTGGGAATACTCTCCAAAATCAGCATGAAGCAGGACACTTCTGAGAAGAATTCTCAAATTTATAACTAAGAGAAAAATTTTCCCTGGAAAACTCTTAGATATAGAATTTCTTGTTGTCAATGTCTATTTATTAATTACCACCGCTACAACCATCCTCAGAAAGTCATAATAACTGAAAAAAATTGCTATCTACCATTCAAATCTCTATTCCTTCTCAATTTTTTCATGATCTTCAAAATCACCTTCCTTTTCAGGCAAACATTACTTTCTTTCTGTTTCTTCTTTACAACTTCCCAATTTTCATTGCCAGAGCTTTATTCATAAAATAAATTCATAAAATTTAGCAATTTTCATAAGTAGAGCTTTATTCATACAGTGCAGTCTTTCTTCCCTTTATTTTAATTCATGACTATCATCTTCATGATCTAATACAAAAATCACCAAGAATATATTAAGTAATACTAGCCTACTCTGATCATTCTATTACTTCATATCTATCTTGTGCATTCAGTTGTTTTTGTTTTTGTTTTGTTTTGTTTTAACTACTGGGGTTAAGTGCCTAGGAACAGCTAGGAAGTGTTAAGTCTCTAAAGTCAGCTTTGAACTCAGGTCATCCTGAATCCAGAACCGGTTGCTCTATTCACTCCACTATCTAGCTGTCCCCTTCAGTTTACTTTTTCGACTTATTGGTACATTTCTTTGTGATCCTTCCCATGACAGTATAAAGCAAGCCAACTTGCTTTAGAGGATGTTGTCTTCATAATGACTTTATTGCATTAAAACTTAATATATAATTATAGATGGTAGTAGAGAGAGGAAGAAAATGAAGAGAAGGGAAGAGACAGTAAAGAAAAAAATAAATGAAACAAGCATAGAAAAAAGCATCTGGGGGATAAAATAAAATCACCAATAGAAATACAATGCATTCAACAGCTATGTCAAGTACCTACTTTGTTCAAAGCTGTTTTAACTTATTTTGAATAGATGAAATTGCTAAGTTTTTGCACAAATAAAACTATTGCATGTAGGATAAAAATGCTAGTGATTGAATAGGGAAAAAATCTTTCCTACCAAATTTACCTTATAAGGATATGATAACCAAGATTGATTGATAGATCTATTATCTAGATGTGTGCATACATACACATAAGAGTAGTAAATTAATATAACAATCTAGAAAGGGAATTGGAATTATGCAAATAAAAATGGCTAAAAGATTCTACACTGCTAAGTATGTACCCCATGAATGTCATTGACAAAAAGAAAAGTTCCATAAATACCAAAACAAAGCAGAGTTATAGAGAGGAAGAGAATCAGAAACAGAAAAAAAACAAAATTAAATAAATTGAAAGAATGATAAAACAATTGAAAATGAACACTGCAAAATTACAAAGAAAAGATTTATTTGCAAAGAATATCAAAAGGCACCTTTTTCTATTCCTTTGCAGAGGAGAGAAAGATGGAAAAGTTCACCAAAATTTAGTTTTAATGAACTTTTTGCTCTAATTTTCTTTCCAAAAAGGAATGTCTTTCTGAGAAGGGGAGGAGGAGGAAAGAGTACTACAGAGGAAATCTAGGCGACAAGAGCATAAAATCCATCAAAGAAATAATTTAAAATATTTAAAGAGGTACTATTTTCAGTGTTGGAGCAAAACTGGAGATCTATCTAAAATTAAAAAAAAAAAAGCTGAATGAAACTAGTTCTGAACAAAAACATTTTAGTACTCACTAAAGGAAACTTAAAAAGCAAGTCTTATATTCTCAAATGAAAAGAAAAATCTAGGTATATGGGGGCCAAGTTGCCATAGAGATCTATCTGAAGCATAGTTCAAGTGTGCACACACACACACACACACACACACACACACACACACACACACACAAACATCCTATTCATTAATCTCTTTTTGGACCAGCTTCAAGAACAGAAATTCAAAGTTAATATCATTTAACCCTTATATCAAATTCATTATATGGCCTATGAATCACAACTGCATTCTATGCAAAGGGGAAAAAAATGTCATTATCATTTTCACTAAGTAGCTTTTTTTTTTTCTTTTGTAAAGCAAATTGGGGTTAAGTGACTTGCCCAGGGTCACACAGCCAGGAAATGTTAAATGACTGAAGCCAAATTTGATCTCTGGTTCTCATGACTTCAGGGCTCTATCCATTCACTAACTAGCTTTAAAGAAAGACCGTAAATCTTTGAGTTTTCCTCATAAAAGAGGAATTCTTTGATATGATCCTTTTTTTTTTTTTTTTTTTTTAAACTGCCTCCATACCTGCTTTCTGAATTAATGGCAGCTGTAAGTCCAAAGCACAAATGAAAAAGCTGAATCTATGACACATAAGTCCCAATAACTTTTGGAAACTGAAGCAAGGATAGTCAAATACAAGATATATTGATAGCATTAGCCTCTGAATCACAACTAGGTTAGTTAAAGTTCTGGATGCTTGTTTAAAATGAAGTTTCAAATTATGATTTCATAATTAATTTAGGACTTTTGCACTCTTTTAAGAAAACTTTTTCCTTTTTGTGTCTGCATACAATGACATAACACAAGTTAATTAATTTCTACAAATTTGGTATCCTCATTGAAGAATGAGGAAAATACTACTCAGAACTAACTATATTCTTAAATTTGCAATTAAATTAAGTTAAATCATCTTACAGATGTTAATAGTACAGGTCAAATACTAAAGAGGTACATAAAATCATAAAATAGACCTATTCAAGATTTTTTTTTGTTTTGTTTTCAGTTGCAGAATGAGGCTTTTAAAAACAAAAATTTGGAAACTAAAATTTCATAAACTGGATGTTCTTTATGGCTATAAGCATATGAAAAATATTTAAAATTCCCCAAGGCATGTAATGCTAAAATAATAAGAAGAAGAAGTAAGCTCTAAGATTAATTAAGATAAATCCATAGATGATATTAAAAGGAATTTAGGAATGATTTGGGCACATGCCTAAACTGTAAAGATAATGGGATATTTCAGAAAAAGAATGAGATACTAGATGAACCACTAATCTGATCCCATTGAGCATTTCTTGTATTCCAGTTTTCAGACAAACTACTTTGCGCTCTGGAAGAAAAAAAAAATAATAATACACACACTTGTTTTTTTTCCAGGCTGTTTCTTACTTCTATCTCATTTTTTGAAAAAATGATCCAAGGTACCACTGTGAAAATCGCCACAGTCTCAGAAGTTCCTGCCAATAATATGCTTAACTTCGCCAGAGGGAGGAAACAAAGCTTTTACACTTTAATGTGTTCACCCATTCATTTACACTCATCTTGTCTAGGCTCCTTAGACCCTGAGGAGGCTGCCAAATAATTAGATCAGGATTTGACTTCATATTTCTCTTGTACATGAAATGCCTTATTTTTAGCACTGCCTTGTGCTTCCCTTCAAAAGATATTACATTATATATAAACTTTAAAAATGATTTTGATAATACAAGTTTTTCACTTTTGCAGGTGGGGCAGGGTGAAAGGAGAGAGAGAGAGAATAGAATAAATGGGGGGATATAGTAAGCAATAGCAATTATAAATAAAAAAAAATTAAAGCAAGTTTCTCTAATAAGGTTCTATTTCTTAAACATAGAGGAAACTGAGTCAAATTTTTAAAAAGTAAGAGCTTTGCATCAAAAAAAAAAAAATTAAAAGATATCATCCATGCCCAAAGAGCTATAAATTCATACATATCTTTTTGACCTAACAATACCCCTATTAAGCATGAATACCAAAAGAGGTTTTTTAAAAAGGGGATGGAAGAAAAGGACCTATATGAACAAAAATGTTTGTAACAGCTCTCTTATTAGGACAAAGAACTGGAAATTGAGGGGATGCTTATCAACTGGAGAATGATTCAATAAAGTATGGTATATGTTTGTGATGGAATATAATTGTTCTATGGGAAATGATAAGCAGGATGCTCTCAGAAAAAGAAACCTTGAAAATTCCTTCACGAATTCAATCAAAGTGAAAGACACTACAATACAAAGTAATTGCAATGTTCTGGGATGACCAGCTTGTAAATAACTGCTATTCTCACTAGTGCAATCATCCATGACTACTCTGAAGGACTTACGATGAAAAATCCATTCATATTGAGTGAAGAAACTGATTGTGTCTGGACACAGATTGAACCACACAGTCAGTCTCAGTGTCTCTGTGTCTGTCTGTCTGTCTGTCTGTCTCTGTCTCTGTCTCTCTCTCTCTCTTTCTCTCTCCCTCTCTCCCTCCCTCCCTCCCTCCTTTATTTTTCTTGAAGGTTTTTTCCCCTTAGAGTTGGAGATCTATGTTTTCTTTTACAACATGAATTTAAAGGAAATGTTTTGCATAATTTCACATGTGGTTTCTTAATGGAGTCTGGGAGCAGGGATAAGAGTGAAAATCTGGAACCCAAAAGTTAAATAAATAAATAAATAAATAAATAAATATATATATATATATATATATATATATATGTGTGTGTGTGTGTGTGTGTGTGTGTGTATACACACATATATGTATATATATACACAAATGTATATATATGTATATATTACTTTAAATGCAAATGGAAAAAATAAATAAATGTGATTAAAAGAGAAAAATGATAATCCAAGTTTTCTTCTGACACTAGTAATTGATAAATGACAAACCCATTAGAATATATATAGTAATGTGATTAGCTTGTCATTACCAATGGATTATATTATTAGAGAAATCGATATTGATGTTATGAACTATACTTGTTCTATAAAGTATTCACATTATCTATATAATAGTCATCCCAATTTTTTTCACCCCAAACCTTATACTCATCACACTCATGTGAGTGCCTACTATTAATAACTTCCCTTTCATGGAAACCATTTCACAGCTAATAATAGGATTTATTCCTTAGTCATAGTGACAGAGAAAGAAATCTGGCTTCAACAATTAGATTTATATCCTGGAACAGTTATTTAAGGCATACATAGGCTCTATACCTACCTTGTAAAATCTCACTCTTCCATTTTGTAAGTTAAAATTCTTTATACATATAGTCTTTGACAAGAAAGGTAAATTGAGGTATTATAGAATAGATGAGAACACTGAACCTTGCATTCAGAAAAATCAGGATTCAAGTCTCAGGTTTATCCTTTATTAGCTGTGTGACAAGTAACTTCAGCTTATTAAGGTAAGATTTCACCAACCTTCCGTCCCCTACTTTAGGACTTCTTCAATTTTTCCCACTTGTCATCCTTTTTTCACCCGAGAAATTTTTAAGTGGCCCCAGGTATATAGATATATAAATAGGCATACAAATCAAACATATGTTGATAATAAATCACAATTTGTGACTCCCACATTTAGTTATGCAACTCCATTTGGGACCCACAGTTTAAGAAGCATTGCCCTACATCACATATCATTTGAATTATTATTATTTTATGAAAATATTTAGAAGGGAAAGGAGTTAGAGAAGAGTTTTGTTTTGTTTTGTTTTGTTTTTCTCTTGGCACAAAAACATCCATTATAGATTAAGAGAAAACTAATTGGCACATGACTCATGGGCAGACATCTGGTATTCACTCTTCTATAAAGTTCTGCAAAGCAGTATGGCATAGGGGGGTCCAATAAGCTCTGAACAAATGGCAACTGACAATTAAATATTAAATGATTTGGATATTTTCTAAACATTTGAGAGCTATAAAGCAAAAGGATAGGGCTATAAAAACCTAGTTCTGGAATCCCAACTATAGTGTGATAACCTTCATATTTAGAAGTAGAATTTGTATTTGCTACAAACAAAATTGTGTAGCCTAAAGAAAAATAGCAATGTATAAAAAAGAGAAAGGATATTTAACAGTTCACTTCTGACCAATTATTTTTTAAGTGAGCCACTTTTCAAAAATCACTGAGGCATTTTGATAGGAGACAGCGGCTGGGTAGTTGGAACAGGAAGCACTAAAAGGCAGTGTCACTGGACTGGATCTGTAATATTATCTTTCTTGACTTAAAGCAACAGCTGATCTGAAGTTCTTTCAGTTGACAAGTCTCCTAGAAAGTATTTAAGATGAAAATAAAGAGATATAAAAAATGTTTTTATATTCATTTCAAGATTCGACTAGCTCTGAGATCCAAGGTATCAGTCCTGCACACACAGATGCTTCTTTCAAAGAGCCTGCTGAACAGTATTATAGGCAGAGGAGTGAACAAGTCCTAGATGTTTCAGGTTTCACTGTTTTGGAGAATTCTTGGACATGGTGCAGTCTAGGGAAAATTATAATAATGCTCTTCTTTTTTTTCCTTTTTAATTTTACTCTAACACAATATCCAGAAGAAAACCCTAAATATGTAATAATCAAAACTAAAATCCCCTAGCCAGAGGAGAAATGACTGATAATGAAAAATGCAAAAACATTTTATACATTTTACCCAAATCCAAGTGCCTTAAGGATGAGTTCACACTTGAAAAATTTTGTTCATATAGAATGGCTGGTGAATTTAATGCTCTGATTAAGAGTTATCACATTAATCATTGAATTAGAAAGCAATATAATAAACCACATGAAGATTATGCTGAACACATTTCTTTGATAATTCAGAATGTATTTTAGGATGTTGTAGTGCCTCAGGTTTACTATTATGAATACCAGCAATTCTCAATATGCTACTCACAGGACATAAGTATGTATACTTATACTTAGAGGATTATAAAATTTAGAACTAGAATAGTAAAGTCTCAGAGCCAGAACTTTCATACAGATAGTAAGTACCAAAGAAAGGATCCTAATATTGGTCCTCTGACTCCATATCCAGGAATCATTTCATTATTATTTGTTGCTTCAAAGTTCATTCACTATGAGTAGTTTTTTTTTTTTTTGTAATTAATTTCAAACACCATTTTTCTCATTTTTCATAAAAATAGAATAACTAAACAAATTCCAAATTCTTTAAGCTTTCCTTTTTTTTTTCTCTCTCACACACAAACAGAAGTTCACTGTATTATGAGAAGCCAATGTGATTTGGCCTAAAAATCCAAAAATAAATAATAAAAATTTAAGGTTTTGTTTGGTTACCACAATAATAGGTGTTGCCTCAAACTCTTGAATTAATGTCACAAAACAAGTCTATTCTAGACAATTTAAAAGGCTATATTTACCAGGTTTCCTTTAGGCAACTGATCTCCACATGATCATATCTTTTTAAATCCTTTAAATTCTAACTGAAAAGTCCTAACCAAGATAGCTTAAAAACAAATTTACCATCGTTGCTGGAAATTACAGAAAGTCACTGAAGACCCCCTTCTTCCCCCCAGAGAGAGTAAGTAGCTCAATCCCAACAGACATATTTGATCAATAGTTTAGAGTGTTTAAAGGCTTCACAGAAAGATCTCTAACCATGAGAACTATTTGGTCCTGAGTGATGGGTTCTAATCCTTATTAATTTATTCTACATATGTTCATCTCCTTCAGAAGAAGCCGAAATGATGTTATATCCCAACCAAGAAAGGGAAAATTTAATTAATAACACTCATTTTCCCCCTCCTAATTATAGACTCTGCTCACTCTCAATTCTTAAACTTCTTTTCTTTAAAAAATTCTGCTTTATTGCAAAATTAACCATTAACAGTCACAAACATTTTAATATTTAAATGCCAAGAAAGAAGATTGTGTAAGAAATTATGTTGACATTGAATTTGTTTCAAGAATTCAGGAATGGTTCAACATTAATATGTTAAATATTTCATATTAATAACAAAAAATAAAGTAATTATAACTATCAATACAGAAAGAAACTTGAAATAAAACACCTTCACATTTTAATATTTAAATGCCAAGAAAGAAGATTGTGTAAGAAATTATGTTGACATTGAATTTGTTTCAAGAATGCAGGAATGGTTCAACATTAATATGTTAAATATTTCATATTAATAACAAAAAATAAAGTAATTATAACTATCAATACAGAAAGAAACTTGAAATAAAACACCTTTATCTATTAAAAATACTAAGACAATACAGATATAATCAAATCTTTTCTGAATATGGTAATCAATCTCTATTAAACTAAAAACTAGCATTTTTGTAACTAAGAAATTATAGAAACCTTTACAACAAAATCAGGGTTAAAATAAGGACAACCTTAGAAATAATTCAGAATTTTAGCAAAGTTGCAGGATACAAAATAAATCCACATAAATCTTCAGCATTTTTATACATTACCAACACAATCCAACAGCAAGAGATACAAAGAGAAATTCCATTCAAAATAACGGTCGATAGTATAAAATATTTGGGAATATATCTACCAAAGGAGAGTCAGGAATTATATGAGCAAAATTACAAAACACTTGCCACAAAAATAAAGTCAGATTTAAATAATTGGAAAGACATTCAGTGCTCTTGGATAGGCCTAGCGAATATAATTAAGATGACAATACTCCCTAAACTAATCTATTTATTTAGTGCTATACCAATCAGGCTTCCAAGAAACTATTTAAATAACCTAGAAAAAATAACAACAGAATTCATATGGAACAAAAAAAGGTCGAGAATTTCAAGGGAAGTAATGAAAAAAAATTAAGTTAAGGTGGTCTAGCTGTACCTGATCTAGAACTGTATTATAAAGCAACAGTCACCAAAACCATTTGGTATTAGCTAAGAAATAGACTAGTTGATCAGTGGCATAGGTTAAGTTCACAGGGCAAGATAGTGAATAAAAATAGCAATCTAGTGTTTGACAAACCCAAAGATCCCAACTTTTGGGATAAGAATTCATTATTTGACAAAAACTGCTGGGAAAACTGGAAATTAGTATGGCAGAAACTAGGCATGGACCCACATTTAACACCACATACTAAGATTAGATTAAAATGGGTCCAAGATTTAGGCATAAAGAACGAAATCATAAATAAATTGGAGGAACATGGGATGGTTTACCTCTCAGACTTGTGGAGGAGGAAGGAGTTTGTGTCCAAGGGAGAACTAGAGACCATTATTGATCACAAAATAGAAAATTTTGATTACACCAAATTAAAAAGTTTCTGCACAAACAAAACTAATGCAAACAAGATTAGAAGGGAAGTAATCAATTGGGAAAACATTTTTACAGTTAAAGGTTCTTATAAAGGCCTCATCTCCAAAATATACAGAGAATTGACTTTAATTTATAAGAAATCAAGCCATTCTCCAGTTGCTAAATGGTCAAAGGATATGAACAGACAATTTTCAGATGATGAAATTAAAACTATTTCCACTCATATGAAAGAGTGTTCCAAATCACTATTGATCAGAGAAATGCAAATTAAGACAACTTTGAGATATCATTACACACCTGTCAGATTGGCTAAGATGACAGGAACAAATAATGATGAATGTTGGAGGGGCTGTGGGAAAACTGGGACACTGATGCATTGTTGGTGGAGTTGTGAAAGAATCCAACCATTCTGGAGAGCAATCTGGAATTATGCCCAAAAAGTTATCAAAATGTGCATACCCTTTGACCCAGACATACTACTACTGGGCTTATATCCCAAGGAAATACTAAAGAAGGGAAAGGGACCTGTATGTGCCAAAATGTTTGTGGCAGCCCTTTTCATAGTAGCTAGAAACTGGAAAATGAATGGATGTCCATCAATTGGAGAATGGTTGGGTAAATTATGGTATATGAATGTTATGGAATATTCTTGTTCTGTAAGAAATGACCAACAGGAGAAATACAGAGAGGCTTGGAGAGACTTACATCAACTGATGCTAAGTGAAATGAGCAGAACCAGAAGATCATTATACACTTCAACAATGATACTGTACGAGAATGTATGCTGATGGAAGTGGATATCTTTAACATAGAGAAGAGCTAATCCAATTCCAATTGATTAATGATGGATAGAATCAGCTACATCCAGAAAAGAAACACTGGGAAATGAGTGTAAACTGTTATTTTTACCTTCTGAATCCAATTCTTCCTGTGCAATAAGAAATTCGGTTCTACACACATATATTGTATCTAGAAATATATTGTAATATATTTAACATGTATAAGACTGCCTGCCATCTGGGGGAGGGGGTTGGGGGAAGAAGGGAAAAAATCTGAACAGAAGTAAGTGCAAGGAATAATGTTGTAAAAAATTACCCATGCATATGTACTGTCAAAAAAAAGTTATAATTATAAAATAAAATAAAAATAAATAAGGACAACCACTGTCATTGTTATTATAATTATTATTCTGTAGCTCCATAAGTGTTAGAGAAATCATAAGGAAAAATAAATTGAAAAAATAAGCATAGTTAAGTAGAACAAATTATAATTTCTATAATTGGCCTTCATACTTATTGAAAAGTTCAGTATAATCTAGGAGTTGTTTCTTGGTTTTTATACTTTTGGAAGATTATAGTATAATCTCTCTTTTCCTGCCATTCATTCTCAACATAGTGTTGCAATGTTAAATTTTAACAATAATGTTTCTAAAAATATTAAATCTTGGCTTATCCACTGCCACCACCACAAGCATCCGAAGTTTCTATTTGTGTTTTGTGTTACTGAGTTCTAGAAATAGCCTTTATTCACTGCTGTAAATAGTATTTCACATAATTTACTTTTTCTTAAATTTGTAGGAAGATAGTATCCCAAGACTACTGACTGCATCATGAACTTTCCTGCATGGCTATATCATAAAATCTACATGTTTTCTAATAATTTGGATAATTCACTATATTTTTGCATCTGCATTATCAGCTTTTCTGCTTTGGGCATCATTCTGCTTTCTATTCGGTCAAGTATCTTGTTAATTGTGTGTATGGGTTTTTTTTTTTTTAAGATTTTTCTATTGAATTTTCAATATTAGTAATTTTTTTTTGTACTCTCTTTGTGAGGAAGTATTTTCCCCCCACAATCTTGGTATTTGTAGTCCTGGATCTAGTACAGTATCTCTGCTTATTGAATGAAAGATCAATTCCTTCCATTATTTCACTCTAGTCTTTTGCATTGTCTTTTAATGGTAACTCAGATTCCTGTTACACTAATTTTTCTTTCTTTCTCTTTCTCTCTTTTGCTTTCCTCAGTCAGTTGGGTCTTGTGATGTTTTTAACAAAAACTAAATTTTGCTTAACTTATTTCAAATGTGTCATTTGTTCATTTGATGAAGTCTATCAGATAATATAGATTCTCTTTCCATTGTTATATCTAGCACATCTTCAGTTAATATATAACAGAACTTTCATGTTATTATATTGTTTGTTGCTCTGCTTTGCTTTATTAAAATGCTCTCACATGGGCAACTATGAATTTTTGAACAGAATTTCCTCTCCTGCACACAATCTATTTCTCACTCACATGAAAATCCCTGAATAATGTAATATGGGGCATAGGTAATTCTAGATTGAGAGCTTTATTTAGGTTTTTCATTTTCAAAAACTACACATGAAATACATAAATATTTGTAATGATTTTTTTTCTTAATGGGGGTGTTTGTCAGAAGCTTAGTTCTTCCTTATCATCTCTCTCCATCATATTGAATTAATTTCCATCCTTTAATGTTTTCATCAAGAATGATGTTATAGATGAATTGCCTTACACGAAAAGAATTTTTGCTGATAACATTTCTTCTTAATAATTTTTCCTATCTGCATTACATAGTTGGTCTTTACTGAGAACTGATTTTCCCTTTGATAATATTTATAAACTAGTGAAGCAGAAATTATATGAAGAAAAGCCCAAACTCTCTAAAAGTATAAATTTTAAATGTAAACATTTAGATACATATATGTGTGTATATTTATATGTATATATACATATATATGTATATTAAAAGTATAGACATTAATTACAATTACTAATAATTACTATACTGTACAACGGTTGATTAGAGCTCTCTAAAGAGTGATTTTAAAGAGCTATTATCATTGCTATTCTATTTTAAAAAGCAATATAAATATTTAACTTAAAATATTCAGAAATAACACAAACTTAATTCTAGATTAAGAGGCTTAAAAGGTGATCATTAATAATCAGTGTAATTTCCAAGAGAGATTAATTTCCCAAACTTATCATCAAACCAACATCTTCACTGACATAATATATTTCAGTGATTTCAGATTTTACATTTATTTTCCATGTTTACAAGGTAATCTATAACTAAAGTAAGTTATATAAGTAAGGATATTAAAAGATAACTTTTAATATCCTTACTTATATAACTTACTTTAGTTATAGTGATCAGTTAGAAGTAAAAAGCTCTGAAGCCCCAATTCATTGTTTGAAAAAATAGGAAACTATAGGTGTGGAATACTGCAGATAATAGCAGACTTTTCAAAATGTTAGTTTATTTTGATGAACTTATTTTTTTTCCTTTTTAAAAAATTCTTTGCTATAAAAGCTCCCAGGGGGCAGAGCATGGACACAGGAAACATACATTGGGAGATGAAGATGTTGCTTTAAAAAAAAAAAAAGAAAAGAAAAGCTATAACAAAAATTAAGAGGAAAAAAGGGGAAAAATCCTTGGAATCCATATGACATTTTCCAATTTATCATTACTAATATTTATACCACATGCAACATTAAATCAAACACTATGACATGTGATAAAACTGAAACTTACTTATTTTAATTCTATGGAAAGGTCAAAAGAATTGGAGTTATTGGACTCAGTTTCAAATTCTGTCATTTATATTATGTGATTATGGGTAAATCGCTTAATCTCTAAGAGCAGGGATTCTTCAACTATAAAATGAGGTGGCCAAACCAAATGACCTCCAAGGATACTTAACAGTTTTACATCTAAGAACCTTCTAAACTTTAACTTTAATTGTAATGGTTTATCATTTTTAAAAATCAATTCAAAGGTTCTACAGTTCAGAAACTCACTGATGCTACAATTAAGTTCCAAAGAATAGATATTATGTATAAACAAACCATATTTAAAATTAAACTATTAATGGATATATTTTATAGGGATTGTTATTGTTATCCTTAACCTTGTAAATTACAATGGACATATTAAAATTTTAATTTGGACTGGAAGTAATACACTATCCTTAATCAACTATCCCTTTCTTAACCTTACCTCCAGATGATATGATAAGATTATTATTATATTGAAATAGCTCTTAATACTTATTTTAAGAGTTTTAGAATATTATATAACATTATAGCATCACTTTGCTATAGAATATAGGTTTTAAAAGCACCATAAGAAAGAGTTGAGTAAAACATGGGAAGAATGAGAGTAGGAAAAGGGAAGAGAGGGAGAATTTATTTCTCTCTTAGAATCCAATCATTAAGAAAATTAGTCACATCTGTATTTTCTTTTCATTTTAAAAGAGGATCACTAAAATTTTTCTTTAATACTTTAAAGATTCATAATATCATTACTGTGGATTGCACTTCCATTGAAAGAGATCAACATTTTTATCCTTTGTCTTCAAACTACTAATATATAGTTTGGATTCACTGGATTCATAACTTGACCTCTTTTCACCTATTTAGAATATACCAGAGTGTATACTCCATTGACAGAGCCTTCAGTAATACAAAATTACCTTTTACTACTAGGAGTGAGACACCAGAAGAATAAATTTATTATTAGTTTCCTAAAGATGATTTGAATAACTTGAAGAAGTCTGAATGTGTATTGTATATATGCAAGTGTGCAAATATAGTCACATATAAATTTTAAATAAATTTTCTTTATATTTTCCCTAACTCATTCATACTATTATATAAATAATACATAAAAAATCTTCAGCAGGTTGGGCATAGCAACTATGTATTTTTGATCAGATTTTCCTCTTCTGCACAGAACCTGTTTCTCATTCACATGAACATCCCTGAATAATGTAACATGGGGCATATGTTAATTCTAGATTGAGAGACTTAAAAGGTGATCATTAATAAGCAGTGTGATTTCCAAGAGAGATTTGTTTCCCAAATATAATTCCATGTATGTGTTAAACTTATAAGACCTATAGGGAGAGTAGAAAGTGTTGAGATTTTTCTCTCTCTCCCTTTTCACAAGAGGAATAAATGAATAGAAGACATAGTACTTGCCTTCATGAAGCTGACATTCTACTAGGGATATATGCACAGATAACACCAGATTGTAAGGAATGGGAATTAAACAAAATGGTCTAGGAAAAAAATTGAAAGAAAAAACATTCTGATTTTAGAAATGTTCAAACAGAGGAGGTGACAATTGAGACTAGCCCTGAAGAAAGAGGATTCTGAAAGGTAGAGTTGAAAGTATATTGCAGGCATAGAGAACAAACTGCACATTTTAGAAATAGTCAATAATTCAGAAGAGAAATATGAAATAAGGCTAGAAAAACAGATAGAAGTCAGATGATAGAGAGTTTTAAATGACTGGTTAAAGAATGTATAGTTTACCCTACCTGAAACATGGAATAATGTATATAGGCTTGGAATTAATAACAAAGTCTCTTGGGCTATAGGAACTATGTGAGTCGGTAACTCTAGTACATCCAAAAGATAGCATGGGGCGGGGGGGGGGGGGGCAAAAAAGAGAGGAAATAGCCTGTTAGAATAAGTCCCTAACTTGGTTCTTCATCAATAATGTTCTCACATGCTATAGGGAGAATTGTGTCCCCCAAGATTATTCATGAATATTCCTTAAAATAGAGAAAATTATCCTCTCACAAAGATGGCAATTTGACCTAGATAAGGCAAGCAAAAATGTAACTAAGAGGCAGAATAAGTTAGGCTGAAAGTCAGCCTGAAGATATCCCCTTAGAACAAGGAAATGATACTCCTACTTTTACCACTCCCTAACAATCCCTATCACTGTCATTAAAAAAAAAAAAAAAAAAAAAAAATGAAAACAGATCCCAAATCTTGGCAATAACTCCTCAGAGGAAATGAAATTTGTTCACTGATAAACACTATGATAGCAGAAGATCATGGCCAGCCCCAGAAAGTTGAGAAGACTCAGGACTAGAATTGATTAGACCTTACATAGGTCTTTCCAAGAAGTTTCTTTAGTAGAAGAATGACCTTTATTTTCCAAGGAATCTGATTTACGCTCTGTTTTGTTCAAGAGAGTCCTAAATTGTTTTCTTTGTTCTTTCAATAAAATTCCCCTTCTTCAACACTGAGAACTGAGTATTTTCAAAGGAGTTGGCAGCAATATAAGAAATAGAAATAGTTTAGCATTGGCTCAGATTTTCTGAGTGTGCCTAACTAGTCCAATAAACCATTCATAAGACTTTTGTGACACAAGAAGCTCTAACACAACAGGTGTTATACTACAGAATAATACAATCACAAAGAAAAGACATACCCAATCATTTTACCAGCCCTAGGTCCTTGACAATCCACATTTATATAATTATTGGCTACCTTGAAGCCTTGAATTTGAAAATATAACTTTTTTATTATGGTTTAGCTTGTTTGCTTTTTTTCTTATATTTAAAGATTTCGTTATGAGAAATGGAACATAGTGGTTATTATAAGCTAAAAGCAAGGTAATAAAATGTTATGTACACTGCAATTATGATAATGCTAAAAGTAAATCAGTAATGTTTTTAAAAATGTGAAATAGTAAATGTAAATAAAAATATTAAAATGTTCTAGGTCTTTCCTTTCAGAATAATGTGCTTGTACACTGCCACCTGGTGGTGCAATACATATAGGAGCAGTGGGTCATATAAATGGATGCCTAACAATCTCAGCTTCTTCCAAAAACAAGCTAGCATGTCTAAATCAGATGTATGACCTGCCTGAACATCAAACCTGCTTGCATGAAACCCAGCATAAACACTGCCCCAGTAAAACACTACTACACGGCTTCAATGTGATTTGGAAGCGCCCCGAGTTCTTGAAAGTTACATGCCAGGTAGAGAGCAAGTTTTGACAGTCAATTTCACAGACATTTACTAGGTGCCCAGGATACAAGATGCTGAGGATAAAAAGACTCAAACAAAACGTTTCCTGACCTCAAGAGGATTACCTTCTTCTGAAAGATGTTACAGTTACCAAAAAAAAAAAAAAAAATGCTACAGTTACCTTTTACCAACCCATTCAAGGATCAGTTTGCTTTGTGTCTGCCAATTGAGAATCAAGCTAACTAAATGTTAAAAGATTCATCATCACCATAAAGTCTGGCTAGTCCTAGGTAATGAATTTTTCAACAGGAGCTCATGAAATGTAGAAGGGCTGTCATTGGCATCAGGGGAAACTACCAGTGTGATGAAATCACAGATCTTTCAAAGTCTCACAGTAAAGTATAAAAACATTGTTTTGCAGGGTAAGATCAAAAGTAGCAAATAAATAAAATTTCATTGCAATTTTACTCCCTGGATTAATAAAGGATTTTCACTACAACCAGAACACAGAGTGAACATAAAAAGGGAGCAGGAAGAATGAAACTTACTATAACCTCTCAAAATAAATCAGGAGAGGGTAATCTTGCAGTATCAATACTTTCCTATCATCCTTAAAATAATACATTATTTGCATGTGAATTGTATGTGTGTGTTTATATAGATCATCACTAACAATAATACAGACTAATCTCCCAGCTCAGAGATCCTGCTTTAAAGACTTACTCTACAATCTTAGTATGGGTCTTTTTATCTACTCCACCCAAACCACAATATCTGAGTAAATTGTTGATACAAATTAGATGCCTAACAAATCCTAGTATTGGTTTAAAGGTTCTGATATAGAAGAGAGATTATATTTGACTGCCCTAAATGTTTCAAAGAAATGTATTTAGTCTTAAGACAAAATCTTTATGACAATTAGATGTCCAAAATTAGAATGGGCTTCGAGGAGATAGTAGTCCCCCTCTCCCCCTTCACTTGAGGTCATCTGATGAAGGCTGGTTGATCACATGTTGGGGATTCTTGCTTAGGTATCAATTAGATTAGGTAGTGTCTGAATTTATTCCTTAGATTTTATCATTCTCTGAGGGAATAAATGAAAGAATATACAAGTTATTTAGCCTTCAACTTTCTTATTCAGGTTTCATTTAATGATTGCTGGTATTCATTAAAATTAAAAACAAGTATTTCTCTCTGTTCCCATAGAGAAGGAAATAATAAAAGTAGCAAATATGCAGCCCAAGAAGAATGATCATGTAATAATGATACTCCCCACAATGCACTGAGTCTGAGCACAGTTTATTATTAATTTCTACTTAATAATAATGATAATAAAATTATGGAAAATAGATTCCAAAAAAACACAGAATTTTTTTTTTATTTCCAAATTAGTAAAACAATAAGTGGTACAATCAGGAAGCCTAGAAAAAGGGAGAAAACTTAATAGGAATTGCATTACACTTTAAAAGGAATAAGTTTAATTTACTACAAATAAGTATATAAATAAATAAGGAAATATATGCGATATGATGCTCCATTAGCAAACATCACATCTGTTACTCATATTTTAATATCTTCAGTGTCACCCTGCAGCAAAACACATGCAATTAGGAAGAAATTGCAAAGCAATTTTTTTTACTAAGTTATCATTAATAGTCCTACCACATGGAGCCAAATACAAATCTGTAAATCAATTTTGCACCAGTTTATAAAGTTTTGATTAATCTTCAACTCTTTCATATTATGATAATGCATTATTAAATGCATTCCACACTTTAGGTGGTTTTTATTTCATTTGTAAATATATTGAACATTTACTGTAAGGATGAGGTGGTTGATAATTTTCTGAACCACCCTATAGCCACTACCCTGCCAAAAAAGAAGGAAATGTCTACTCATCAGACAAATGTTCATTGCTACAAAGATTCATAAAACACCAGGTATTGTGAAAATATAGATCATTTCAATCTAAAATAAATAGAAGCAACATGTAAATGGCTTTTAAGTATGATTAAAATAAAACAATGTCTGTTTTTCTTTTTCTTTCTCTTTCTCTTGCCTTCTCTTTCAGTTAATCCAGGCATTATTTCTTCCTCTTGCATCAGGGATTTAAATGAAGTCAGTAAATTTACAGAATAACATGTAGCATTTATGACATCATGGTGATACAGGTACAGGTAGGACTATCCTTGAATTCCTTTATTTCTCTGGGACCCTTTAATATATATTTGTGGAGAAGAAAATATTAGTGATATGATATAGTAGTCTCAATTTCAGGAGCACTCTGCTACATATTTTTAGACACATCACTGAACCAGGCATTATATTTTCTACTTATTCATAGTTTCATAAGATTATGGATATAAGGATGAAAGGGGCTTTAGAAGTCACTGAACCTAACACTCTCATTTTACACCTGAAGAAACTGATGTCCACTCAGAAACTTTGCTAAATTTCTAGAGGCAAAAGTAGTAATCAAAATATCATAGGTATCAATAGGAAAATATTATTTCTCCTAGCATTTCCAAAAAAAATAAGATATTGATTATTAGGACTTATTTTTACAATTTTCTAAGTCAGTAAAATTGACTTAAAGAATTTAAGAAAAGAATATAAATTTTTAAACTTTAAAGTGATATGCCATTGTTATCTGCTTAGTACAGAATTTACCATATAGGAGAATAAATACTATCTATGCTATTATGACTCATCAAAATGTAATTAAAAGTTCAATATTAGTTTTGTATAAAAAGTCTAAAAATATCATTAATGAAACTACCCACTATAGCATCAGTAATAATAAATTATTAAAGCCTTCTATGTGCCTGACACTGTGCTAAGTACTGGAAATTCAAATTAGAAAAAAAAAAATCAAAGTGAAACACTCAAATGTTCTCAGATTCTGGCTTTGCTATTTATTTTCTATGTAGTCTTGTGCTCTGTGGGTCTCAGTTTGCTCAGTTGTAAATGAGGAGTTTGGACTAGATAGTCTCCTACCTCCCTTTCCATTCAAAATCTGATTCTATGACCTGATGGCTCTACCACTAAGTAAAAAAACCCAAGGAGAAAATTATAGAATATGACAGAGACTAACTTACTTCTACAAGTTGCACCAAGCTACACAGGCTTTGAGAAAGGACCTGGTGACAGAATTTATCTATTGTTCAAGGACCAACTATCAGACTATAAATTTGAAATTAATCAACATCAGCCTTGCTTCCCGGTGGTACAATTTGGGACCCAGCATCTCACAAAAATAATCTATTGAAGAACAGAATAAGATTAGCCAGCGGGGTCCATGAACTGAGGTTAAGAATGTAACTCAAGGCTAACATTAGAATTTTAATTTACATAAATAAAGGGAGAATCCACAATGATTCAATCACAGAACTTTGAAATAGTGGTTTATATATACATATGTGATATATTCTAACATGGACACAGCCAATTTACAAGCATTTATTAAATGCATGAATACTAATTATTAGAGACTAAGAGAGACACAAAGTTTAGATATAACATGTCCCTACTGAAACATTGAGTAAAAGAAAATAGAATGTTAAAAAAGATAAAGTATACAATATTATAAACATTTAGTGGAGCTTTGAAGGAAGCAGGAGGCAAAAATGAGAATTCCAGACATTGTGTTTAGTCAATAAAAACATACAGAACAATGAGATGGAGTAGTATGTTTGAAGAGTAAGGAGGCCAGTCTCAATGGATTGTTGGTTATATGGAAGGAATAAAGTGTTAGAAAAACTGAAAGAGGGACAATAAACAGGTTATGAGAGTTCTAAAAATCAAATCAAATTTTTATATTTAATCCTGAAGGTAATAGGAAATGACTGAAATTTATTAAATGTAGGGGAACACAATCAGACAAGTTTTTTTAATGACTTAATAGTGTGGGTTTTTCCCCCAATTACATGCAAAAGTAATCTTTAACATTTGTTCTTGTTGTCTTTTTAAAATATTTATTTCCAAATTTTCTGACTCCCTTCCTCTCCCTTCCTCATTTACTTGTAATATCATCTGTTTTGTCTAAATCATGACCCTATTTTGTCCTTATCTTGGTATAAGGTGTTAGGAGTGAGTCAATGCCTAGTTTCTGTCATACTATTTTTCAATTTTCTCAGAAATGTTTATTAAATAGTAAGCTCTTATCCTGGAAGCTGGGATCTTTGGTTTATCAAACATTAGATTATTATAGTCACTGACTATTATGTGTTGTGAACATAACTTTGTGAACTGATCGATTGATCAATTATTCTCTTAGCCAGTACCAAATAGTTTTTCATCTAGCACAGCTAAGCCATCTTCATTTGTATTTTTTTTTATTAATTCCATTGAAATTCTTGACCTTTTGTTCTTCCAGATGAATTCTATAATTATTTTTTCTCGCCCTGTAAAGTAGTTTCTTGGCATGTTGACTGGTATTACAATGCAACTTTCTTCTGATGTATCATCTCAGCTGGGCATGATAACCAAATGGGTTCTCAAAAGCTGCTACACTCCACAACTATCATCCCTGCGACCAGGAGCTTTAGATGACAGTTTCTCCATAACTGTATCCATCTGAACTGTGGATATGTAATACCTTTTGACTGATCAAATAGTAATTCCAAGGATATGAACACTCTATAGAGGGAGAGAAAAATCTCCCTTCCATTCTACTTTCTGATATAGGTGCAGAAGTTTCTTTCATAATCTCTTGAGCCTTCCAAATCATAAGAGATTATTTAAGAACCCTAGAAGAGAAAGAAATTTGTTTTATCTAATTATTATCATCCTCAAATATTATCAAATTACATCTTTATGTAATATTTATAATGTACATAGCACAATACCTGTCATATAGTAGATGTTTGATAAATGCTAATTCTTTTCTTCTCTTGACTCAATCACTGAAGCTGTCCCACCTGATAAAGATATCAGGATTCAGGTTCATCTCTACAGAGAATTCAGTATTTCATCATTTATCCGTTGTGATCTCATTCTTGCTCTACATCAGATCCATCATCAGGAGGGAGTCTCAACCTCACAACACACAAAATTTGCATATCCATTGGTGGAAGAAGTACCCATATTGAGAGACTCTGGGGCTAAAAGAATCACATATCATTGGAATATTCACATATTAATATACAAACTAACAATAAGGGTCAGAGAGTGGGAGGTCAGCAAATAGCCTGTCTTGCTATTCAGCCTGAACTAATTCATTTTTTAAAAATAATTTTCCATAAGGAAGATAAATCTTATTGTCATCAGAAAGCCCACAGAGCATTCTTTTAACAAGAAGAGAAATCCATTAAGGTATAATTAAACATAAAACTTTATCTGTCTGGTTTTTCCCGCTATTTCTCAGGTCTTCATCTATTCTAAAGGCAGTCACTCTTTTTCATGAAACAATAAAAATAGTTCTTAATTGGTCACTGTTGAATGACCTGAGACAAGTCTCCCTTTTCCTGGGAGTGGAAAATAATATCTGTTGAAGCATAGAGCACAAACTTGATTAGACCACCTGAATAAAACACTGAATTGAAAGTTGCATAAAGTAATGATGAGTGAAATAAGCAGAACCAAGAGAATGCATATAATAACTTCAAAATTGTTTTAAAAACAACTTTGAAGGTCTAAGTCATTTAAACTATTATAACTACCAACATTATGGCTACTATTAACTACAAAGGATTTATGAAGGAAGACACTATCTGTACCCAGAGGATGAACTGACAAATAAAAGTATGTATAAAACAATTTTATATATAAATGTTTGTGTGTGTGTGTGTGTGTGTGTGTGTGTGTGTGTGTGTGTGTGTATTTGTATGGCATGGTAGCCATTTCTAGGCAGGAGGGCATAAAAAAGAAAAAAAAGTTATATGAAAACTTCAATATATATTAAAAAGAATAGCAATTTGTACATAAGTGATTTGCACTTTCATGTGCAATACTTTTTTTTCTTATTCTACTATGTTATTTCTTAAGTTCAGAACAAAATAAATGAAATTTTTAAAGTGGGAACCAGATTGTTCATGATTTTCTATCTATAGTAAAGTTTTTCTGTTGGTTTCATTTGATTGTCTAAAGTTATCTAACTATAAGATATTATCATATATTTTGTTATTCTTTTAACTCCATTTTTGCTCTATCTTATTTAACATGGATTTTTCCACATTTCTTGAAATTCTTCATATTCTTTATTCCATATAGTAAAATAACACTGTAGTACATTTGTTTAATCACTCTCCAGTGAACATAAAGTTTGTTGTTATGGTTGTTTCCCAGTAATTCATGTTTCCCATGAATTAATTTTTTGTATTAGTATTTATCAATAGCCTCCTTGAAGTAGAAACTCAGTAGTGAAATTATTAGGAAAACAATGTACCAGGCACTGTGTAAATTCTATGCAACTGATTCTCACAGCATGGTAATTAAGTATGTAAAGTTGAATTTGAAATCGGGTCTTCCTGACTCCAAGCCCAATGCTCTGTTGTACCATCTAATTACTGCTAGACAAGTCATTTAATTTCTCAAGGCCTCACTTTTCTCATCTGTGAAATGATGGGTTTAGACTAAATGACTTCAAAGGCCTCTTTACTATTCAGAGGCTCTAACTCTACAGAAAATAATGTGTGGCATTTTTGAATAATTCCATATTATTTTCCAAAATAGGCCAATTCATAACCATATTAGAAGTGAATTAGGATGCCTCTTTTTCCCATAGCCCCAGCATTGTTTTTTTTTTTATGTTGTACCAATTTGATAAATATGAATTGATGCCTCTTTTAATTTAGATATTTCAAAGTATTAGAGATTTTGAGCACTGTTCCAAATAGTTGTCAATTGTTTGCATTTCTTCATTCAAAAAAATGCCAATTTCAAGTTTTTATCAGAGATATCCAATATAAAGATACTTTCCTTTTCTTCTAATCTTAGACCCATTTATTTTATTGGCATAATTTTAAAATGTTTATAATTATGTATAATTGTAGTTTTTATCTTTGTCTCATGAATCTTCTCAGTATTTCAATTTCTTTCAAGCAATTCAATTACCCAAATGATAAATATCTATGTAAAATCAGGTGTAAAATGACATGGATCTTCTATTGCTATCTGTGCCTTAGAATATAGTAAAATGAAAGAATAAATTTAGAGCTTTAATAAGTAATTAAATAGTTTACTTTTCCATTAATGTTGATAGCAAGTAAACTGATTCAAAACCTACAATATAAGTCTGACTAATTATATGTTCCAGAACTGGAGATGACAAAAAAGAATATATCAAACCTACTTGTATTTGGCTAACCAAACTTCCAACATGAGGTTCTTTGGGGTTGAACTTTTAAAGAGATCTCTCCCAAGACCCTTTTTTTTTTTTTTTTTTTTTTTTAGAAATAACCATTTTTACACTACAAAAAATTGGAATAATCATCTTCTTGGGATAGTGCAATGAAAAGCAATTAAGTAGATTTTACCTCCAATGGTGCAATTTTTTGACCCTTACTCTGGACAACAATGATACTTAAAATCCTTTAAATCATGTGTCATTGAAAACCACTGGACATAGGGTAATTTCCAAAGGAGCAAAACTTAGATACTATTATACAAAATTTGCTGCTTAAAAAAGTAACCTCAACTTAATTAGCTCCTAGAATAAAAAAATTTAGCTTCTGATGCTATACTATTTTTTTTAAATCAAGGATAGAAATTCCTGGGGAATAACAGTAAACTGGAATCTTAGGAAGAGTCTATGAGAAACAAAATGAGTTAATTACCATCTTGGAAAAAGTCTGGGTGAGGCACAGAGAAAAGATTTTCATGCATTATTTTCCAGAGATGATGAAGAGAGTTAACTATCAGCAAGAATGAATGTGTGAGAGACTACCAGACTTAACTGGTAATGGAAAAAAATTTCTTACAATGTGAAAAAAAAAACTGAATATTTTTCTCTGGAGGAGACTCTGAAAGATTTTGAGTGTCACCCTGAGAAAACTATTCTGAAGGAATCAGGTGTAGTTATGAAGTGATTGTGCTTGTGATCTTCTCATTGTTGAAATATTAATTTACTTCTTTGAATTATTTGTTAATGTTAATAAATTATATGGTCAGAAACTACTTTTTTTCTAAGCCTATGAGAATGGACTTTGGGAAAGGGAGGGAAGATTTTTATATGAAAAGAATTCTTGAATTTTTGTAAAATAGTAGGATCTCAGTGCTAATCAACTAATTAGTTTCTGTATTTATAGATACAATTTCAAAACATATTTCTTGATGGTCCTTGAATTGAGTTAATAATAAAAAGTGTCAGTAGCCAACTATGAGACAGATACTGCTGTTTGTTTTTTCCTAACAGTTCATGAGTGTTCTTACTCTCACTTAGCAAAATGCATTCACATCCTCATCCAGAGAAAGAGGAATACTATGGCCAGCAAAATGAATGAATGAATGAATGAATGAATAGATAGATAGAAAAATAAACAGATAAGTAAAAGCTCTGACTACATGTGTGGTTTTTGGCCTTATGAAAAGTGGGATGGTACATAATGAGCAAAAGGAAAATAAGAAAAATATACTTTTAAAATTCTGCTAATCATATTTTTTCTTATTCATCAGGCATTTGTTTCCCCCAATTAATTTAATTCTAGTACTTTCTATTCATTAGAATATATGCATTGTCTAAATTTATAACTAGAATTTTTTTCAAAGATATTTTCATAGGCTCAATGGAGAGGAGTTCCAACATTGACATTGAACTAATCATTCAAGGGATGGAGGAAGTTAAGAGGTTTCTTAGGGTGTTTGGGAAAAACCATACCATAAAAATAAAATCCCCCCTTATGTAGAAGCAAAAAAAAATGTTATATGGCATCATACTTATGGTCCTCTAGTACAGAATTCTACAATCCTCAGTAGTTTGGAGAATTGAAACATCACAAAAACCTTTATAACATGATTTGGAGAAAAAAATGTTTCAATTCCCTGGGCATAGGGATAACCCTGAATGAATGGAAAATTCAAGCACAACTCTCCTACTCTCTAATAAGTTCTCTACAGTTTGGAAACTAGCCTGGCTTATATTTGAGTTTATTTTCCGATTCACCATAGCTGAGACTATCTACATAGACATTTCTAAACTTCAGTGATTAGAAATAGAAAATTAATGAAAATCTTATGATGGCAAATTCTTTTCATTTCCAAAGTCATATTAACAAAAACCTCTGTGGAAATTGTCACAATTCCCAACTTCCCTTTTTCTCCATTGACTTTCCATTTTTATTTCCATTCTATACTCTCTTTTACTCTAAAACAAATCAAGAAAGGAGGATATTGATAGTACTCATTTCCTAGAAATAGATATCCTAAAACAAAGCAGGAAAGGAAAGGTAGGAAATGGGTGTCATAAAATTACAATGACTGTAGGTAGACATCTTTAATGTTATCAAGATGCTCCAAGGTAGTTTCTCATTGCCAGAATCTAGGAGATGGTGTATTTTGACACCACTCTTGTGGCTAATTGGTAGCTAGTGGCAAGCCCAGCTCTTGGGTTGGTTAGAGAAATTAAAAAAGAGCCAGCAGCAGCTGGAGTGGATCATTGAAACCAAGATCTTGGCTCAGCAAGGGCAACAATGTTAGTTCTTACTGTCCTGCCCCGACCATGGATAAATATACCATTCTACTCTGGATTCTAGCAATAATCAAAGTACCCTTAATGCCACAAGCATAGTAGTAAGATACTTGGGTGGCTGAAATATCTCATTTATAGATCCAGTGCAACATACACTTTTCATATTAAGTGACTTTATTAAAGAAGTGAAATTTCCTCTTGAGAGGATTCAACTAATCCTTAGCACACTATCATCCTGATTATTATAGGATAGCCTCAATGTCCTTTTAAGGCAGTCAAAATTATAATAGAGTCTGGATACCATTTCTGACTCATTAACAGTCAAAACAGTTTTATTTTAAAAGAACAATCCTGATTTGATTTAGTTATGTTTTATTTTCTATTTAGAAAAAAGGTCGCATAAAATCCAACCTAAACAAATCTGGTTTCTTTCATATTTTTCCCAAATTTCATTTTTTTGAGCTTCTTTTTTTAAAAAAATCAATTTATTTTCCTCGAGTGTTACAAATCAAACAAAACAAGGAAAATATTCATTAAAACTAATAAAAATAAATGTAAATCAAATTCATGAAAATTGTTTACCCAATTCTAAATGAAAAGAAGAGGGTAGACAAGATGGAAAAGGAAGGGGAAGAAAGGAGAGAAAGGAAAGGGAGGGGAGGAAGAGGAGAAACAGAACCAGAAGATGAAGAATGAAAACCATAAAAAATAGAACTAGAACAAAAGGAAGGAGAAGAGGAAGGAAGAAGAGAAAGAGAAAGATAAGGACAAAATAAATTCATTGATTATTCTTTCCGGAAGGGAAGAGAACAGTTGTATAAGTCCTTTATTTTATATATGAGGAAATTGAGATCCAGATAATTAAAGAGAATTCCCTAGAGTTACAGAACAAGTTCCTCTGACAGAATTAGAACCCAAAACCCTATTTCTGGACTCCTAATCCAGTATATTTTCTCTATGTCATACCATGTTCTGGTAACTTGAATTCAGCAGATTTCTCTTTCAAAGCAATTATCCTCACTTATAACTTTTAAATAAATTACCGATTAAAAAAGCTATTTTATATTATAGTAAATTTAAGAAATGTGATCATCTTCTCCCAAGTAATGATTATATTGCTGTTACTTTTTGAAGCTTATTTTGAATTCAGAAAGATGAAATAAATGAAAATGTTCTCAACTACAAAGCTATCTTATTAAATTTCTTTCTAGAATGAGCTATATATTGCATACATATAATGCTTTCCTGAGTGGTCTTAATTAAGATGTTAAATATGCATAAGCATTGTTTATCCATCCAGAAAACTTGATCTGATGGGTGTGCACACAAGAGAATTTGAGTTTTTTACATCAGCATGAATACTGGACAACTCTTATTCAATAAAACAAACAGTCTTTCATACAAAGCAGATATACAACAATAGTATAATTTCACAAAATGCCAAAATACTAGAAAAATATTTCTTCCAATTGCTTTTATTCATTTCCAAACAATCTACATTCCAAATAATAAGCTATTGAATTTTTTGCCTCAAATTTTCATTTACATTCTTTATTCATATATTTTCTACAGTACTAGCGAGAGATTTTGGTAGATCCTTGATGTCATCACTGTTACTTCTTCCACCAGTAGAGCTTTCAGCCTATCCATGAAGATAAGAAGAGAAATCTTCCAAAATTCTTCCAGCACTGTCAGCAAGGATGAAGTGAACTTTAAAATCATATTCTCTTTTGGAACTATGGCCTAATGTCTAGTTGACCTAGCAGCCAAAACAAACTAAAAATATAACCTTTGGAGTTATTGATAAATCTCTTTAAAAATGCTTATTAACAAAACAGGTTCTATAAATGAACTAATTCAGACTATCGACAGAAATATTCCCTCTATTGACTGAAAATATTACACTTCTATGGTGTACTCATTATCAAAAAATCTTCTAGGCTTTAAACTATGGGCTACTTGGGGGATAAAATGATCAATTAAGTTGGCAAATCATTTTGAGTTCAGATCTCTGGATCACTTCCAGGTACTACTGAAATGAAGAATATTTTACTTTTAATTAATGGGTATAGAAAACCTAAGGTTTCTCATATCTACTTTAATTTCTATTAGCAAAGATTTTATTAAGCAGAAAATGTTTAATGAAACATATGGGTGGGGGGAAGCTAGACTGGAAATAACTCAATCCTAACTTAAGTGCTCATAAGATTTTTTTCACTCAATTCTACATTTCTACAGTGCTCAAATTATTAATAGGATGGTTATCCCAGCTCTTCTCAGAGTCTGGAGGACATATGTAACTTATTCTCTTGGGAAATGGAAAAGGGAATACATTTCCATGATCTTACTCCTGAATGATGCAGTTTAATCAGTTATGTTCAGAATAAGGGAGAAAATTACTTTGCTAGAATTGAGGGAGAATAATTTTCCAGGAGTTAGTTAACTAAGAACTGCAACTTTTCTACATGCTTGAAAAAATTTACAGAAGGGTAAAGTGAGAAAAGTATCATACAATTATAGATATCAAGTCACTGCTTAACTCCTGACTACATTTTCTCCTGCAGAAACTCAGATAGGCTTACACTCAGACACCTGAATATGAACAAAGTCATAATGCCCAAGCTGGAGCCATAACTTTCTCTACATGAATCTGCAAAGGGTATCCTCCTTTATCATGTATATGATAAGTCAGAATTCTACTCTTATCTAGAGTAGGCAATAGTTTTTAAAATAGGGAGATTCATACTACATGGATTGCTGCATTCTATATTCATGTCATGCCAGTTTTAAGTTTTTATAACAGAAGCTAAGCCAAAATACACTTGAAAAGTCAGTGTACATTTACTATGTACACACATACATAAATATTATGTATACATATACACATATATGAGTTATTAGTTTTGTAATGTTTTGTTCATGTAAGAACTTTAGAAAATGTAAGCTTAATACAATTATAATAACATAAGGCTTTGAAAAAAACTTAGTCAAAAACCTCTTATTTCTTCATTCAAATCTAAGATTGACTAAGATCTGCACAAACAGAACTTTTGGCTTCTAAACAAAATGATAGAAATGCCTTGTCTTACCCTTTGCCAGACCAAACTGTAATCATATCCCAATAATAACCCAGCAATTTTGGCTGTCAAAATGATGCTTGTACTATTCAGACCTCTCTCTTTGGGAGTTGCTGTTCCAAAAAAAAAAGCCACAAAAATTATTTTCTTGGCAACATAAAATTTGGAACACACTTGATGGTATTACCCTCATTTCCTGACCTGAAGTGCACTGCCAAGTATCCAGCTGTGTTCTCTAGAGCAAAAGAGTCTATGCAGCCTATGCGACCAGTATTTTGTCTTCTAAAAGATTCCTGATTTTCTCCTATTAAGAGATCTAGACATTCAGTAAATATATCTCTTCATAGGTTAGTTGAGGTTGGAAGGAATCAAGCAATGAGCAAAGTCTTTCAAATTCATGTAATCTGATTTAATGTGTTCTCACACACTCTTTTCCCTTTCTTCCTGCTTCCTTGCTTTCTTTTTGTCCTATATGCTTCTTCCCATTCTTCAAATAACTATACCCTCCATTTTTTTCTGGCTATATATTGCCTTAACTCTACAAACAAAGGTCAATAAAATGTAAAATGTCTAGATATTTTGATGCCAAAAATTGGTTGAACCCTGGAATTCATGTACCTAATGAAATCTAAGTAGAATACAAGAAAGACCAATTAATCATTTTAAATATTTCTAAGTTGTAGTACCCATTAAATGGGCTATTTAAGCGCAGGAGAACTAATTATATAGGATGAAAAATTTTATTTACATGTGAAACTAGATTTAAAATAAAGAGCCCTCATCTGCAATATCTGACATGTTCTCATGAAGATACATATTTCTACCTTATAAACCCATATGGAACTTGAAGTTTAAAATTATATTAGATCACATTTCAAAAATGTATCCTTAAAACCACTCTCTATCAAACAAAAGAATAAGTGCCCTTTACTTTTTCATGCAAAAGAGTTGCAATGAGGAAAGTCATAGCCTCTGTACCTACAATCAATAAATAGAGTCATTCTTTGTATCACAAAGACAATCCTACAAAGTCACTTTAATTAACTGCTCTGTAACTTACAAAAATTGATCTATTGTGCAGATGCAAGCAAATTTAAACATATGAACAAAAGACTTTACAGATAGTCTAAATAAGAATCATCAGCAAAAAAAAAAAAAAAAAAAAAACAAATAAAAAACAAAAATACAAACCTCTGAAAAATGCATAAACATTAATCTAGTGACACGAAGCCAAAAATTAAAATACTTGAGTTTTTGTTCTAATTTCAACTTCCATTGATTATGTCCAAGTACAGAATGTCTGTTCCTCTATTAGGGATGCTCTCTAAAGGTGATGAGATGCTTCAATACACATGTCCTCCTACTGACATCAATAAATAATTACATATAACAGTAAATTGTATAAATATGCAATCTAGTTACCCTATAAGACATACTAGACCCTATTTGCATATGGCAGTCAGCTGAATAATAGAGAAACAGCAAAGACCACCTAATAGTAACTACCAGGTTCTAGATACTCTCTAACCAGGTTTTCAGATTCATAGTAGGTTCATGGAGATTCTTAATGATGTGAATAGGAACCAGGCTGAGCTTAAAGTATATAGATACTACAGTTGGTTCACAAGTGCTTAGAATTCACTCCCCAATTAATTGAAATAGAACAGAGGAAACATCATGTGAGGAGGAGGAACCTATGTCTTTAGGGGTGGGAGGACGAAAGAAGAGATCTTCAAAGGCCAAGAACAAATTAATTTTTTTCTGAGATGTCTAATGACAACTCATCAGAAAATGTGTTAAATGTTGCAAATAACTAGCTCCACTTGCCAATTCCCAAGATCTAGAATCCACAAAGTTTCAGAGAATCCAGGTCCCAGTATATATGACCTACTTAGGTGATAATTTGGGGAAATTTGTATAATGCTTCTACAATTCAGATGAAGTTGGTTGTCTAAAATTTTGATTTTCCTCTAGAACCTAGCACTACATTTTGTACACAGAAAACAAATAATTAATAAATATTCATTGAATCACATTCAATTCCCAGGAAATTTACTCACAAACTTCCGAGCAATTGCTCATACAAATAAACAATGTTAGAGGGTTAAATTCATTACTAACAACACAAAGGCATTTCTTAATTTATTCACTTCTCATCACAAACCACAGAGCAGGGAACATTGAAGGTCAATAAGAAACATTATCATTATTGATACCATTCTTTTTAAAATGATAACGTTACTCTGGAGAAAATAAAATACTCATTCCACTTAGAATTGGATAAGACAAAATAAGGCTGGTTGGGAATCTTAGCAGATACATTTATTACATTCTCAGGATGCTACTTTTCTATAAATTTTTTCAACAAGGAAAATGTCAGAGTTAACAAAAAAGAGACTTCAATATTGTCCCTTTAGAAGTCAAGTTAATTTACTTTCTGGAAATTTAAACAAAACGAAACCAGACATTTATTTGGCCCCCAAAATAGGGAATCCCCTGTATATTTTCAAATATCACAACGATATCAGATTTATAGACAAATAAGCAAATAGCAAATTATTGTCACGACTTTTAGCAACAGACTGCTATCTGTCCAAGGGCTATCAAACTGTGCATTCCCTTTGACCCAGCAGTATCATTACTGGGCCTATATCCCAAGGAAATAATTAAGAAGGGAAAAGGACTCAATGTACAAAAATGTATGTAGCAGCTCTTCTTGTGGTAGCAAAGAATTGGAAAATGAGTAGATGCCCATCAATTGGGGAATGGCTGAACAAGTTGCAGTATTTGAAGATAATGGAATATTATTGTTCTATAAAAAATGATGAACAAGTTGATTTTAGAAATGTCTGGAAAGATTTACATGAATTGATGCTGAATAAAAGAAGTAGAATTAGTAACACACTCTACACAAAAACAGCAAAAATGTGCAATGATCACCTATGAATTACTTGATTCTTCTCAGTGGTTCAGTGATCCAAAGCAATTTCAATAGACTTTGGACAGAAAATGGTATCTGCATCAAGAAAAAGAACTATGGAAATTGGATGTAAATCAACACATGCTATTTTCACTTCATTTTCTGTTGTTGTTGTTTTTTTAATCTCTCCTGGGATTTTTTCTTTTTGCTCTGATTTTTCTCTCCCAATATGATTCAAAAAGCAATGTATATTAAAATATTTTTAAAAATAAAAGTGCTATCTAGAGATAAATATATGAGAAAATGCTAATCATAATGTGAACATATTTATCATTTTGTCTAAAATTTTAAATGAAAATTTGGCTATAACTTGTATTGACCTTTTGTTCTTTTAGACCTGTCCTGGGGAAAGGGAGGAAATAGCACTTGACTCCCAGTTATTTTCAATTTAGCCTTTTTAAGGGATACTAAATGTTATTGCATTGATATAGGGTGAGGAAACTCACTATATTATATTGATATTGATACCTTCTCTAACAACAACTAGACTAAAAACTTGCCTGAATAATTAAATGACTTTGTCATGGCTTACACTAGAAGGCACACATTTAAGCCTTTTACAGAAAATATATAAAATAACGTTAGTGAGATGGACATGGGTGGGGGACATATAGAAACCACCTTTCAAAATTTTGACTTCAATGAAGAAAGTGAATGAAGTTAGCAATGGTAAGGTATTTTTCCCTTAACTTTAATTAATCTGTTATTAAATAATTAATTTATGAGCACAAGTGGTTCTGCAAATCCTTTAAAGAGAATTTGCCTGTGCTTTACCAAAAAGTTCACTCCAAACTGGATTCCTGTAACCATAACAACTGCAATGCACACAATGTAAGTGACAAAAGACAAGCAAACTCTTCTACAAAGGATTTTTTCTTTTTGGCCATGGTTCAAGGTAGCAACAGCTAGTAAAAGGTAAGGAGAAATATTATTTTGTATCATCATGGTATAGTCTTTTGCTCTATAATGCCAAAGCAGTAAGTACAGTGACCATACAAAGAAAAAACTCTCTAAAATCAAAATTTTACTTCAGAGAAGATATAGGAATTCTATTGCATTTACAAAAAATTAGCCATTGGCAACTCTACTGAAATATTTTTCAAAAAATAGCTGAAACTGCAAAATACACTCATAAACTTTTTCACTCAACCACCATCACAGATTGTCTCATTTGCTGTAGGGCTTTTAAAGTATCTGCTGCTATAATTGGGTTATTTAGATATGACCCCATTAAAATCTAGGCTTATATGTATCCTAGAGAAAAAATGGGCCAGACTTTCTAGTTTAGTCAGCAAATTCCTCGAGTGAAATTTATACACTATGGGAGGTGCTATTCAGTCTGTTCCTAGGACCTGAGCCAGTTACTATGACACCCAAATGTTCCACTTTATCCTCAAATTTACCTCAAGTAGCTCATCTCCTACATATTTGTTTATTTAAACTTAGTCTTATGAGTATTTTCAAGTTGGTTCCTTCAGAAATGATTCCATAGTTTGGACAAAGTGATTTTCCTAATCATTTCTCTCCTCTGTGGACTTACAATTTCTCCTTATGAACTGTTTATCATTTGTGCCTTAATCTTTACACAAATTTAATCATTTAAACATAATTTTAAACTTGATTTCATCCCCAGAAGGGATGTCTAGAAACCAGAGTTCAAAAGAATTGAACGACATGAAACTAAAGTAGTCTCTGTGATGGATGGAAAGATACTAGAAAAGATACTAGCTTCCTATTTAAAACTTTCATATTATTGCTTTGATTTTTAATCAAATTAATGACAAATCTGTAGAACCTACTACTAGAATTATTGATGCAAGAGTTGGATAAATAATTATGAATACACATTTGTGATAACACAGATTCATGTTTTGAACTCTATATCATAATTATGATTATTTTGGTTTCCCACTGTATAAAACATATTGATATTAGGTATTCATCTGATAAGTTATTTACAGTAACACAAGAGATAGAGACTGCAGAAATTAAAGGGAAAAATGTATTCAGAGCTCATCTTACCCAGATTTCTCTTTTAAAAAATAACTAGAATTGTCAGGTCTTCATTAAACTCTAAAGAATGGTTATTTAAAAATTAAAGCTCTCTATTTCACTAAACCACAATTTTCCAACAGCAGCATATTGTATAGGAAGCTTTGTAATCTGTCATTTTGTGACACTGAAAGTTAACTTGTTAGCATCTCTTTTATGCTCTTCAGTAATGGCCCCTAAAGTGTGGGGGAAACTATCACCATTAAACTGAAAAAATATATATAAAATAGCTGGTGAAACCAACCAAGCCCCTTTTTAATTTGCTATTAGCTTTCTAATTTTCTATTATGCTCTTTTCTCTAGTCACATAATTAATCCTAAAAGAAGTCTTCTGGGGGTGCTCATTACTGAACATTCTGCTTTCAATGCAAAGGAATTCCTTTAGACATGTTTCCAACAAGCCATTTTCAGTTTTGAATCCAAGAATTAAAATAAAAGAGAAATAGGAAAAATGTCTAAGACCAAATTTTGAGTGTCCTACATGGCCTTCTCTTTGAATGTTTCTCTCTACTGTGCTATCTTTAAAATGTTCTCTTTTAATATTCATCTTAATGACCCAATCCTGATCCCTCGCCCAACTGGAAGCATTTACTGATTCCTAGCAATTGCACTCAATACAAACAAAAAAAAAAAAAAAAAAAAAAAAAAAAAAAAAAAAAAAAAAACAGCAAGATATATTCTATGATTTAGTTATTTTTGCATTTTAGTGAAATGGCTGTTTTAAAAACAGGACCATTAAAATATTAGGAGATTATGTCTATGTAATACCAAATCCCTCAAGATCTGATAAATGGGAAAATGTTAGAGGAAAATAAAAGATAAGCTGAGGTGTTTATATCTCTGTCCTCATCACCTCATATGTATGCTCTTCCTTACCCATAAGCATAGTTCTTGAATCTCTTTGGACCAAAAAAGTAAATCTCTTTTGTGATTTAAGCTTTGACCCACTGTCATCTCTCTCTTGATATTTACTCTAACCTCAACGGTGATGGAAAAAATTAAAATGTGCAACCCTTATCACAGAACTTTAGACTATGAAAGTACTTAAAAGTTTATCCTTCTAGTGCAGGGGTTCTTAACCCTTTTTTTGTCATGAATCCCTTTGACAGTCTGGGTAAACCTATGAACCTCCTTTCAAAATAAAAAATTAAAAAAAATGTTTTTTCAAGGATAAAATAAAATGCATAGGGTTACCAAGGAAACTAGTTATACTGAAGCAATATCAAAACATTAAGGAAAAAATCAAGTTCAGAGACCCTAGTTTAAGAATATCCTTCTCTATTCTACTGTTAGATGAAACAAGGAACCCTTTTGAAATCTCAAAATCTGCCTGAAGACCTTTACTATTAACGAACTTACAACCTATTGAAATTAAGTCAGCTCTACCTTTCTATAACTTCGTTATAAAAAGTCTGTTTCTCACTACTTTCCACATGCTGCTATTAATTTTGCCCTGTGGCAAAAACTAACTAATCCCTTTTCTACATGATGATTCTTGAAATACTTGAAGATAGTTAGCCATATTCTCTGTAGGTTTTGCCTTCTTATGATTAAACATCCAGAAATCTTTCAATCTATGGCATGGTCTCTAGGTCTCTCACTCTCTTAGGGTCTTCTGAAATTTTGTCAAGGATATTCCTGAGATATGCACAATGGATCAGAGGTTGTGAAGATCAAATGGGATGTTATTTGTAAATAACTTTACTAATGGCCGGAATATAGTAGGTTCTTAATTACTACTAGTTTCCTTTTTTTTTTCATATATATATCTACTATTCTTACTAGACTATGCCATTATTTTGAATTCATCCTGTTATATTCCCTATTTTTCTATTTCTGAATGTATTTTTAATGTACTTATCAATGAGTTTCCTAAACAGATGCATCCTTCTCTTTAGAAAGTTTCTGTTTTTCTTCATCATGAGAATTGCATTGCTGTGGTTTGAATTTCATTATTGAAAAAGCATCACTTCTCTCAGGGTCTAACTCGCCCTACAGAATCTTAGTCTAATGAGAACTTGTCTATCCTTTCTCAAAGTTTTGTGAAAATCTCCTTTCCTCAAATTTAAGGTATATATTAGATTATTCCTGCATTTCCTCCAAGTTATAGTGATTAATAGAAATATGCCTAAAGTCTAAAAGTGGAGGAGTACTTCTAAGAATGGCTGTCCAAGACACATGAGGCTTTCTGTATTCACATTGTTTATTCCAGAGGCTATAACAAACTCAGAAAAAAGTCCATGTCCCATTAATTAATCCCTGCAATATCTCACCAAAGATCTAATACAGAGGTGGGGAAACTTTTTTTTCTGCTAAGGTTACTTCGGATATTTATAACATCATTTGTGGCCCATTCAAAATTATCAACTTAAAACTATCTGTCAGCTCATCATCACCTGAAGTTGCCTTGGCAGGGCTAAAACAAATGATTTTGTGGATCTTTTACAATCATGGACCAGCTGTTCCCACCCCTGGCCATTTTTTTTTGTATTTTGCAGATGTGTACCCAATTATCCTTGATGAACCTCAACGTGAACATTTCCTCTGTCTTTTCTCTGAAATCTGACACTAGCATCCTCCCTTTTGCACAAGGTTAAAAATTTGGAGTCATTTTTTAAAGCTTCTTGGTTCTTTACCTGATCCATCCAATTAGTTGATTAGCCATGTTCAAAACCATATTCGTTATGCTGTCTCGTATGAAAATTTGTTTTGTTAAAACATAAGGATTATTACTATTGCCTAGAACTCATGGTCAGAATAATAAAAAGATAGAATACAGTAACCTATTTTTTAAGGGAAGAGGAGGAAAAAATAGTAATATTGAGAAAGGAAAAGACTTAAAGGAGGCCAACTTCTTTTGAATATGCTCTCAGCTTTCATGGCAGCTAGGGTATCTGATCTACTTGAAAAACTCTTGGCTGGGCAGCCCTAAAATTTCCTGGCCTAATTATTTCCTTTTGAATTCCACTATTAGTATGACCTCAACCATCATGCAGAAAGAAAATGCTGCCCTTTTAATTTATTAAAGATAATTTTGCACCCTATCAATATTGTTATCTATATGGACTATATAAGCCCTTACTTTTATTCTTTTATTCTCTTCTCCAATATTTTACAATTGCTTTACAGTCATAGTTTGTTTGTTTGTTTTTTCCCCCTTAAAGATTGTACAACTGCTTCCAAATGGGAGAGGGGATGAGGCACAATTTTAATAAGCAATGATAGTGATCTAAAGTATCTATCAATGATAAATGATAGAGAGAGTATAATGAAAGGGCAAAAGAGAATATTTATATAGTTTATTTATGAGGTATATAAAGAATAACTGCTTGCTCTATTTACAAAATTGTATAGAAATCTAGAATTAAAACATTTAATCCAAATGGCATAACTGCTCCCATTGTATTGCTAAGGGAATGATTAGTCTTTAGTAGGAGCTATTTGAAACTGATATTTTAAAACTACCATTAATTTAAATTTATTTGCTTATTCTTTTCATGGTTTATCTGTGTGATCCCTTTTCGGTATCATCAAATCTAATCAAAAGGATATCATTCAAATAAATGAAAACAATCTTTTAGGATCCATTTCAATGCTAAATCACATGTAAAAACATTATCTAAATCAGTTAAATAGCACATCTCAGATAGCAGTCTTTTTTCCAACTGTTACCAAACTATGCAATATTTGGAGGGAAGATTTTTGTTATAAGACAAGGCTATTAAATGATAAGGTTTATTTGGCATTGCAGAGTTTAAAATCTAATAAAAGCTGATGAAGCCTGCTATCTCTTTAGTCAATTCAAGGAAATGAAAGAGTCGGACATCAGATATGGAACTCCTCTCCTTAGCACTGCCATGCAATTGCTAAATTGAAGCTATATACACAATAATTTGATACAAGCAAAGTAATTGGACAAAAAAAGCTCACAAGTGGAAAAACCTCATTTTTCAAGGTGCTATTTTTTTATTATCTCATCTTTCTGAATGCCTTATCTTAGCTTAACACTGTTCCCATTTAGTGATGTTGAGATTTAAACAATCTTGTATTTTTTAGCCATCTTTCATACATTTTCAGACTATTTTAAACTTACAGGATTGAAAAATTTCTAAAAAATATGTTTAACAATGCAGAGATTGAAATGCTGCAAAATCACAGAGAACAAATCTGACCCCAAAGAAAAGAAATGAGGAGACACCTATTTTTACTCCTTTGCAGAGGTGAGTAAACAGGGAGTTCATGACTATGGGATACTATATGTTATCAAATGTTTTATGTGATGATTGGCTTTACATATATTATTATTTATTCTCCTTCCTCTATTTTTAAAAATCATTTATAATTCTAGGGGCAAGAATAAAGATGCAAGGAAAAAAATGTAGGCCATGTAAAAACAAAAGATAACAAGGAAAAGTTGTTGATTTTTTAATATAGGACTCATAAACTTTCTTACAATGAATATTTTAGGACATCTAAAGATTAACATTACTTTCAAAATTAATGTATAAATAAGAATAATCCATGAGCATTCTTAAAGAGCTCAAAAAGGACCCACTTAATTTCTAAAGCATTATCACAAAGGAAAAAGCAAATCATATTCAATATTTTTTCTCTCTCAAGGAGTCAGCTTCTGATTCCTTCCCACCTTTATTTATATATGAGAATGAAGAAAAATACAAAATATGCTGTGAAAGCAAAAGTTTGAGGATTCTTTAAATTACAAATGAGTAGTGAGAGGTGACAATATGGGACCTCATGTCAAAAACTTCTCATTTGATTTACCAGTTGCAGGGGTAAATGAAATAAGATAGGAAAGAGAATCAAATACAATAGGCATTTACTTATTGAGGTTATATTACATGTAAGACACAACAAGCATTATTGAGGTAAAAAAAATTCAAAACCAATAAGATACAGTAAGTTACAGCACATTTATTTTGCCCTGAAAGAGTTTATAATCTAGCTATTAGGGAGGAAGGCATACCAAAATTATGATCTCAATAAGGAAGTAATCTGCAAAGATGTCCATTACAACATATGCATAGCTTCCCATGCAGTGCAAGTGTCATCTATGTCCTTCTGGAAGTTTACCAAAAGGGAACCTCATGCAATTCACTAAAGGAAAGCCTTCTTTGATTTTTCCTGACTGCATGATGAATAACAGTGGAGCACTCTGGTTATCTACTTGTCATCCCCTACCCATCACCCAATGTGGCCAGCTAACCTATTTTTACTCTCATAATTCTTGGATGTCATCTTTTATTTCTGTTCTTTGGAATTCCTCATTAAGCTCTCATACAGTCTTTGCTACAGGTTAGTACCCACTTCATAGGGTTGTTGTGAGGATTAAATGAGATAATTAAAGTTTGCAAAGTATATTAAATTTAAGGGTTATGTAAATGTTATTAGGTAATCCATACACACAGAAATATAACACAGATATTCTTAAATATTAAATGAGTGGTATGGAAACAAGTGCTAAAAATAATAATTCAGAATAGTAGGAAGATTTGAAATATAAACAGGGAGCATGAATGATAAGGTAGAAAGCAAGGAGACCAGCTTGGAATGTAGAGAGAAAAAACTAGAAAGATAGATGGAAAAGATATCAGGAAAAGGAGTTTAAACTTTATCCTATAACCAAGAGAAAGTCATTGAAGGCCCCTAAGTAAGAAATTAACACCAAGACTGATATATTTTGGAAAGATTCATCTGGTGACAGTGTACCAGGTAAATTATGAGAGAATCTGAAAAAGTAGGGAAGAAGAAAGTTTATTGCATCCATTATAAATGAATAATTTTTATGATTTATGGCTGCATTTTCAATAATGACATTAGTAATTATTAAGTGGTTTAAAAATTTATGGCAGCAAGATGGCACAGTGGATAGAGTAGCAGACATGGAATCTGGAGGACCAGGCAAGTCACTTAACTCCAACTGCCTTGCAAAAAACAACACAAATTTGTGAAAGCTTCAGAATTCATGCATATAAACTTTTTAGATTTTTGCTATCAAATGAAAAGCACTACTTATTTTCCCCTTGCTAACAAGAAATACATTCACATGTAAAATATGACTCATAAAAGGTTCATGGAATAAAAGCCCTTAACACCAATCCTTCCCTAAAAGATACCAGCCTAAGTCTCACAAAAGTTAATGAGAGATTTTTTCTTGGTCCTTACAGCAATTAGGATCAGATTTTGCAATTCAGATGCACAAATCAAAACTTTATCACAAAAATTATTTTCTTTTAAGAGCTTTAATAGTAGATATTCATGTTATAAATATTAATACTTAGTCGAGCAGTAAGATATATATATATATATATATATATGTAAATATAGACAGAAACATGCATATGGAATATGCTGAAAGGCACTTTAAATGTTTTGAATTTAAAATGCAAAAACAAAAAAATAGTCTACTCTATTAAGCCAGTTCTTATTATTAAATTCACTTGTCATCTTTATCATTATTATTATCCCCCAAACACATATATTAAATGCTTACTATATGCTAGGAATTGTGCTAAGGCAAAAACTAAGTCCCTACCCTCAAGAAGTTGATATTCTAATGAAGGAACCAACGTATTAACAACTACAGACATACAAGATTCACATGATGAAAAATAAGCTTTCAAAACCAGAGTTACTCAGAGCCATGATCTTTAGTTTCAGACTCAAGGATAATGTCTTTTGTAAAATCTTTTAGCATCTAAATGTCATGATTTTCCCTAGGGGATAACATTGCTATGGAATCAAAATCCTCATCATTTAGATGGTTAGTTGTACTTAGTTTATACAAGGAAGGTTAAAAAAAAAAAAAAAAAAAAGTCAATGTCATCCCTAATCAGCATAAGGAAAAAAAAAAAGGATAGAAAATCCAGATGAATGCTTTTCTATACAAGTCATGTGTGTCACAATTCCATGTTCTGATTGAATTTGGAATATTGTTATTTCTCTCTTCCCAATTTTCATAGAGTTCCTCCTTTTTAGGCAAGAGTGAAACAAGCAAATAAAAAGCAGAAGTGCTCTTAACAAGAGTTTTGAGTGGGTATAGACCTTGTTTCACACAGTAGATGTGCTTCTGACAAGCTATATGCAAAGGGAATGTTTGCTAAACATAGGACTATATTTTGAATATACAAAGAGACCTTGGCAGTTAAAGGAAATCCTTTAATAAAGTGAAAGATCCTTTTCCTAGTAAAAATGATCAGTTCTCAATGTATTCATTCAGGGGGCTTGAGGTTTTAGGTGCTGGATTTTGTTTCTTGTTTTGAAGGAGTTCTTTTGGTCCAGTTTTCAACCAGACTTGTGGTTTTATCAATACAGTCCTAGGTGATGAATTTGAATTAACAATGTAGATTAGTACCTTCTCTGCAATTCATAGTCCTAGAGAACACCTTTGTCATTGAGAGATGTCAGAGCCCATATGTATCACAAGTAGAACTGGAAATTGGATATTTAATGGCTCTGAGGGTGTTCTCTAGACACCAAGCAAAGCTGCATGTTAATAAAACAAAGGTTTCTGCTTTGCCTGTTTTCAAGCACCTTGATACGTGCATTTTGAGTGTTCTTTCTTACATAATCAATCTGAGGATGTTGCAGGAAAGAAGGGGAAGTTCCTTGAAGAGTTGCTGTTCTTGTACTCTGGATAGATTCAAGGCCATACTTCCCTTCTTTTAGGAGAGGAAGCATCAGGGAAATGTACCTGTCTCAGAAGCTGGACAAGGCCTCCACAGAGAAATCTGACATCCCTGGAAGAAAAATAACTTTTCCTTGGAGCCAAGTATCTGTCTGCCTTAATGTTTCCAGGACACTCTGGGAAGTTAGCAAATGGATGCATTTCAAAGACAATGCAATTCTAATGGGATTTTAGGAGAGAGGGAAGAAAGTTTGAGGGATTAAGTCAAGACTTCTCATTTTCCAGATAAGGAAATTGGGCTTAAAGAAGTTAGTTAGTTTACCAGGTAAATAGTAAAGCTGCTTAAATATTTCATTATTTTTAGATAGGTTACCATATTATCCTTTTGATTCACATGAATTTTGAAAAAAGTTTTATCATACCAATTTGGAACAGTAAAAAGGCCTGTCTAAACAAGTCAAGAATAACTGAGGTCAAATTCCACCTTCAAACTTAGGCCCTGTTTCCTTATCTGTAAAATGGGGATAATGATATTTATAGTAGCTATCATACAGGACTTTTTAAAATAAATATGGTATTGAAAGAGGTCATAGGGGACTGAAAGCTCAATATGAGTTAGAGGTGTAACACAAGAATCAGTCTAATTCCACAAGATTTTTAGTATCTGATGTATTCAAAGCATTGTGTTGAACACAAGGTGATGGAGACAAAATAGCCCAAACCAATAGTCTCTACTGTGAGGGGTGTGCTCAAGTAGTTAAATGGAAAATGTGGAATAATATCTGAGTCCCTGAAAGAAATTTTGCTTTTCAGTTGTTTCAATCACATTTTAAGTATTTGTTTGAGATATTCTTGGCAAAGATATTGGATAATATATCATTTCCTTATCCAGTTCATTTTACAGATGGGGAAACTGAGGTAAAGAGGATTTGGTTTGTTACCCAGCTAGTAAGTGTCTGAGGTCAGATTTAAATTCAGAAAGATGAATCTTCCTGACTCCAGGCTCAGCACACCAGCTGCCCAGACGAGGTAATAGTTCTGCTGTATTCTGGCTTTGTCTGACCCTATTTATCAATTACAGAATCTCAAAGTTATAAGAAAATTAAGAAGTCACCGAGTACAGCCAAGATATAGTACAGTATATAATAATAATGGCCCCTCCATCACAACTAATAAAAGTGGTCAGCCTACCACCTTTGCCGGATGATCTCCAGTGAGGGGCAACTCCACCCTTTAGAATAGTTCCTCTTTTGGATAATATCATTAGAGTGTTTTATTCTGACACATCAAGACTACATACCCCTCTCTATAATTTCCAGTCACTGCTCTTAGTTCTGCATACTGGAGAAAAAAATAGCCTCTTTTCCTTTATGCCAGCCCTACAATTAATATGGGAAAATTATCATCTTGCCCTTAAACCTTGTTACCCAGGCTAAACTTTTCTTCAAATGATCTTCATATGAGACCCTTTTCCATCTTCTTTGACATCCTATAGACCTATGATTCCTAATTATATGGACCTCTTCTCAACACAGTTTTTAAATTCATAAAATTAAACTAAATGGGAGACTCACTATATATGCTGACATAGTTACATTAAAAAAAAATGTTAACCAAGTTCACAGATGGCAGCATAAGAATAGCTGCTCCAGACTATCTTCAGTTTATCATGCTTTTCCCTAAAAAATGGATCTGAGTACAGCAATTTATATGTGCCCTCAGTAATACTAGAAAGGATTCTCAGTTGATTTAAGATTAGACTCTGAGGTCCTTTGCAGGTCTGAAATTCTATGATTCTGTAACCCTATGTCATAAAAAGAGTGTACTAATTCAATTTTATTAATTTTATTAAGCAGCTGCTACATGCAAGGTCCCTTGTGAAGTGCAAAGACAAAAAAGGAACAGTTCCTGCCTTCACAAAGTTTATATTCTGTGGGAGGGATTATTTAAATTGGGAGAGAGTGCTAACAACTCAAAATATTTCAATTATTTAGCTAAAATAAACTCAACCAAGACTAATAATTTGTCTGAAGCTAAAAAGTTCACATGACATGTGAGTTAATTTATGTTTGTACTTTGGGATATATAAAGTCTCATAGAAATAAAATGGTAAGAGGAAAAGTCCTTCACTTTTAAATTTCCAGACTTCTTTAATATTGTGTTTACTTGGTTCTAGGTTCTTTTGTTTTGTTTTGTTTTGTTTTTTCCTAAAAGATGTTGTTTTCCATTTCAAAAGCACCAAGGTTGTCAAACAGGTTGTGGCTAAAGGAATTTCAACTGAGAATGTCTCCATTCCCTGTGAGCTCTGCAGTGGTTGCTGCAGTAGCAAGAAAATGCCAGACCTCAGCTTACTCTGCAGATGAGCTTTGCTTCCAGGACAAGTCTCCTACAGTCACGCCTCATGCTGCCAGGCTTGTCAACACCATTCCAGAGCCTGGTTGTAGTAGTCTCTGGCACGCTTCTTCTCTTCAAAGCAGCTGAATGAATTCTCCTTCATTTCTCGCCTCACTCCATTATCAGCTGGCTGCCTGTCACCTGTTTCAATATTTATGTTCATGTACATGCATTTATAATATAGACACATGTATACATATATATCCATATGCATATGCATTGTAGTATATATTTACTTGTTTCATGATACATTGCCTGCATGTATGTATATGAACACATATATATATTCATGTGTTTATCAATATTATAAATGAGTACATACACACATTTCTAAAACACTGTGCTAATGAATTCAAAAGATTAACAAATGCCATTAGCATTAAACTTTAAAAACAGTAGGTTTTTTATGTTGGAAATGTCATTATTTATGTTTGTTATAAAGCTATCTGCAGATTTTAAATATGAAAAGTTTTACAAATTTGTATTTTGATTACTTGTTCATCTTTTTAAAGCTTCCAGTAAGAAGAAACAGTATGTTGGAAAGGACAGTTTCCCTATTAAAATAATGCTCACATTTTTAAAAGAAGTTACCTTTATCTTGTTACTTTATTTTTACAGCTTGCTCATTCCCACCACCATGCATCCATATTATTTATACATATTACAATGTTTTAAAACAAGGCTTCTGAAACTCCTGAAATCATCAATCCAAAAGAGCTCATACAAGAATTTCTCTCTCCAAAGCCAATATTGTTTTCACATACGCAGTGATTGGTACATTCCTAGAAAGTAGTAAATCATGTGGAGGAAGTAGAAAAATTATAGTCTAGTCATGGAAAAGCATTTGCAGTAGTCACAGCTCTGATTATCTTCTCATCACAATTCCTATAAACACTTGATCAATGACTATATGGAACTCTTTCCCTCCCTTCTACTTAGAGTATTAGACATGTTTGTAGGCATCAAACTTTTGGGCCAATTCTGCTTATCATTAAAATAAATCCATAACTTCTCTAAATTTGCTTCTTTTATAAATTACATGAGTATCTCTGTGCATCTATCTATACATATACATGCATATCACCTAACAGAGAGTCTTGACTTCACATTATATGTCCTAAATTCCAAATTCTTATTTGGGTAGACATGATTTTCTGTACAATTTAACAATATAGTGAAGCAGGAAAAAAATGACATGCAAAATTTATAAACTTTTTAAGTCTAAAAGAATATACTTATACCTTTTATTTTATGCCAAAAGTTTTCACTGGAATAATATCCAAGACACTATTGCCTTCTTTTTATAACAAAAAGGTGGGTGTGTGTGGGTGAAATATGAATAGAATTACTAAATTTTATAGCATATGTTTTTTAAAGTCCAGTAAAAACAAGTAATTTTAAAAAATAGTTGCATGTATCATTTGCAATAATGTGTTTAGTTACTCTGGCTCTTACCAAATTTACTGATAACCTTTTAATTTAATCAGTTAAACAATGTTTACTGATTGTATTTGAAGAAAATACACTTTTCTGAGCATTTTTGCTGGATCATGGAAAACTATGAATCCCTGTCCCTCAAGAACTTTACAATATAATTTAGAAAACAAGAAAAAATATACACACATTAAAATGCAATTATAAGTACTTAGGAAAGCAATAAACACCAACTATATATTTAAATGCTGCTAGATTGCAAATAGTATGGTGATTTGATGGTATCGATCTTCTATAGGAGATGTTCAAGGATATTCAAATACAATCATCATTCATTCTTCGCGATCTTCCATTTTTATTTTGATAATTGAAATTGTTTAGTAAAAATGAAGCTCTCCCTTCAGTGTTCTAACTGCAGCATTGCAAAACTCACACAACTAAAGTAGATTATGGAATTTCTTTCCTTGGAGGTTTTTTCATCCTGTCTAATTGTTGATAGACTTGTGAATTTCACAATACATCTAACTTGGTGTTCTCTCTCTGACAAGAGCAACACAGAATATTATGGAGCTAGGGAAAGCAGAAGGGGTAGCAGAATAGTTTTCAGGGATGAGGAACATATCCTAAGCTTCCTTTAATAAAACTCTTTGAACTGTCACTCATTAATTTAATTAGATATTCCTTATCTTTGTATTCTGCATAATCTATCAGAGAATACAGTTTCTCATCTGCATACTCCTCAGATGGCATCATAATCAATATGTGTGCCCATGGACAGCTATTGAACAGTCTATAACCTAGGAGTAGCCCACAGCAGCCATGTTCCCCCCAAACAGTATTTCTGGATCCTACAAGTGATCATAGCACACCAAACTTATTCCTGAACTGTTGGTTCTGCCTAAATGATCAGATAATGGTTTAACTATTTTGACTAAGTTATGCATCTCAATTTTTTCAGATAAAGTCTACTTCCACAAGAAGTACAAATAACTATGTAGGAGATTCTGTGATTTTAGTGCCTCCATTTCCCAATTCCTTTTGCCAAATCCTAGGATCTGGGATGCAGATTTCCGAGGAGATAATGCTCCTGAACTTTATCTTCAAGACAACAGGGATTCTTGTGATTAAACTATCATCCATTATACAGCTCAAAATAAATGGTTTCCAAATACTAAAATCAAACAGCACTGATATCGAAATATAAGGCCTGCCTATAGCAACAATGCTTTTGGCACATTTACTGTAATAAAATAATTTTAAAAAAATACCAGGTAATGACAGAACTCTCTAGAGAGTTTCAGTTATTTTTTTTTTTGGGGGGGGGAGTATTATCTAAGTGCCTCTTTTACAAATACTATAGATAGCTATCCCTAAAATGAATTAAATGAAATACAGCCTGGAGGCAAGGAGATGAATTAGGTGACCTCCCAATTCTGTAATTATATGAAATAGGATAACCAGGCAGCTTTCAGTAAACAAAAGGATTATACTAAAAATCAAGGAAACTTCAATTTTCCTTTCCTTTAAATAACACCTACTCTCAGTCCTCCACATATAATTTTGGAAGAGTACAAACACTTAAAGAATCAGCCTATCCTTTCCTGGCCTGTGCTTGTGCCCCTATCACCAAAAGAAAACCTTTTAAATATAATTTGGTTACAATTTGGTATAATATTGGTACAATATTGATATGTGATTATGAACTTATTAAGGAAATACTCATTTTATGAAAAACAGTCCACACATTTAATGGGGAACTGGTCTTGTGTCTTTGGAGTAAATCAAGATTCATGTTACAAATGAAAGAACATGCTATAAGTAAGCTGTAAATGGATTACTCCTTATTTCCACAGATGAAAGATTTCTTTGAAAACCAACCACCTTTGACTCTGGAGTCCTAATTTTGGCTGAGAACATAACACTGATTCATAAAAACACAGCAGGAAAAAAGTCAATCATGACAAAGATTTATAGTACCCTTTCTATCCTACTATTCTGTATCTCCCATTTATTTTTACATCCAAAATAATATAAATCATCTTATTTGACTGATTTGAATTTGATTGAATTGATTTGAACTGATCTCATTAATGCCTGGTTTTCTGCTCTAATACTAACAAGAATCTAAGATTTCTTGAGTTTATGGTTCTACAGTATCTTTTCTCTCTCTCTCTCTCTCTCTCTCTCTCTCTCTCTCTCTGTATATATATAATCTTGTAATTAAAAAAATAAAATAAAATGCTTCAAGGTCATTGTCCTACCTGAGAACAATCGAGTTTTATTCTGTCCAAATTCCTATAAATTATTTATTTTTTTTATTTTACAAATTATTTCTTATGAGATCAAATATTATCAGAATCAATTAATTTCTTATTATTTCTTCATCTTAGTCTTCCTGATTTTTAAGAATCCTGCTATCTCAAGCTTATTCTAGGAGGTTTCAATAAATGCTTAGCAGTACCATGTTCAAGATATTGCTACTAATTTGGGAGTACTGGATGTTGTCCATAACATGATACATTTGAACTTGTTAAAAATAGCCCTGCTACCAAGAGAGCATTTCAATTTGTAAACGGGTGCTATGAAATTCAAATAGTGGTGGTTCCCATTACAAGTTGGCTTACAACTTCAGAACACCAATAGAGTAATTGTATATCTGATTCATATAATGAAATCTTCCCAGGTGAATATCTCCCAGGTCTTTGATTATATGTCATCTGACAGACAACTATTCTCTCCTTTTCAAATAAAGGCTCAGATGATAATTAAAATGTATTAACATTGGAATCAAACTATTATTACTGTATCTTTCTGGTTCATTTCCTCTAAACAGAGTCATTTTTAAGTAACCTCCATCTATTTTAGAACTCTATAAAAATCAATAGAAGGCACTGTTTTTAAAGAACATGCCCCAAGCCTCCATTAAAATGGCACATTGAGCATTTAACTCACTATATCCAATTGATTATACTCTTTTCTCTGGAGTGTATTCAGATAATAAATACCTAATAGCTCAATAAAGCAAAATATTGCCAACACATGTAAACTGCACATAGTCAAAATATGTCCCTAATTATAATTTTATAGATGAGATTCATCAGTCTAACACTATTTCTTAAAAGTTTAACATTTTTAAATAAAAAATACTATATATTTTTTTACTAAGTAATGAAAGCATTTTATATATCAAAAGCCTTCTCTAGACATGTATATTAGAAAATCAAAGGAGGGATGGTTTGTATTGACTTGTAAGATGTTTCATTTTATGTGTTTCAACTTAAATGGTTTTAAATATGAACACATTAGATTCATTCCACAAATAGAATAATGTAACAAAAATCATTCTTCCTCTTCCAAAGTTCCAGTGAAAAAACAAAGGCTAGATTTGGGCGTGTGGTGTCTAAACAGAAACAGTTACCTGAAAATGTTTATAAGAAAAAAAATTATCATTTTTCAAGGATAGTTTTTTCCATAATTTTAAATGTTTTTCATTTGTTTTCATAAGTTTAGTCATGTAAGCTTAATTAAGCCCAGTCACTAACCTTGTCTTCATTCAAAAGTGCAATTAAGAAGTGCCACACAAAAGCAGCTTAGCCCTGAGGGGTCTCTGACATTAGTCTTGCTATGAGCAATTCACTAATGCTTCTTTTATCTAAAGTCTCTTAATGATATTTTTGACACACAACCAATCACAATGTTTTACTCTTCACAGTCCACAATGTTTGGACTAACTTCAAAGTCAATTCTTCAGCAAGTGCATGTGTATTTGTTTGTGTCTGTGTCTGTGTACATACATACACATACATGTGTATGTATATATGTAAACACATAGTTTTCTTTTAAATAATTAAAAGTGTACTGAAAGGTGGGCTGGTGAAAATTCAGAATTTCATCAAAGCTCATTCTGCTGTCACCAATATTTACTGGCTACTAATTAGGGCATAGAGATTCATGATTACAGATAGTTTGAGGTAAACTTGTAACTGCTGTTTATTGGCCATAATGGATACAACTCAGACAGGAAGTCCAGCAGGCTGTTCCAGTCTATTTGAACCATGTCCCCATACCAAATTGAATCGTAACGCTTCAGAGCTCTTCTTCAGATCACAGGCTCTGTGATGACTGGAAGGATTGGTATTGTGATTGCTTTTGCAAAAATGATTGCTTTCTCAAAGGAAAGGGGGTGGGGAACTCAACTCTAACTTCATAAAAGACCTGTGCTGAACTGGGACTCTCCAGGAGTTCAGCTGGGATCTTCATTATTCAGTGTGAGATTCTCTCTCCTAATGCTTATATTATATCTATGCTCAAAACCAATCCATCACTGATGGCAGGCATCCCTGGGAAAATTAAACTACCTCTCTCTGATATTTTTGGGTAAAATAGTGAAAAAAATATAAAACAAAGTCCACATTTTATCCCACAAATGTTTTTCCTGCACATCAACCGATCTACGCTAATGATGAGAAGACTTGATTCTTTCAAATGGAATAGAAAGGACAACATAAAGTAAGAGCAAAACTGTTGAAAAGCCAACAAATTGCATAAGTTCTCCCTCTATCTGCAAAGGAAAGAGTATTCTTTAATTACTTATCAATTCTTACTTCCTCACCTATCCCCTAATAAAAGAAACTATTTCATTTTCCTCTGGACCTGCTAACAATCTGTGATTTGCTACTGAAAGCCATATTACTTGGAGATGGGTGGAGGGGAAGGAAGGGAAATCCCTAATTTGAGCTGTCAGTAAGCTTTCACAATTCCCTGTAGGAAATAGCTTTCCAATTATAAGCTTAAGGTCCATTTCTCTGTATTCTTTATTCTCACTTTGGTCAAATCAATTTTCTCAAAGGGAATGGATCAAACCAGAGTTTTTCACTGCCTTGAGCCTTCTTTGATAAATAATTGTTTTATCAATAGATAACCTTGCAAAAAATTTCATTACACAATTGTAGCAAAGTGCTCATTTGCGTACTCTCCTTTTTATAATGAGCCACTGGTTTATAGTTTCAAGGGTTTGATTTACAGTACTTTACAACTTTGCTGAGCAGCTTTAAAGCTAGATATTTAAACAATATGCAAGGTATAAAGTATGTCTGACTGAACTTGCTCTATTAACTATTTCTGAAGAGGGAATGCCACAGGAAAAAAAGGCCATTATATTTTAAATGATTTTTCACACGGACCAAACTTTTATGAAATGATCACCCAGAAACAAATTCTAGAGAAACTTCTCAAAGCTAACTAATAATCAAATTTCAAACCTTGAAGTGAGTGATTCTTATTTTCCAGCCTTCAATTTTCATCCAAGTGATTTCTTTTCATATGCTATTTATAGAATCAGAACAATTTCACCTATATGGGTAAATTCAAAATTTCTCTAAGTCCTGGTCCTGAAGATGAAACCTGCTTTGAGAATTTGAAAAAATGCCCTATCTGGACTTAAATATTTTGACATGATGTTCCAAGTGACAATTACCCAAGGCATGGCTTCAATTTATATAACTACATTTGGGAAAATGCCTAAGAACATTGATACTTTGGTGCATCCCTTACCTTTATAGGCTATCCCTTCATCCTTCTCATCCCTGTGAAATTTTTGTTTATGTTTTGTTATTAAACTATCTTTACAAAGTTCTAGACGGAAATCATTTTCTAGTTCTTTTAGCATCTTAGAAATGCCAGTATTACACCATGGTTTCCCATGCCCACTAGAAATCCAGATCAGTTTCTTTTTCAGATTAGACATTACCTTAATCATGTCTTTTATGTGTATAAGTTGGTCTTGATAAACTTCTAGAAAGTCACAATAATGGAAAATGCTAAGCATTTTTTGGTTAAGCTGACCTGGGACCATCAGTGTAGGGAGATCAACAGTGATTCTGAAGGTGATAGATGAAAAGTAGAAGAGTTTTGTTAATTTCACTTCTGGTCTCCTTTCCCAAAACTCATTACCAAAAACCAGAAGTTAAAAAAAACCACCAAAAAGAAAAGATGTCTGTTGCCCTTCAGTAGTAATTTTTTCTTTTAATATATAGTGAGCAAAATTATACTTTCATATTACTAAGAATACTATTAAATGAAGGGCAAATGTCAGGATGTAATTTAATATCCCAAACATTCTAGCAATCTGTTCACATGTAATCAAAAAATTCATTCCCCCCAAAAAGGAGAAAAATGTTTGTTTTGCTCATTCTATTGTATTAATACAACTTGAAGTCAGAAGACTGGGGGTTTGTTGTTGGGGGGCAACTAGAAGGTTATTTAGAGCACTGGTTTTGAAACAGTTGACCCTTCCTAGCTGTGTGAAAAAGAAGACTTGACCTGTTTCCTTCAGATACATGCTAATTGTGTATCTTTGAGCAAGCCATAATCTCAATTAATAGTCCTAGTTTCCTTTTTCTGTAATACATAAATAAGGAAATAATCATTATAAATCCATGACAATTAAATTTAAATCAGTTTGCAACCGACATGATTAAGAGACGTGGAAATTTTTCCATGATGTCAGTAAAAGGGGAAGGGAATTTCAGTTGTATGGGGAATTAAGGAAGAGAGTCAAAATGACAAAAAAAATAGAGAATAACAACTTATAGTCCAGAAGAGTTGTGTAGTCCCTGAGAAGTTAACTAAGTTTCCCATTAGCACATATTAGAAGGAGTCAGTAACAGTACTAGACTCTGACTCCAAGTCATGTTCTTTCTGAATCCAAGGATGTTCCTATATTTCCTATATTCCCATTGCTCTGCATTAAACAAAGAAAATGACCAAGGAGGAAAGAAGTAAAAAGAAAAGACAGGGCCAGAAAAACCTTTAAAAGGAGATAGACAATAACCCAGGAAATGACCAAACATATTAATAAAGGATATTATAGAAACACATTATCAGAAGAAACAGAAAGGACAGTGCTATTCTCACTTACCATAGAATTTCTGGTCACCTCACTTTATGCAAGTGACTTAGTGGCTATATATTGGTTTCTCATTCTTTATAGATTTTTCTTCCACATTTATACATCTAAAATGTCAAACTTTAACATTTGATTTCTTCTAGAATAAATTTGAAAGGATTTTCTTTTAACAATACTATCCAAAAATCCTTCCAGTGTGATCTTATCAGAACAAAAAACAAAAAGTTTCATAAGGCCAGAAGACAGAATGGAATCCACTCGCCATCTGCAAATTTAGGTAAACATTCAATATTCTTCTCTGCCTTGTTCAGTTTGCCAAAACAGCAAAAAAAAAAAAAGTCTTTAAATTTCATAAACTATTATTAGTCAATATTTCATGTCAGCATTTGGGTGCTCTGCAGAGAAGGGAAGGTGCTCCTAGAATCAAATGAAAATCATCAAAAATGTTTTTGTTTGTTTGTTTTTGTTTTTGTTTTTTCCTTTTAGAAAAATGTTTGGTTTTGTATAGTCATGTCTGAATCTTCATGACTCCATTTGAGTTTTTCCTGGCAAAGATACTGGAGTGGTTTGCCATTTCCTTTTCCAGCTCATTTTACGATTGAGAAAACTGAAACAAACAGTGTTAAGTGACTTGCCCAGGATCACACAACTAGCAAGTGTCTGTGGTCATATTTGAACTCAGGAAGAGGAGTGTCTGTGATTCCAGGCCCAACATTCTAACCACTACATTACCTACCCACTTAGAAAAAAAAGTTATGGCACAAATCAGGCCTCAGCTATCTCTTTCCAAGAGACATTTTTACTTTTAATCAGGACACAGGATCAACAAGGTCAGAGAAATTAAGTGATTTGTCCCAATTCCCCAAAGAAGTAAACAGCAAAGCTAGGATTTGAAATGAGGGCTTTTGACTCAAAAGCCTGTGTCTTTAACACTGTATATCTTAATTAATCTGAATCCACAACTATCAATAAACTACAAGTACATGGAATAGTCAACAAACAACAAAAATGAACTCTTCAGTCCCTTTCTTGCAAAATAAATAAATTATGATAAATATTTGTCTTAACAGGGTTCTCACATCACAATACCAGCAAACCTCTTTACATCTTCCAATATTACAGAACAAAAAAAGATCCCTAAATAGACACCTTGAAATCCAGTAAATTACAATTTATTGGAAATAGAAAAAAAAATGAACCTATCTGAGCCATTCTGGAGTTTAACCTATTAGCAAACAAAGCCAAAAAGCTGAAATCAAAAATAGGTATATAATCCACAACATTTCTACCTGAACAGCATAAAAAAATGTTAAAATAACCTTTCTAATGGCTAATCATTCACAAAAGATGGATAATGATTTATTATAGGTGAGTAGACAGGTATTTTTATTTATTTATTCCAGAGTGTTTCTGCAGTTTAAAGAGGAAGTAAGAAAAAGAGGTAGAGAGAAAGCTGGTGAAAATAATCTTTTTTATGGCAAGGCTATAATATAACAACGTCAGAAAAAATATTAAGAATGTTAAACTCTTTTCAAAGACTCAGCTCTTGCATATGGCTGCAAAAGCTAACAAAATTAGGCATCATTCAAAGCAAATGCTTGCAGACATTTAGGGATGGATAAAAGGATTTTATTACCAATGCAATAATGTATAAAAACACCAACCAACAATTAGTCTCTGCCAGAGTTCAAAAGAAGTACTAGATATATCTGAAGCATATACTAAAGTTGCCAAAATACAAATTCCATATAAAGTCACCATGTGGAAGCCAATTGGTATGAGGAAACTAAGGTGCCCAAGGGAGAATGTAGGAAGTCCCCTTGGCAGAGCAGACAGAGTAGTTGATTTTAATACCATTAAACAGATGGAAGCAGCAACAAATAACAGAGGAAAGCAGAAGACAGTCATTTCTGCCAACAAGACAACACTGAAACAGGAAGGATGTAATCTAGTGTCAAGTAATTCATATGTTATCTCTCTACCAAAGGACTATTTTAAACTTGCAATTTAAATACAGAAATTACTGATATCAGGATGGGGGAGGGGTGCTAAAATCTGATTAAATGACTGCTGAGGAGGGGGAGAATGTAAATACTGATACACATTCTCCCTCCTCTTATCCTTTCTTCTCCTCCTTCTCCTCCCTCCTCCCTTCCCCTCTATCTCTCTCTGTGTCTGTCTGTCTGCTTCTGCCCCTTTTTCTCTCTTTCCCTCTCTCAGAAATATATTGGAAAGTTTAAGTAATATAAAATATCGGTATCAACAAAATATCAATATTCTTCAAAGATCTTATTATGGACAAAGTTTTGTGCTAGGCTCTAGAGTTACAAACACAAATCAAAACAGTCCCTGTATTAATTGATATACTTACTAATGGGAATATAGCCTAGAAACAAATAAAATGAATACCAAACAATGTGAAAAAAAGATAAAATACTAACAAATAGGGAATAATTTTGAGAATAGATGACAGAAGCTGAGCCTTAAAGATGCATAAATATTTGAGAAGTGGAAAGGAGAAGGAAATGGGGATAATCTCTACAAGGCAAGAAGGTAGGAAATAGAATGCTATTTTCAGGAGAATAAATGGTAATTTAATTTGGCTGAAAACTATATTACATGAAGACGGGTGACACAACTAGGAAGATAAATTGGAACTAGGTTGTAAAGAGCTTTAAGTAAATATCAGGCATAGTTTATGTTTTATCCTGGAAGCAGCTGTGACCTATTGAAGGTTTTAGAGTAGAGAAGTGACAGATATGTTTTTTAGGAAGATTATTTTGTCAGCTGTGTGGAAGGTGGATTAGAGAGAGGAAGAAGAAAGATCAGTTATGAAGCTCTTAGAATAGCCCATGTGAGAGGTGACAAGGGCCTGAACTATGGTGATGGTTGTGTGACTAAAGGGGAAAAGAGAACATATTTAAGATGTCATCAAAGTAAAGCTGACAATGTTGGGGGGAAGGAAAAAAAGAAGGAAATCAATTAGAGATAAGGGAGAGGAAAGAATCAAAGACTATAAGGTCACAAATAACAGTGATTTAGAAGGATTATGAACCCTTCATAAAATTGGGAGAGTATAGGAGAACACAGGATTTAAAGTGGAGTATATAAGTTTAAAATGCCAATAGAATGTTCAGGAAACAGTATTCAATAGACAGCTGGAAATATAGAAGAGTCCTTAGTAGAATTGTGAATTGATCCAACCATTTTGGAAAGCAATCTGGAATTCAGCCCAAAGTGTTATTAATCTGCCTATAGCTTTTGACCCAGAAATACCACAACTAGATCTATTTCCCAACCTGACAAGAAAAAAAAACCCAATGTGTTTTAAAATATTTATAGCAGAGACACAGAAGAAGAAGAGGGGCCAGGTGAAAGGCTTAGGAAACGCTCATGCTAGGGGAAGAAGAGGGGAATAGGAGATGAACATGATGCAGGAAAGGTCACTGAGAAAAGTAGGACAACAGAATGCCAGAGATTAGGATAAAACAGTCGATGGTATAAAGAACTAAAGATAGTTCAGACTGAAAATATAATTGGACATTGAAGTTAAGAGATCACCAGTAAAGTGGTAAAGATTCAATATCAATGAGTGCTGAGGAAGTAAAATGAGTGAGGATAAGTAATTCTAACAGTTTAGCAGTGGGGGGAATGAAATAAATTCAGAAGTGAAATTATTTAGGGGAAAATCTAAGCCAAAATTCCTGTAATGACTATTTTCAGTCTTTTAACAACTTCTTTTTTAGGCTATGCATATAAGATTTAAAAGATTTATCAAAAATTAAAGAAATCCAGCTAAAGAGATGGTACTTGTCCATCTACAAAATATTAAAGGGCCAACTGGTCGTTTGCATTTATTTAACTAACTTAGTTGTTTTGTACCCTGTAAAACAAAGCTTTTGCATTAACTCCAGATCAGGAGCTGACACACTTTATGGGAAGGCAGAGGCTTAACTAATATAAATATATAGATCACGTTGGTATCTATTGGTCTTGGCACTGGATTTTATAGAAATAACTAAAAGGCAGTGTATAATGTCCAAGAAACATAATAGGATCTGTCTTTATGCCACTGAAGGCTTAATTTACACTAATTCTAGAAAGTGTAGAAAAACATTAGCTTCTTTAGGCTATAAATCCAATTGATTAACAATGTTTATTAGCCTCATCTCAGAAAGAAAATAAGCTTGCCCTCTAATAATTTGAAATTATTGCAAAAAGTAAAAATGCAAAGTACACTAGAGCCATTGAGTATATGTTATATATACTACCTTGTATTAATTCCCTTTCATTTTAGGTGATTCAAGTTATTTGGAGGGAGAGTTGCATTGGAAGAGGTTGCCATTTTCTTGGATAGGATATTGCGTGCTTTGTTTCGATATAATTTTTTTTTTATAAATTTTTATAACATTTTCTTTGACAGTACATATGCATAGGTAATTTTTTTACATTATCCCTTGTACTCCCTTCTGTTCTGAGTTTTTCCCCTCCTTCCTTCCACCCCCTCCCCTAGATGGCAGGCATTCCCATACATATTAAATATCTTATAGTATATCCTAGGTACAATATATATGTGCAGAACCAAATTTTGTTGTTGTTGTTGTTGCAAAGGAAGGATTGTATTCGGAAGGTAAAAATAATCTGGGAAGAGAAACAAAACAAAACAAAACAAAAAAATCAATGCTCACAGTTTACACTCATTTCCCAGTGTTCCTTTTCTGGATATAGCTGATTCTGTCAATCATTGATCAATTGGAATTGGATTAGCTGTTCTCTATGTTGAAGATATCCACTTCCGTCAGAATACATCCTCATACAGTATCATTGTTGAAGTGTATAATGATCCCCTAGTTCTTCTTGTTTCACTCAGCTCAGTTGATGTAAGTCTCTCCAAGCCTCTCTGTATTCCTCCTGTTGGTCATTTCTTACAGAACAATAATATTCCATAACATTCATATACCATAATTTACCCAACCATTCTCCAATTGATGGACATCCATTCATTTTCCAGTTTCTAGCTACTATGAAAAGGCACAAACATTTTGGCACATACAGGTCCCTTTCTCTTTTTTAGTATTTCCTTGAGATATAAGCCCAGTAGTAGTACCACTGGGTCAAAGGATATGCACATTTTGATAACTTTTTGGGCATAATTTCAGATTGCTCTCCAGAATGGTTGGATTCTTTCACAACTCCACCAACAATGCATCAGTGTCCCGGTTTTCCCACAGCCCCTCCAACATTCATCGTTATTTGTTCCTGTCATCTTAGCCAATCTGACAGGTGTGTAATGATATCTCAGAGTTGTCTTAATTTGCATTTCTCTGATCAATAGTGATTTGGAACACTTCCATATGAGTGGAAATAGTTTTAATTTCATCATCTGAAAATTGTTTGTTCATATCCTTTGACCATTTATCAATTGGAGAATGGCTTGATTTCTTATAAATTAAAGTCAATTTTCGATATAATTTTTGAATAAACAAGCTAGAGTTCCAAACAAACTCTAAAATCTCTAATCCAATATCACTATTTTAGCTTTCATTTTTAAGTTATTCATTAATCTTACAAGTATTTATTAAAATCTATTTTAATATTTGTCCCTCTCCTAGAAATTGAATATATTAAATCCCCAATTTACAGTATGGATTATTCCATAAAAATTCACTTTAAGTTGATTAATAAGAACTTGAAATGTATATTTATTCATGAGTTCTTGCCATAGTTGACAATAATCCTACTAGGTTCAATACAACTAGAGCTATTTAATGAGCTATAGATAATTCTATAATTCTTGGGAACCTAACTGTAATTTATGCAATGATTTTTATGGTTATCCTAAAAATAGAATCCAAAGTTTCATCCCTTTGTTATTGTTGTAGAAAACTTAAGGGACATTTTTATCCCAACATTGTGCTGACTGAACAGTCATATGTATGTATGGCAAGAGTTTGTAAGTTTAGAAATTCCCATAATGTACAAATAAATCAAGTTAATCTATGGTCAAAATAATTTCTAAGATTTATGAAGAATTTCAAAACATTTAGTGACGCAAAGACTTTTTGGTAATTATAATATTCATTGTGTGCACAGGCAGGTAAACATCTAGAAATGTATAGTGATTTAAATCATAGATATCTCATAAGCAATCCATTATATTGGCTTATACTTACATTTGACACCAATATGAACATCAGCTTAATTAAAATATCTGCTGGACATATTAACTTTAGTCTCTTGAACAATTATTTTGCTTTATGTCATGAGGAGTTATAAACAATGTTCTTGGCTTTATAATCGTTAAATTTTTTACAACAGATCTGAATCACGATCCTGTTAGAAAAACTGTTGAAGCTTGTTATGAGCTTAAGAGCTTGGTTCTAAGACTCTTTAATATATATTTCCCATCTTGCTTGGTTTTAACATGACTTCTCAGTCTCTGTTCTAATTCTTTCCATCATTAGGTTTAAAAACATATATCAGCAGGGAAACAACTGTGTCAAATAACACAAGACAAAGCAAAATTAGAAAGACAAATAAACCCTCCAATTTTATACTGGAAAAAGTGATCAGACTTTATAGTGATCAAATTGTAAATATTAATTACTTATAAATAGCTTGTTAAGAATATATAATTATATGATATAGAAGACTTATATATGTTTTCAGCATTCAAAACAAAAACTTAATGTACATCTGGGCAATAGGAACTGAAATCTTATACATATAATTTTCTGATTTAACAAAACATCATTTTGAGGCAAGTATTTTAAGAGCTCTGGGACATGGGTGAGGAAGATCTGAATTCAAATGCAGTCTCTTACTAGCTGTGTGACTCTGGGCAAGTTACTTAACCCTTTTTTTTTTACCTCAGTTACCTCTTCTGAAAAATGAGATGGAAGAAGAAATGACAAACTACTCCAATACCTTTGCCAAAAAAAAAGCCAAATGAAGTCACAGAATCAGACACAAATGAACTTTTTTTTTAACCAAGAACTCTTTAAGATATTTTCTCTCTTCCATTCATATTTGCCAACCCTTTCTCTCTCTTTTTATTCAACCTGGCTACCATGCAAAATTTTGGCAAACATTTGGTGAAGTTGACCTTTGAAGACTAAAAACTAATTTACATCTTTTAAAGTATATATAGGTTGAATTAGTATCATTCATGCTGTATTTTAGGAATTTAATTCATTTGACATCCAAATAAACCTAGTATTATTTCTCTAGTACTTTTCTAAATAGTTTATATCACTTTCTTCTATTACTTTCTTTCATGTATTCTACATTTCAGCTTATGAGCTGAAACAAGTTTTCTTAACTCTATATTTTATTTCCAACCTCCATGGCATTGTACCAGATATTTTCTCCTTGCTGATATAACAGAGGACTCTCCTCAGAGCATACAGAAAGGATCTGTATAATGGAAACTGATGAGCTTGCTTCAGGAGGTGCATAATATATAATAGAAGAATCTAGCTTCCCCCCAAAATCACATTCTTTCTCTTTTTCCCTGTTTCTCTCACTCTTTCTCCCTCTCATTATTCACGTGTGAAAATCTTTCTCTTTCCATATTTTATATTCATTACTTTTCTGTTTCATATTCATTCTTTTAGAAAGGTGATTTATCATGATTCACAGTTCTGAAATTTTTCAAAGTTATTTTTCCTATAAGATATCATCATCATAACATTGTTCTAGTTCTATTCATTTCACTCTGGATCAGTTCATCAAGGTCTTCCAAATTTCACTTGAAATAGTCAATTTTGTCAATTTTATGTGATAATAATTTCATTAATTTACCACAATTTCTTTTGCCATTCTCAATAAAAGGACACTCCTTCCTTTTGTTTACAATGTGGGCTATCAGAAAAAAAGAGCTGCTATAAATAGTTTCATACATACAGATCTTTTTATCCCATTTGATTTGGTTGGGATATAGATCAAGTAGTAGTATGACTGGATCCATATGTATACATACAGTGTGGCAATTTTCTAGCCATAGTAAAAAATTGTGTTCCACAATGACTAGACTAATCATAGATCTACCAACAATGCACTGCTATATTTGTTTTGCTACAGTCTTTCCAACATTTGTCATTTTCTTCTATTTCTCAACTTTCTTAGGTAAACGTTTATTTAATTTGCATTTCTCTAATGATGTGGGCCATTTTTTCATAGAGTTGTTAGTTTAAATTTCATCCTTTAAAAACTATCTGTTCATTCTTTAACCATTTAACTATTGGGGAATGGCTCTTATTCATATACATTTGAAATGTTTCCTTACATATTTTGGAAATGAGACAATTATCAGAGAAACATTTGGTACTATGTTTCCCTTCTAATTTTTGCTACATTGATTTATTTATGAAAAAAAAACTTTTTGATTTTATATAATCAAACTCAGCTGTTTTATTTCATAGTGACACTAGTTTTAGTCACAAGTTCTTTCCCTTTGAAAAAATGCAAAAATAATTTCTTCCTTGTTTCTCTAATTTGTTGATAATGAGACTTTTTATATTTATGTTATATATCCATTGGAGCTTATTTGAAAATGTTAGTTTAAACACAATTTATGACTGGTGTTAGTTTGTTAGTTTTATACTGCTCAGTTTGCTTATATATGTTGTATATTTAATCTATTCTACAGATTTCACTCGTTAAAAAAAAAAAAACACCAAATCTTTGAATAAAATTCTGTTTTGTGATACATTTTGAAACCTATTCCCAATACCCTGCCTTTCTACATTTTAAAAAAAATTTCTACATTTGAAAATCTCGATCTTTTGTTCTTCCACTTGAAGTGTTTTTTTCTTGTTATAATATATTGGGGGGGGGGGTTGACATAGCATTAACTAAATAACTTAGGTAGTTTTTCTTCCATTTATATTATATTGGCTTGAACTATCCATGATCAATGTTTCACCAATTATTTGGATCTATTGTTATTTCTTCAGAGAGTTATATAGTTAGACTCATATTCGTCGCTGGACGAATCTTGAAAGATATACTCCCAAGTACTTTATGACTTCTAAAGGTATTTTGAATGGAATTTCTTTTTCTTCCTCTTGCTGCTTGATTTTGCTGATTACAAAGGAATTCTCTCTCTTCTTGCTGAGTTTTGCTGATTACAAAGGAATGCTAATGATTAATGTGGATTTGTCTTATATTCTACAACTTTACTGAAACCATTATTTTTTATTTAATTAACTCTCTACAGTCTCTACAATCTATCTACAGATACATCATCAAAAAAAAAAAGATAATTTTGTTTTTTCTTTACCTTTGCTTAGTTGCTTATCTTCTTTTTTCTGTCTTATTGTTAGAGTCAGCATTTTAATACTGTTAAATAGTGGCAATAATAATATATATCCTTACTTTAACCCTGATCTTACTGGAAAGGTCTCCAACTTTTCTTCACTATATTTAATTTTTGCCCTTGCATTTGGATGAGTACTATTTATTATATTAGAAAATGGTCCATTTATTTCTATGATTTCTATAGTTTAGTAGAAATCAGTATACTTTTCATCATATACTAATATAAACATATGGTTTGTTATTTATATTTTATACACATTATAAAATATTTATATTAATATGGCTTATATTTATATTGTTTCTTATGCTAAGCCAATCAATATGCATGCCAACTATGAGCAAACATATATGAAATATTTAAAAACTTTATATTTAAAAATATAAAAATATTTATATGAAATATAAAAATATTTTTAAAAAATTATTCTTTTGGCCATCTAAAGTGCTACAGTGAACAATCAATAATAAATTCTACAACATGAATCATAATAATGTCCTTATCTTTGCTCCTTATTATCTGTTTAGAATTCATTATTTTTCACCCCAAACCTTTCTTGCTTGCCAACTTTTCCTTTTTCTGTCAAAAGTACTACAGTTATCATTAACCTTGACTCCTTGTATATATACACATATAATATACTTAATCTGTTGTAAAATTTCATCATGTCTACTTTCTATTCTCCTCTATCCCTCTTCTCTTTTCTGACACTGTCTGTCATCATCTTCATGCACACCCACATCACTCCATACTTGAATAAATGCAATAGCCTTCTAGTTGCTTCCCCTGCATTAAGTATCTCCCCTATTCCAGTCTATCTACCACTCAACTACCAAAGTGATTTTCCTAGAATATAGATCTGACCACATTATTGATCTCTTCAATAAATTCCTGTTATTTCTATTACTTCCAGGATCAAATATAAAATGCTCCAATTGACTTTTAAAATATTTCATAATTTGTCCCCTTACTTTTTTCATCCTTCTTACACTGTACTCCCCTTCCTTTTTATATTATATTCTACAATCCAACTACATTGTCCTATATGCTTGCTGCTCCTCAAACACAACATTCCATCTCTCTCATCTTTTGTCTTTTGATTGGCTGTCTTCTCCAAACTTGGAATGTTCTTTCTCCTCATTTCTAACTCCTCCCTCCCAAGGCTTCTGCCAAAATTAAGTTCAAGTTTTACTCAGTTTTCTCTGGAAGGTACATGACCTATTAACACTCTAAATATTTGGTCTCTTCAGAGTTATATACATATTCTCCTTCTAATTAGAATGTAAATTCCTTGAGGAACAAAGACCATGCTCTTGCCTCTCTTTTTATTCCCAAAATATAACAAAGTGTATGGCATTTAGCGTTAAATAAATGCATTATCATCATCATGATGATAGTGTTTTAAAAGCACTTTATGTATTATGTCAAATAATCTTGAGATATTACTATTATTATGACCATTGTATAGATGAGGAAACTGAGGCTGGGAGAAATTAAGTGAATAGTCCATGTTAACATAAACTATTAAGTATCTGAGTTAGGATCTCAACTCAGGTTAGATCCCAAGCCTAGTATATTGCTTTCTACACAACCAAAACCATCAGGCTGCTTCAATATTGAGGACTTACCCAGTTTTATGTTGAACATAGCTTACTTTTTGCTTTTGTTTCTGTTTTTTAAAGTTTTCATGACTTTCCAGTTTGTACTGTTTTGATGCCATATCATTTCAAATGCTATATTTGAGATATAGTTTTGTATTTGAAATTTCTGAGCTTCCTAATTTATTAAAAAGTTTAAGTTGAAAATTATGTAGCCTAATAGCCTTTAAATAGCAATGTTTAATTTTCAGTAAAATTGTATTGCATTAAAAACAATGTTTTTTTTTTAAATCTTTCCCTTCACCTCAGAATTTGAAAATTTTCTTAGTTTCCATGCCAAAAAATATATTGTGGAAATCTTAAAGATTTCAAATTCTTCTACTGGTATTCTAATTCACTTTAGATTTCCCCCTTTAGTCAGATATTGAGTAGTGTCTAGAATTAACCAGTACTTGACAACTATATAACACAAAAATTAACAAGTGAAATTTGCCAAAGCATCTTCTTCAATAGTTCTGTACATTTCTTGTGTGTAACTATCTATTACATTTTCCCAATAGAATATAAGCTCTTTGAGGGCAAAATAATTATTTCTGTCTTTATTTGCTCTCCTAGTATGTAGCACAGTCCCTGGCAAAATAGCTGACTGTTAATAAATTTTTATTTTATTGATTTAAAAAACAACAACAACTTTTTCCTTTGAGATCTTTCTCTCCTAGCTTATTTGAGCTTCATGATTACATCAATTCTGAAAGCAATATGAACTATCAATTTGCTGCCTTCTTTTAATGCAGGTCATTTCTGTAGTTTAACAGATAAAATAATTTCAAAATTAGCAAATGATTCAATAAAACTTCTAAGTATGTGACAAGCTACTGGAAAATATTTGTTAAATGTGGCAAATAAAATTTAGCTAAGTTTATAAAATGTATTATTTCATAATTTTCTTTATAGGCAGAAACAATTTCAGTTCCCAAATTAGAAATTTTTGTCTAACTCAAGAGTTGAAAAGATACTTAATTTATATTCTATAGTTATTTAGCACTAAAAATAAGAACTTCCTTGACACATCTGTGTTATAATTATAAAAGCCTTCTACCAATGTATATAAGTAACTATGACAACTTTTATTTCCAATATAAAAAGATGAAAATGTAATTTTAGAATCAAGACTTTTAGAATCAAGTAGAATTTAGTGCAGCTATATGCAAATTATCATTTATAAAGTACTACAATCTTGATTTTGAGATATTCCAATCTAATTCATTTAATAATGCATTATATTACTCACACTTTTTAAACTGGTGATCCAATGCAATTGCTTATGGCAGGTTTTTTGATCATTTAACTGTGGTTACTGTTTCATATTATGATCCTTTTATGTCTTTTAACTTTTGGGTCCCAGAATTATGTTTTCTATATTTTAGAGTATGTCCAATAATAGACAAAGCTTAATTCTAATGATCTGATAAGACAAACAAGAAGAGGGGAAAAGATCATCCAAGATAATAAGCTGTTTCATGTATAAATGTGGTCAGTCAAAAGACAGTTTTCTGACACTCTAGTAATAGTCTGCAAGTTATTCTGTGACAATGTATTCTCCATCACATCTTTGACATTATGCCTCCTGCCCATCTCTTAAGAAACATCTACTGGAAAGAGGCTTCAAACCTTATGGTACTTGACTCTAGAGGTTATGGTTATTATTTGCCAATATGAAGAAACAGTCTGAAATGGAAAATGCAGCTGAACTACAAGATTTTATCCTAATGTACTTCTCAACATTTCAAAATCGCCTTTGACAAAGACAAGCTTTACCACCCAAGAGTGTAAAAGCTTTTCTCTCAGCAGGGGTCTTGCAGCTGTTCACTATTAAAACAACTAAGTGAGAGGGTCCCCTTTAGTAAAAGTCATAAAAAGATTATGATCACATTTTCCATTTGTTTTCTTAAGACAATTAAAATGTGTGTATATATATATTCACTATGCAAACATACACACTTGTAGAGTCTAATGACAAAATTATTTGGGATGAGCTACTATTCAATCAAAAAATTTTTAAAGACTAGGTTGAGCAAATGTAGTTAAGATAGCTGACTTTAAATTTTGTTTTAATGGACAAAAAAATTCCTCAAAAATCTTTAGAAACTTTGAGCAGTTTTGCATACACTTGGAAAAATTAGCAAAATATGGAGAAAAGAATATATTTGGACATAACTGAAGTAGATTTTAAAGAGTATGTGTTGAACCTTTTGCAGCAGTGCATTTCAACAAATATCCCAGCTGTATTTTAATAAAGTAATTACTTAAATGTTTCTGTCAATGAGAATCATCTGACCAAAACAGCACCCCATTTGTCCACAAACTAAAACTCTGTTACCAACTTGCTGTAATAGCTTCTCTTCATTGTAATTACATATAGTCACTCAAAATGACTTCTTTAAGGATAACCAAGCAATATGCTAAATGCAAAGCTACATTTTCCCATCAAAAATGTTTCAAACCTGTTCTTTAATAATTCCATCAATACATTAATATTAATCAACTAAAAATAATCAGTAACAGGACTGCTGTGACCAACTATGACCAGTAATGTAACTCTTTCCAACTTCTAAATGTCATCTGTAAACACCTAAACGTTAAATATACACAAGAAGAACTAGGTGATTAATTTTCAACTCTCTCGTGAGTGTTCATCTTGAAACCTTAACTATAACATTTTACTGATAGAATTTCAACTTATTTCTAAGGAAAAACAACATTTACAATCTATGCCCACACAAGAAGTCTATGACTTTATGCATCAAGATAAAAAAAAAAAAAAATCTTAAAAAGCATTTTTCAAGACACCATCCCTTTTTTCTTCTATATGAAGGCTCTGACGGCTCTCTCCGATTAACAAGGAAGTCTTTCCTTAACATGAAACAGTTGCAGCATTTGCCCTCTGTCCCTTTCCGACAGTGACCCTCAATATGGTTGCTTATTGATGTCTCTACCAAATGCTCCTACAGCAGGCTCTCTAAAGGCAGAGAGCTCGCTCTCAGCACCCCCTGCCGGAAATCCTGAGACCTAGCACTCAATGAAAAGTTTAATTCTCTACTCTATCAGCAGCATCCAGGTAAAACAAATGGTTTGCAGTGTTGGAAAGGATCGGATAACGCTTCCCGCCAAATCCCATTAGAACCTTGGGATTCCAGTACACAAAACTACCTAGAGAAGGAGTCTCTGGAAGGGAAAAGAGTTAAAAATCTCATTCAGAGACTGTTTTCCCCTTCTAACTAAATTGTTTTCCAATCCTGCTAGAAAGACAGATTTTACAATTCCTTTTGAAATTGGATTAGCAGATAGTGTTGGGGAGAGGAGATGTAAAATACAGTAAATGAAAATTCTCTGGACACTGCAAAACCAGTCCCAGAGAAGAATCCCAAGAAGAAAAACCCTTAGCCTATCCCATGTACAAGGGATCCATTTACTATGTTTAATAAGAAATATATCATCATCATCATCATTTCATCGCAGTGTGAACTCTTAACTCTTAATACTTCATTCAGTATAATTCAGCCTCCTTGTCCATTTTCTTAGTAGAATTTATACAACCCTTGGATCTCCAACTAAACATGTTTTTCATATTCTCCAGCAAGTCTCCTTCAAACAGTCTAAGAAAAGTTATTTCCAGAAGAGGCTAAGGAATCATGAAACTCGGAAGATTTAAAACCTTTATCTGTCCCTTCTGCTTGTTTCCTTTAACCCTAGCACCTTTTAAGGAAGGCTTTCAAAAGTCAGTGATAATTCGCATTCGCACTGCCCCTGCAAATGCCTCTCTTAGCAAGTCTCTTCTTTCCCACTGCCACTGCATTCATTGCCATAGACACACACACACACACACACACACACACACACACACACACACACACACACAGTCGGACAGACAGACACACTTCACTTTCCCCTCTGACTACATGGCACAGGCACATTAAAGTCTAAGATGGTAAACTAAGTTATAACCAGTTGAGTAGCGGAACTGTTGTCCACCGCTGCCAAGGGGAAAAAAAAAAAATCTCAGCACCTCTAGAAGCTCCAATGATGACCCGTTCAACAAGAATCAAGCTCCAGTCCCCTTCCTCAGACTATCCTCAACAACCTGATGCTAGTCACATGCCAGAAGCCCATCAACTCCCCCCCGTAAGTACAAGAGATCCTCTCCTCTCCCCCCCCCTTCGAGCTGGGCAGTAGAGCTGCGAGAACAGGGCAACAGCAATAAGGACAAGGAGAGGAGGAAGAAAGAAGGGGCTCTCACCAGGTGCTGTACCGACTTCTTGCCCAGGTCATCGAGCACTTGGAGACGTTCCGCAAGTCCTCTCGGCTCTCCACAAAAGGAAGTCAAACAGAAGAACCCCCGTTTAAGTCCCCTTCCCTCCCCCCACCCGCCCCTCCAAAACGCGAACCCCCCCAATGGGGGGCTGGGGGCGCGGGGGGCAGCGTCTTGAAATCAGTAGCTGAGTCTATGGTGGGGATGAAGCTCGCACCAAGTTGCCGGCTTGGCCGGGGTGAGATGGGAAAGTTGGGTGATAAATCCAGTTCCGTAGGCAAGCAGCAGGTAGAAAAGAACCGGGGATCTCCAAATCGCCGGACGGCCCGGAGGAGACAGCACAGTCCCCGAGAGAAGCGGGAGGGAAAGCGACGCCGCAGCAGCACGAGCAGCAATAGCAAGCCCGGAGCGAGCGTCCTTCTCCCTTTCTCTCCAAGCTGAAGCTGCAGCCGTTGCAGCCAGTGCCCAGCGCGGCTTCCCCGCGGGCCGGTCAGCCCCGGCGCCGGCGGCAGCCGCAGCAGCAGCTGCAACCAGCTCGGTACCAGTGAGGAAAGTGAACGCGCGCGCGAAGGAAAGCGGAGCCCGGGAGCGTGAGCCGGGGAGAGGGGTCCCCCTCGTGCTCGCACTCTCAGACTCCCTCTCCAGGACTCTCTGGAACTCCAAGCTCTCTCCACTGAGTCCAGCTGCGAGCTAGCTACCCAAACCTCTCCGCCCCCTTCCCCCGCAGCAGCTGCAGCCGCCGGCCGCTGCTGCCTCCACCCCCTGCCTCTGGAGCTGCGCAGGGGCGACTCGGCATCGCAGCCGCCGCCTCCTCTTCCTCCTCCTCTTTTTCTCCTCCTCCACCTCCTTCTCCTCCTCTCCCTCTTTACCTCCCCCTTTTCCTACTCCCTATCGTCCCTCCTCCTCTCTGAATGAGTGAAACCTGAGAACTTGGACCAGCTCTGAACGCCCCATCACCAGGAGAGACCCTGCAGGGGGAGGCTCCCCAAATCACTGTCCTCTCTCAGCCCTGGCCAAGCCGACCCCGCCCCCGACCACGACCATTCCCCTTGTTGGCCCAGAGGCAGACTCATCTCAAGTCTCCTTCGCTTCTTGTCCTCCCCCCATATAGAGTTAGACTGAGTTTTTTTTTTTTTTTCACCTCCTCTGCCACATAAAAATTGTTTCTTTCCCATTTCCCTACCCCGCCTTCTTTTCCCTTTTCCTCCCTCCCCCTCTCTATCGACGTGTCTCTCTTAGGCTATTTTTAGGGGAGTTCCCTATAAAGGTCCCAGGAAAGTGAGGGCCAGACACTAAGACGTGGCACTCTGGCCCCTACAGGCAGCGAAATCTGCAGACATCCACTCCAGGTACAGTAACAGTTACTGTGCAAGGGACGGCGGGGAACGGGGAACTGGTAAGGGATCAGGGCATGTTAGGCAGTAGTTAGAACATGAGGGTGCTCCTGGTACCGTCCTATTTTCATTTTCTTGATTCTTTCTGCCTACTTTCGAACCTCATGCATTCTATGAGATGGAAGTTAAAGACGCATTAAGAGGTGGTAACTTGGGAAGGTGTTGGAGTTAGGGCTCTACTTTTCGAAGTGTAAACCCCTGAACTTGTACATATCAGTATTATTGTATTCCTAGTTCTTACAGTAATGTAATCACTTAAATCAAGAACATAAACATGTTAAATGAATATTTGACAAGAATAAACAGAGGTAACTCAAGTAGATAGTCTCAACTCCAAAGGATAGAAATCAATAATCATACTTTTAAAACCGTTTAATACCCTTACCTTTGAAGATTTCCTTGACTGGGGGGGGGTATTTTTTGGACTATCATAAACAACAGATAAACTCAGGTTAAAACTGTATAGGAAAAAAATAAAACAAAACAAAACAAAAAAAAACTTGAAATTATATCACATCCCTTTTCTGTGGTGAGTGTGTGTGGGCATGTGGGTAAAGGAGGGTTTTTTGTTTCTTTTTACTTTATAAATTGATACATCTTTGTAGCGAAAAGTTCCTTCATTCTTTCTAAACAAATATTGTGACATAAGGGCTTTTTCTTTTTTAAGTAAATACCACATTTATCTACATTTAAACTTGTCACACATAACCTCATTCAAACTTCCAGGATAAAATGTATCTTTATAAAGCAATGTTGTCATTTTAATAGCCTTCTTGAACTATTTCAACTTTTATGTCAGTTTCTTCTTACTTTTAATGAAAGTCCACAGGTGTTTGGGCAACTTCAAAAAAATCTACATCATGCTATACCATAAATATATATGTGTGTGTGTGTGTGTGTGTGTGTGTGTGCGTGCATATATAAATATATACTTCATTTATATACATATTTATTTATGCAACTCTTGAGTTTTTTTCTTGGAACCTGTTCCATTTGGATATGGACAGTCACATAAAGATGAGATATCAACAAAGCTTGAAGGTAGTTTAGTGGTGACAGGGAGTTGGCAGAATTTTGCAAATGTTGCCATTCTATATACCCCAAGGCTTGAGAGATAGCACACCAAAGGGGAAGCTTGCTGGTTTTGGAACATAGCCTCCATTCTCAGTTTAAACTCTGGCTCTCTGTGACATTGAGGTCTAAGTTTTCTCATTTTAAAAAATGGAGAAAATAAGAATGATCTCCAAGTTCCCAGTTCCAAAGTGATGGTCTTATGATTGGGAATCTCTATAAATTGTTTATATAAAAGTCTGGTGGGGCTGGAAAAGGAGAAAAGCCCATTTGCTAAATTCCTGTTTTAACTATCTATTATTGTGTTTGAATTCTTTCAGTCATATTCAATTCTTCATGATTCCATTTGAGATTTTTATGGAAAAGATATTGGAGTGGTTTGCTATTTCCTTTTCTAGCTCATTTTACAGATGAGAAAGTGAGGCCAAAGTGAGGTTAGGTTAAGTGACTTGCCCAGGACCACAAAACTAACAAATATCTATTTTTGCTCAATAGGAACCAAATTTGGTTAATTCTGTACAGCAAGAAAAAAAAAAAAAAAAAACTGCTTGCCCCACCCTAATTATGGCTCTGATAAGAGCTTTTACTGCTGTTCCTTAAGGCAAGGAATGTGTGTGTGTGTGTGTGTGTGTGTGTGTGTGTGTGTGTGTGTGTGTGTGTGTGTGTGCTAGAAAAGGACGATCTGGGTAAGAAAGAAAATTGGGTAATAAACATGTTCATATGATAGAGGAAAACCATACTTTCTAGTTTTGATGAAAACATATATAGCAGTCAGCAATGTGACCAAGCCCAGACTTAAAACTACAACTTTTAGAGCCATAATGCTTTGTATCACAATTGGGTTAGTAGCAATGGCTTTTGAAAACAAGTTTAAATCCAAGGTTTACAGTTTTAGCCCCTATGAAACACTAATTATCTGGCCTTGTTCACCTGCATTTATTGAGTACCTCCTTTGTGCCAGTCCCTATGTTAGGCACCAAAAAAAGCAAAATTAAAAGTCTCCATTCTCAAGAAGCTCCTACAGGAGACAATATATTCTTAGGTACATACAAAATACATAGAAGATAATGAAGGCTGGGGAGAAAGAAGTCATTAGCAGCTATGAGAATCAGGAAAGGCTTTGTGGAGTAGGTAAAATTTAAGGACACTAAGAATTCTAAGAGGTTAAGATGAGGAGAGAGTACATTCCAGATTTGGGTTACAGCCAGTTTAAAGTCAAAAAGTCCAGAAGTGTTCATAGAAATTAACTTCCCCCTGGATTAACTGGGTAACAGCCTCAGTTTTCTCAACTGAAAAATGAAGAGATTGTATTAGATGGAAAGTAAGATCCATTACAGCTCAACATCTATATCTACAACAGGCCAACAGATTCCCAATGGAAAAACAGAATTTTTATTACTGATATTATTTTTCTTTCTCTCCTAGAAACAATAAATAGTGGGAAAGCTTTGTGAAAATGATCAGCAATTTTTAATTTTCAGAATATTGCTTTTTTTTCCAGCCTATCTGACCTACTTGTAATTAGGCAAACTCAACAATCTCCTTCCTCAGAACCTTTACTCAGATTATCCCCCATTTCTAGAATGTATGTCATTCTCGGTTCTCCCACTTAGAATCCCTATGTTCCTTCAAGTATCATCTCACTTGCCCCCTTCTGTGAGAGACTTTCCTGATCCCCACTACATTCCCCTCCTTCTCAAATTATAGTGTTTATACTTAACTATTTAGATTTTGTGAACACTTCCTCCCAAAAAATGTAAGCTTCTTGAGGACAGAAACTAATTTTTCCTTTGTATCTTCAGAGCCTAACACATTGCCTTTCACATAACAGTTACTTAATTTTTATTGAATTGGATTGAGATCAATCATACTGGTTGGTTCTAGTTTTTCACTCATTGAGACTTTTATTACAATTATATAATTATTAGAATCATGGGGTAGTTAAATGGCAAAGTGGGAAAAGTGTCAGAAAGACCTGAGCTTAAATCTGGCCTCAGACAAATATTACCTGTGGGACACTAGGCAAATCACTTTCACCCTATTTACATTAATTTTCTCATCTATAAAATGAACTAAAGAAGGAAATGGCAAACCATTTCAGTATCTTTGCCAAGAAAACCCCAAAAACGGTCACTAAGAGTTAGACACCACTGAAATGACTGAACAACAGTAATAAATTATAGTCATACCTATTAAATGGGATTCCTTGAGAGTAACTTGGTGCCTTAATGCAATAATGGAAAGAGCATTAACTTTAAAATCAGAGGTCCAAATACTGGTTCTTCCATTCAGAAACTATATTATTCTTTAGATCTAAGTTCCATAAACCTTAATTTCCCTTGTAAAATGGATAAATAAAATTTTACTATCTACTCCAAAGGTGATTGCGAGGATCAAATGTGATATTGTGTGAAAGCATTTTACAAACCATGAAACTAAGTGTAGGCTATTACCAACATAGTCACTGTAGATTCAATTAAAAGATTGGAAAGAAGATTTCAGTTACTAAGCAATGCCTCTCTCAAGTGTGTCCCATCTTTCAATCACTAAGAGTATGCACTGCTAAAGGGTGTCTTGAGTTCAGTGGGTAATCAAAAATACATGCCTGATAGAGTACATGAATAGAGATTACACTTCTTATGTTTACGTGTTTGGTGCTCCAGTGGATAGTCAATGAATCTATTCCCATATTTCCCTTCAGCTTTGCTCACGTGCCAGAACCACACAAGAACAAGCATTCACTCCTGTTGCAATGTAAAGCTAAAAGTAGTATTATACATCTGTGCCTAGTGTGCAGATATCAGCCTGGAATATTTTAATGGTGTGTCTGATTCAATATCCCAGGAGGTGTGTGTGTGTGGAACTGTTATGGGTCAAGCAGCTGCAAAGGCAATTGGAGACTGAATAGAAAGCCCTAAGGTAGTATCACTACCCCCTAAAGTTTTCTTCTCAACATGCAAAAGTCAGAAATTTCATACTTCCTGTAAGTTCATAGCTCTATAGTAGAGCTTCATTCTCCCCAGGGCTTAAGTCACTTGCTATAAGAATGTATTTGTTAAATTAAAGAATACATTGAGCAGAGTCCTGAAGAAGTAATGGCCAAACTAAGCACCAGTATTTAATAGTATAGAGTAAACTGTGAAGCATTAGTGGCTCTTTCCGATAAAAGACATCAACATTTAACTGTATTTTTCAAATATATTTAATGTGTGTGTGTGTGTGTGTGTGTGTGTGTGTGTGTGTGTACCTGAGTATTAACACAGATCCATCTTCTGAAAAAAGCAAATTAGGGAAAGAAGGAATTTTAAAGAGTTAGTTCTTTTCTGCATTAGGTTTTTCTTTCTGAAAACACTAGTTCAGGGATAACATTTAATTTTAAAATATAGATGTGCCTTTAGAGATGTAGAAGGCCGTAGAGGTCACCTCATATAAACATCACATTTTTAATATGAAGAAAGAAAGGAGAAATGATTTAAGTGATTTATCCAGAATAACATAATTAACAAGACTCTAACTTGAGTACTCAGACTCCAACCAAATCTTTGCTTTCCCCTTTTATACTTCATGCTTAAGAACATTAATTTTTATCTCTTTAAAAACTAAAATTTGAAGTATCTCCAAAATGAACAGTGACAATAACCAATATAATTAAGGAGGAAATATTATACACTTGGTGAAAATGATGAATTCTGGGGAACTGATTCATATGACTTGAAAAGGCCATCCATTTCCTGATTCACCTTGTTGTTGCTGCTTTTTTTCCTGTGGAGAATGACATTTATTTATCTAGTCTGTAAAATAATTAACCATTTTTTTCTTTTCTGTATTCCTTTCTTTTTACTTTCATTTCAGTGATTTTTCTAAACTGACATCTCAGAAGAAAAGCAAAGATGAGATTAGAGTGAAGATCATCACAAGAGAGCAAGCTCCAACCTTGGATCATGATTGACATGAAAGGAAAATTTTAATATCTGTGATATTTAAAAAGAAGGAAGGAGATTAGGTTAAAATTATGAAAAACCACAGACTAAAGACTGTGGCCTTTTGCCATTTAATTCTTAATTGGATTTTCCAGTGTACAAGCCAGCAGACACATATCATGCTATGGCAATCCTTGGGTGTTCAGTCATTATCCCTTTAATTTTTTTATGCTCTTTACTAAGATCAGCCTTACTTTGTGTTCATTTGTTTGTTTTAATGTAATTTTCTATTTGGACAATATAATCAGCTGTTTTATACTAGAGTTAATTCATTCAACAAATATTAACACTTGCTCTATGAAAGTAGTTATACTAGAGTTTTCATTTAAATATAATAGTGTCCTTAGGAGGCTAGATATTCTAGATATTAGCAAGTCATAGAAGTATTTTTACATGGATTTAGTTTGTTTTTTTAAATATCAGTCTTCATTTTTCTTAAAAATAAAAGTGAAGTACTCAAAATAATTTTATGTAAATATTGTTAAATATTGTGTTAAATATTGTTAATATTATTTATGGAAAAACTAAATAATAGCTGATAGTATTTTATAATTTACTGATATTGAAGGAAGATAATGTACCAAAGATGGTATGCAGAAAAATATGACAAGGCAAAAACAAATCATGAGAATGAAAAACATTATGTAAAAATGAAGTGTAAAATTAAAATTTTCATTTTCAAAAAATTGACCTCAGTTGCTTTTATTCTCTTTTCACCATGTATCTATTTAAAACATATAAACAAACAAAAACCAGGCGTTAAATATAAGAAAATGTGAGGATCTCATTCAGTGAAAATCAACCTAGAGACTTTGGTCTAAAAAACTATATATAGGATGGAAGTTAGAATTCACTGGTTCCCATCATCTAGTTAATTAGAAATGGTGTATCTCAGTTTCTTTTATGATCTATATAATAAGGCCTCCTCTTAGTTCCACAGAGAATAATTATCATTCACAGAGTCTACAAAGGGATCCTTTTCTTTTGGTTCAACAAGAAATTTGGGTAGATGGTAGGGTAAGGACAGGAAAGGATACCAAGACTAGTAGATGGGAATGTTACATTAGATACCTGTCAATCAAACTGGCATGCTTTAGTGAAAAGAAGAGTTTGTATGCTTCAAACAAAGCATTGATTCATATCCTATTGTGAACCACACTTAAAACAAAATATAATATGATTGCAAATATATGCCAGGCAGACAAAGAATATTATAACTGAAAAGGACATCAGAGGCTATCTAGTCTACCTTATATTTTAACAAGAATCCATCCAGCAAGTGGTCATCAAGCCTCTGCTTGAATACTTCCAATGAGGGGAGCTTGACTACCTCCCATAGCAGCCAATCTATTTTTGGAAAGCTCTATCAGGACTTTCTGTCACTTTCATCAACCTTAATTTTCCTTCTTGTTACTTCCATGAGTTGATCCTAAATTCTGCCTTCCAGGACCAAGTACAATGAGTCTAATCATTCTTCCATAGGACATCCCTTCATTATTTAAAGACAAGTATTAACTAACCCCATCCCCATATCCAAGTAGTCTTTTCTTCAAGATTAACATCCCAAATGCTTTCAAACAACTCTCATATGGCATGATCTCCAGCCTTTCAATATTCTATTTGTTCTCCTCAGAAAGCTTTCCATTTATCAATATTGCACATTTCATATATCAAAAAGGTCTGACCCAATAATTATACTTGCATATTGTGTTTTTACACATATACACATATGTATGTATGTGTATTTAACATAGAGCTATTCTATATTATCTTATACTGATATGTATGTAATATACTATTCTATATTATATGTGATCATGTATATACTATTATGAAATACATTATATAATGGGTAGTATTATGTTAATATGTATTATCTAATATATGCTATATTGTTACATAGCATATATAATATAGTATATATATACTATTTTAAGGTATTATAAAAAATATATATATATATATTATGCTACTATATGTATTATATATTATGTACATGCTTGCATATGTCTATATATATTTAATGCACATACCCTCAAACACAAAAAGATTTGCCCATGCCCACTCAAAATTCATCAAAATGAACTTGTATTTCAAAGTTTTATGAGTCAGCAAATATATTTAGTATCTCTGCTTCAAACAGAGAGTTTTGATCCCAGGACGTGGGTATGTAAGAGATAACTTCCTCTTCTATTTCCTTTTTACCACAGTATTCACTCAAAGAAAATAAATATAATTGATTGTAATAATCTCTTCCACATAAAATTAACAAATCCAACCATTTCTCTGCCTAAATAATTGCTAGTTGTTCCAAATAGGTACCCAATAAAGTGGGCACCTGCTAATTTACATAATTCTATTAGAATTTTGTTGTATAATAATACTAGGTTGTTGACAACATATTAAATTATGATAAACAAAGAAAGCATTAATTTGGGCAATGTGCTATAACTCAGAAACTTGTAATTATCAGTGATATATTCCTATCTCTGGGACTCATTGGTGTTTTATTGTAACTCAACCTCCTCCTCTTTCATTCCTAACCCTGATTCACACATTTTTAAAGGCTCATATTTTAAAACAGATGTTGGTTTTTGTTGTCACATTAAGTGTTACTTGCATAGATCCTAGTATATTTCAGAACTTAAAAGCATCTTAAAGATTATCACATGTAATTTCTTTACTTTACAAATGAGGAGATTGACACTGCAGATGATAATGCAATTTGCCATTTAAGTGACAGGATACTGGATTCCTAAGACAAGAAGTCCCTATACCATATTGCCTTGAAAAGATATAATGTTCTTTTATAATTAAAGATAAAAATTGTATTCCAAGTAATTAGATATTACAAATTCTACTTCAAATCAAGACAAAAACAGAACATGCATGAAATTTGAAGATGACAATCAGCTGACCAGACAGGTTTAGGAACAACTGTGGTAGAAAACATCTGCTTAGACTGATCTTACCTTAAGGTTGTTAATAGCCAAATGAAATAGCATAGAGCTATTTACTTTGAATGTCAAAATCAGATGGGTACCCTTTCTCTACATTCTCAAGAAGAGGAAATACTAAATATCTGGCATGTTCCTCTTAAAACCCTGTGTCTTCAAAGCATTTTTTCTACTACATAAGAACTTAGCAGAGAGGCACAAAGAAAAAGTTATATGTCTTGATTAGTGCACGTTTCAATATTTTCCTATATATAAATCTTGGTTTCATTATGGAAAAACATTATGGGTTCTTTGATTTTATTTCATAACAGCTAAGTAAATTAGAAGACAAATATAGCTACCATATTATTTTAATTCTAAGATTGAGAGCTGATGTTCTAGATGTCAGCAAAAAGAGATGAAGAAGAGAATACAAAACTGAGTTATAAGATACAAAGATACAAGATATATTTATATATTTTGATAAAAGTGATTGTCTGGTCCAGGAATAAACAAACTATGGTCTATGGGTCAAATTAATAGAAAAAAAATTAGTTGAGGGCCAGATTTGACTCACAGACCTTAGTCTTCTGTTTCCTTATTTTAATCTAATCCATCATCTTTAGAAATGAGAAAAACAAAGCCCATATATGCTTATTAGCTTGTTCTTCCTTGCCAAAACTATTACTAGTGATCTTATAGCCTGACAAGGGAATCAAAATATTCTAAGGGTAAAGAGAAATAGTTAACATGTCTAAAGTATTTTCTGTGTGCCAGATCCTATGATAAGTACTTTCCAATTATTATCTCCTTTGATCAGGACTTGCTCCCTATTTTCCTCTCTCACTCCCTCCTTCCCTTATTCCTTCTTTCCTCTCCTTTTCCCTCCTTCTTTCCTTTCCTTCTTTCATCCTTCCTTTCTTCTTCTTTCCTTCCTTCCTCCTTCCTTTGCCTCATTTCTTTCTTACCTAGCCTTAATCACTGAATGAGTGGTTGCTTCTATCAAACAGAGACCTATTAAAAATCTTAGCTTAAAATGAAGTGGAGCTAGCTGCACCAGATCTAAAACTATATTATAAAGTAGCAGTCATCAAAACCCATTTGATACTGGCTAAGAAATAGAGAAGTCTATCAGTAGAATAGGTAAGGTTCATAGAACGAAATAGCCAATGACGATAACACTCTAGAATTTGACAAACCCAAAGGCCCCTACTTTTGGGATAAGAATTCACTATTTGATAAAAACTACTGGGAAAATTGGAAACTAGTATGGCAGGAAGTAGGCATAGACCCACACCTAACACCATATACCAAAATAAGGTCGAAATGGATTCATGATGTAGACATAAAAAATGATATTATAAACAAATTAGAAGAACATAGAATAGTTTACTTCTCAGATCTGTGGATTTGTGACCAAAGAAAAACTAGAAACCATTATTGATCATAAAATAGATAATTTTGATTAAGTTAAAAAGTTTTTGTAAAAACAAAACTAATGCAGACAAGATTAGAAGGGAAACAACATCTTTACATCCAAAGAATCTGATACCCATTTCTAAAATATATAGAGAATTGACTCAAATTTATAATAGTTCAATCCATTCTCCAATTGATAAATGGTCAAAGGATGTGAACAAACAATTTTCAGATGAAGAAATTGAAACTATTTGTAGCCACATGAAAAGTGTTCAAAATCAGTATTGATCAGTATTAAGACAACTCTGAGATATCACCACACACCTGGAGATTGACTAAAATGACAGGAAAAGATAATAACAAATGTTGGAGGGGATGTGGGAAAACTGGGACACTGATACATTGTTGGTGGAATTGAACGAATCCAACCATTCTGGAGAGCAGTTTGGAACTATGCTCAAAAAGTTATCAAACTGTGCATACCCTTTGATCCATCAGTGTTTCTACTGGGATTATATCCCATAGAGATTTTAAAGGGGGGAAAGGGACCTATATGTGCAAAAATGTTTGTGGCAGCCCTCTTTGTAGTGGCAAGAAACTGGAAACTGAGTGGATGACCATCAATTGGAGAATGGCTGAATATATCATAGTATATAAATACTATGGAATACTATTGTTCTGTAAGAAACGACTAGTAGGATGATTTCAGACTTATATGAACTGATGCTAAGTGAAATGAGCAGAACCAGAAGATCATTATACATGGCAAGGACAAGACTATACAATAATCAATTCTGATGGACATTGAGATGATTCAAACTAGTTCCACTTGTGCAGTGATGAAGAGAGCCATCTACACCCAGAGAGAGAACCATGGGAACAGAGTATGGAACATTCTCATTCTGTCCGTTGTTATTTGCTTGCATTTTGTTTTCTTTCTCAGTTTTTTTTTTTTTTATTTTTCTTCTTTCTTGATCTGATTTTTCTTGTGCAACAAGATAACTGTATATGTATGTGTGTGTGACTTGTTTTCAAAGATTCAAAGACTTCATGCTCCCTATACTTTTTTCTCTATTTTTTTAATTGGAAGTAGCCAAATCAACTTTTTTGTTCATAAACTAGACTGATTCTCTCACCGTCCCTGATGTTTTTTCAGTTTTAACTCCTTGAGAAAGATAGGGAAAGGCTTTTAATGGCAGCCTCACATTCTCATCCCATTGCTTTGGGGTTCAGGAGGTTTCAAAGAGTGGGCTTCCTGGAAGATTTCCCCATCATATCTTAGGCTATCTAAAGAACTAATATTCATTCATTGTATTTCTCCTTTGTAATGTAGCATAAAATTTTAAACAACACCTATTAATTGAAATACTATAACCTTTTTGCTTTTTTAAAAGCTTACAAATGCATGTTTTCCTTCTTATATCGCTTGGTGACCTTACTTCCAATTGAACTAAAGAAATAATTCTATTATGTAAATATAGAAATCATCTCTCTCCCTCTCCCTCTCCCTCTGCCTCTCCTGCCTTTTCCTTTCTCTTTCCCTCTCTCTCTCCCTCTCCTTCTCCCTCTCCCTAAATAAATAAGTTTTAATTTCAAATATATTTTAAATTTTAATTAATTTTTTTTAATTTTAAATTTTTTGATAAATTTTAAACTTTAAACTGTAGTCATTATTTTTTTTTAAATCAGTGAGGCTCATTTCCTTCAGTGCACTAAAACAATATCTCTATCAATCTTCAGAGAAAGAATAAGTCTATGTAACTATCATTCTCAAAATCGGATTCTTATTTTTCCTTTGAGTCCTATAATAGTCACCAAAATAGTTGAGCATTTGGTAACCTTCTGCTAAGTGTCTTATCAGATAGGACAAAGAAAGGGGGTGAGTTCCTTATTCAGTACTTGCCTGAAATTTACTTATCTCAATGCAATGAACTCTTCTCACTTTCTTTCACAACTTTCAGAAAGGGGAGAGAATTGTTTAAGCTTAAAATGCAAAACTCCATAATTTATAAACATGTTATTAAACAGTCACCATGATTTGAAATTTTCCAGTAAAGATACATTTTAATTATAAATCTAGATTAATTAATTTATAATTTCTACACAAATTTCTACAACCCAGGAAAAACATCTACTTTCTTTGTTTATCTGACTTTATATCTGTAACCCCAAACTGATCAGTGCTGAAATGATAGAGAAAAAAGTATTTTTCAGAGCTTTTATTTTTTTCTTTTTAACTTAATTTCCCACTTAAAGCCTGAAGAGAGAGTTAGCCCTATTTGCTGGGATAGAAAGTTTAACATCAGATTACAGAAACCTCAGAGAACTGCTTCAAGTTTGAAACTTCATTAATTTTCCTCAATATGCCAAACTCTCTGACTGCAGTTTTTTACCAGTCTTTTTGACTGGCTGGCCCTTTAGAAATCTTCCAAGAGGGCATGTGGAAAACTAAACCACTAATGTGCTGTTGATGGAGTTGTGAACTGATCCAGCCATTCTGGAGAACAATTTGGAACTATATCCAAAGGGACATAAAACTATTCATATCCTTTGATCCAGCAATGTCACTATTACACCTGTATCACAAACAGACAATAGAAGAAGAAAAGGACCCACATGTGCAAAAATGTTTATAGCAGTTCTTTTTTGTGATGGCAAGGAATTAGAAATTGGGTGGATGCTGATCAATTTTGTTTTTTTTTTTTTTTTGTGTGTTCCAAATTTTTTTTACTTAATAATTTTTTATTATATATATATTTTTATAATATTATCCCTTGTATTCATTTTTCCAAATTATCCCCCCCTCCCTCTATTCCCTTCCCCCGATGACAGGCAATCCCATACATTTTACATGTGTTACAATATAGTCTAGATACAATACATGTGTGTGAATATCATTTTCTTGTTGCACAATAAACTTTAGATTCCGAAGGTACATGTAACCTGGACAGACAGATATTAGTGCTAACAATTTACATTCACTTCCCAGTGTTTCTTCTCTGAGTGTAGCTACCTCTGTCCATCATTGATCAACTGGAAGTGAGTTGGTTTTTCTTTATGTTGAAGATTTCCACTTCCATCAGAATACATCCTCATACAGTATTGTTGTTGAAGTGTACAGTGATCTTCTGGTTCTGCTCATTTCACTCAGCATCAGTTGATTTAAGTCTCTCCAGGCCTCTCTGTATTCCTCTTGCTGGTCATTTCTTACAGAGCAATAATATTCCATAACCTTCATATACCATAATTTACCCAACCATTCTCCAACTGATGGACATCCATTCATCTTCCAATTTCTAGCTACTACAAAAAGAGCTGCCACAAACATTTTGGCACATATATGTCTCTTTCCGCTCTTTAGTATTTCTTTGGGATATAAGCCCAGTAGTAGCGCTGCTGGGTCAAAGGGTATGCACAGTTTGATAACTTTTTGGGCATAATTCCAGATTGCTCTCCAGAATGGCTGGATTCTTTCGCAACTGCACCAGCAATGTATTAGTGTCCCAGTTTCCCCACATCCCCTCCAACATTCATCATTATTTGTTCCTGTCATCTTAGCCAATCTGACAGGTGTGTAGTGGTATCTCAGAGTTGTCTTAATTTGCATTTCTCTGATCAATAGTGATTTGGAACACTCTTTCATGTGAGTGGATATAGTTTCAATTTCTTCCTCTGAGAATTGTCTGTTCATATCCTTTGACCATTTATCAATTGGAGAATGGTTCGGTTTCTTATAAATTAGGGTCAGTTCTCTATATATTTTGGAAATGAGACCTTTGTCAGAACCTTTGTTTTTAAAAATATTTTCCCAATTTGTTACTTCCCTTCTAATCTTGTTTGCATTAGTATTATTTGTACAGAAACTTTTTAGTTTGATGTAATCAAAATCTTCTATTTTGTGATCAATAATGATCTCTAGTTCTCCTCTGGTCATAAATTCCTTCCTCCTCCACAAGTCTGAGAGGTAGATTATCCTCTGTTCCTCTAATCTATTTATGATCTCATTCTTTATGCCTAAATCATGGACCCATTTTGATCTTATCTTGGTATATGGTGTTAAGTGTGGATCCATATCTAATTTCTGCCATACTAATTTCCAGTTTTCCCAACAGTTTTTTCCGAATAATGAATTTTTATCCCTAATGTTGGTATCTTTGGGTTTGTCAAAGATTAGGTTGCTATATATGTACCCTTTTTTGTCCTTTGTATCTAATCTGTTCCACTGATCTACCGGTCTATTTCTTAGCCAATACCAAATGGTTTTGGTGACTGCTGCTATATAATATAGCTTTAGATCAGGTACACTTAGACCACCTTCCTCTGATTTTTTTTTTTCATTAGTTCCCTTGCAATTCTCGACCTTTTATTCTTCCATATGAATTTTGTTGTTATTTTTTCTAGGTCATTAAAATATGTATCTAATCTATTCCACTGATCTACCGGTCTATTTCTTAGCCAATACCAAATGGTTTTGGTGACTGCTGCTATATAATATAGCTTTAGATCAGGTACACTTAGACCACCTTTCTCTGACTTTTTTTTCCCATTAGTTCCCTTGCAATTCTCGACCTTTTATTCTTCCATATGAATTTTGTTGTTATTTTTTCTAGGTCATTAAAATAGTTTCTTGGGAGTCTGATTGGTATATCACTAAATAAATAGATTAGTTTGGGGAGTATTGTCATCTTTATTATATTCGCTCGGCCTATCCAAGAGCACTGAATATCTTTCCAATTATTTAAATCTGACTTTATTTTTGTGGCAAGTGTTTTGTAATTTTTCTCATATAATTCCTGACTATTCTTTGGTAGATGGATTCCCAAATACTTTATACTCTCAACATTTGTTTGGAATGGAATTTCTCTTTGTATCTCTTGCTGTTGCATTTTGTTGGTGATATATAAAAATGCTGAGGATTTATGTGGATTTGAAATGAATGTTTCTAATAGAGAAGAAAAGTATTTGGAGAATATAACAAAAAACAATTTCATATTTTTGCCCACTGTGTCTTCATGATAAAGTGATAAAACTGATTCTTTTTAAGAATTTTCTGTTTATTAAAAATACAGAATAGTGGAAAAAGGAGAAAAGGAAAACAAAACAGAATAGAACAGAATACTGTCATGAGCCCAGCAGGATAAGAGGGGAGATTCAAAATATAAAACAGTAAATTTCTAGTTCAAGAAATGATATATAACAGTAGAAGAAATTATATTCATGAAATCCCATCTTTTCTTTGCTTTCTTGTAGGGTATCCTTTTGTTCTCTGCTCTGCTGTGCACTTTTTTTACTTTATTCTTTTTCTCCCTTTCATTCCCCCACCCACCTCGTCCCAAGCAGGCTATACTTAAGCACAGATATATTTAATAAATACACACACACACACACATTCACACCCACTCACAGACCCAAAATCTATGCATATATCTACAAACATATACATAGAGCAATATACATACACATCTACATATGCTCAGATACATGCATTTACCCAAATACAAGCATGTATCTAAAACAATGTCAGTATGACTGACATATAATGTAGATTTCTCTCTTGATTGAATCTTTAAGTTTGACTTTGTCTATGATCGATGACTATGAGTAGTACCTTTTTTTTTTTTAAATAAATTCTACTCCTGATTTTTGGTTTGTGTTTGTGTATCTCTCTCTCTTTTTTTTTTTTTTTTCTATTCCTACTAACTCTCCTTTAATTCTGCTCCTTAACTTGCCTTGCTATTATTTAACCTCCCCTCATCCATGGATCTTCCCTTGTCTTTTTCTCTCACCCTTTGCTGAACCCTCCACCCTTATCTCTTTATATATTTTGGAGAGAAATGGAAATCAATGGAAAAGATCTACAACCAAGAAACAGAAGTATGTAGTAACACAATACATATGACTGAAAGATTCTCTTTTTAACAGGAATTACTAGATCAATTTTAAAGTAATTTGGCAGAAATTTAGTTTAGATGAATGTCTTATACCTTATGTCATATCGAATAAAAGTAGATATGGACAGTTGTTAAGATTTGTGAACTATAAATAACTTTATAACTATATGTCAGTCATGGTGTGTGTGTGTCCGTGTGTGTGTATGTGTGTGGGTGTCTGTGTGTAGTATTGCCTATGAAACTGATTCTCATATTGTCAAGTCAAGTCAACAAACACTTATTAAGTACCTACTGTTTGCCAGATGTCATGCTAAACACTGGATGTACAAAGAAAGTAAAAAACAATTCTTGTCCTCAAAGGACTCTCATGGGAGAGATAAAAATCCATAAACAAATATATTTTTAGAAGTACCTTAAAACTCTTAAAACTATCTGCAATGTAAACTGTATATAAAGTTCTTTTAATGGACTTTCCCCACTGTTTTCCCATAATTTGGCTCAGTTTTATCACTTCTCTTGTAGTTTACTAAGCTGATAAATTATATCAGAAAAAATAAAGTGAACAAATCATAATTAAACTGCCAAGGATAAATGACTTTAGGTCAAGAGAATTCATCACAAGGTAATTCTATCAGATCTTAAAAGATCAATGAAATTTCTGGAACTACAAAATACTATTTATAGAAATTATGGAATATTTGAATAATTAGAAAGTTATTCATAGTTCATTACTGGGTTATGCCAACATAATGAAAATTTGACTGCTGCCTGATTAATTTGTAGATTAATACTTGTCAACCAAGTTACCAAAACAATTATGAAACTAGATCTAAAACAAAAATAAATAAATTGAAAGAACAAAATATTTCAAATCTCAAGAGAAAGAATGATTGAAAAGTGTGGAGGAAATGGGCATAGTATTATTAGATCTCAAACAATATTATGAAGTTGTTATCAAGATTGTTGGTTCTTATTTTTTAAAAAAGCAAAATTGCTCAATGTAAAGAGCTAAACCAAGAAACAGAAGTATATAATCACTCATTAATACATACAACTGAGAGAAAGTTCTACTAAGAATTATTAGATTCCTACTACTAGATATGCCTAGATATATTCCTACTAGACACTAGATATTACTAGATAAAATTGAAAGTAATTTGGTAGAAATTTGGTTTAGATGACTATCTTATGTTATATTAAACTAAAAGTACATATGGAGTTTTTAAGATTTAAGAACTATAAATAATTTTATAAAAACATGGGGGCAGCTAGGTGGTGCAGTGGAGAGAACACCAGCCTTGAATTCAGGAGGACCCGAGTTCAAATATGGTCTCAGACACTTAACACTTCCTAGCTGTGTGACTCTGGGCAAGTCACTTAACCCCAGCCTCAGGGGGGAAAAAAAACATGGACTATTAGAACAGAAATGAAAATTAAAACAATTGGAGTTTCATTTCATACTAGTATATTATCAAAAATGACAAAATTTTAAAAGGAGTAGTTTTTGTTGCAGAGACCAGGGGAAGACAAGAACACTAATATTACTGATACTATAAATTAGTCCAGCAATTCTGGATGACAGTTTGTTTGTTTGTTTGTAAGAAAAGTCGCTATCATCCTCATACCTTTTGAATCACAGATAATACTATTGGAAAAATATAAAAAAGAAAGTCAAAATCACAGAGTGAGAGTCAAACCTATTTCAAAATATTCACAGCAGAACTTGTAGTGATACAAAAAAGAACTTGTAATGAATGATATAAAGAACTGGAAAGTATTTGGGTCCTCATTGAGTGGGGGGAAAGACTTTTAAAATTAGTAGCTCGTGAATGTAACATAATGTTATGGTACAGAAAAAATATGAATGTGAGGAATTCAGAGCTGTATGTGAAAGTGGCTATTAACTAAGACAGAATGAATTGGGAAGAACAAAGAGAACAATGTACACAGTGATTAGAACAAAGTGAATAGAGGCCATCCTTGAACAGAGATGAACTCTGAATAATTGAAGAAAAAGTGACATCCTCAGAATTTAGATAACAAAATATACTTCCTCTCTATGATGGCAGAATATCTTGTACATTGTCAAATGCTATAATTATCAAATTCTTTTAAAATTGTTTTTCTTTGTTATGTGGAAGATGTCTAGGCTGAAGTAGGGAAACCCTTATCTCCCCTCTCCCCATGATCATAATTTGAAGATGACAGGAATCATTTAAACGTATTATTTTCATTTATATTGAATCATTGTGGTTTATTATGGAAATTAAAACATGTAGAAGAATTATGTTTACTCTCCTTTTGATCTAGTGTTAAAATAAAAAAGAACTGTGCCAATAAGAGTAACTGATAACTATTCAACAAGGTGTCTATTTCTGAAATTTCCCACATTATTTCTTTTACATTTCACAATAACCCTGAGGTAGGCGTGTTAGATATTCATGTGCCATTTTGCAAATGAAGAAGCTGAGGTCCAGAGAAATTATATGACTGGCTTCTGGTTACATACCTGGAAATGGTCAGAAGCAGAATTCAAGCCTTTGTCTTCCCTATGTACAAATTCATTACTCTTCCCATTATACCACACTGCCTCTGGTTCATCTGATTATCACCAAAGGAAAAAAGTGGCCAAATCAATTAAGAATTTTTTTTTCCAAATAGACTATAGCTCATTAAGGATATCATCAACTTCATCCAACCCTTGGACTCGAGCTCCTGAAAGAAGCTGACCATCTCTCCCCTCAGGAACTTATGGGCAATCCTGAGGAACTGGAAACTCCTAGTACTATTTTAATATTTTTTTGTATCCCCAGTACTCAGAATAATTCCTGGCACATAGTAGATGCTTAATTGATTAAATATTATTAACTAACTGTTATTGAACCATCCACAGTTCATTGTATAAAACATATGTTTGGAACTATTGATTGGGATTAAGACTTCTGAATTATTGAGTTTTAACTGCAGTGACAAAGTTTAATATCTTATGGAAATAGTCAAAATAGTGCTGATGTTGGAGACTGATAATAATCATCGTACAAAAATTCTTGAAGCTTGTGAATTTATACAAAAATTAGAAGTTGCTGGCATCCTGTAGAATGGAACTATGAATCTGTATGTGATTTACTCAGGAAGCAATAAATTATCATTTTAAAGAATAAATATAAAGAATGATTCTGGGAAGATGAAGTAGATCAGAAAATTCATTGCTCTTCAGATTCCCCCACAAACAAAACAAATTTGCATCTAGAGAAGAACACCCAACCCCAGAACAATAGGTGATTACACTTAGTTCTTATTAAAAAACAAACAAACAAACAAACAAACAAGCAAAGAAGAAAGGACCCCACCATAGAAATTCACTATGGGAATAGGGAAGACTGGGGTTTGTTCTCAGAAGAGAATAGTAAAGTTAAAAAAAAAAAAAGCCTCTCCATCCCAAAGAACATTAAATTCTCAGAAAAAAAATTTATAGAAAAACTCAAAAAATACTTTAAACATCAAATAAGAAAGATTGAGGAAAAATAAAAATAAATATGAATCATCCAAGAAAAACAAAAGGATTCCAAAAGATACTCAACCAATTAGAAAGGGAGATCCAGATTCTTAGAGAAGAAACGATACTTGAAAATTAGAATTGGGCAATTACAGTGAAATTGTAAGAGATCAAGAATAACAAAATAAAATGTAAAGAATGAAAAAAATAGAAGAGAATATGAAACATAAGAAAAACATCATATCTGGACAACAAATCAAGAAAAGAAAACATAAATATAATTAAAGTACCAGAAAGCTGTGACCAAAAAAAAAAAAAAAAAAAAAAAAAAAAAAGAACTTTGACATAATAATATAAGAAATAATCAAAGAAAATTGCCCTGAAGTGATAAAAGATGAGGAAGTAGAAGTAGAAAAAATCTACTTATCACTACCTTAAAGAGATCCCCTAAAGAAAACATAGGAATATTATTCTTAAGTTTTGAAACTCCTAGATGAAAGCAAAAATTTTACAAGAAATAACAAACAAAAAAGACAACAATAATTCAAATATGCTGGAGCTATAATTAAAATTCTGCAGGATTTATTAATAAAAGCCACAGATTCTGGAATATTATATATAGACAATCAAATAAACTAGGCCTGCAGCCAAAAATATTATATCCAACAAAAAAAATAAGTAAAATATTGGATAAAAAAGGGACATTCAATGAACTCTCAGATATTTAGGACTTTTATCTCAAGCAAACATGAAATCAATAGAAAACTTAACATATAAGAGCCAACATCAAAGACTAATTTAAAAGAATTCAATAACAAGAAACTCTTTGTTTTACACAGGGAAGTATAAAACATATATCTAAGACTGATGTTAGTAATTGAGCAATCCAAAAGAAAGATTGGGTCAGAGATGATTATGATCTGATTCTAAAAAAGCAAAACTGTCTAGGGAATTGTAAGAATAATAATTATGAACGAGGTAGAGGAAGAACATACCCAAAGGAAGAGATAGGAGAGGAAGGTTTTGAAAACCTACTTAAATTGGGAATGTGTTTAATACAGAACAATACATATTACATATATATATATATTAGAGAGAGAGAGAGAGAGAGAGAGAGAGAGAGAGAGAGAGAGAGAGATGGAGAGCATAGATAGATAAAAAGATAGGTGGAGAATATAAAAGGATGTCTAGATTTGTGGCAGTGAGACATGGTGTGCATATTAATGGTAAAGGGTTAAAAAGGGAGACAAAGGATGGAATAGAATAAACTGAGGCACAGAAGGGTATTTAGATTGATGTTATGTTGAATGAAATTTTATCAGTTTAAAATGTGTTGCCTAACTGTGTGTATTTAAAACACTGTTGAATCTATTGCTAGTCTTCTAGAAATTAATTTGTAGGGGTAGATGGTAAGATAACCCATGCAACCTGCACTGCTTTATTGTCTCCCATTCTTTGGAATGAAAATTAAAATATTAAGATATCATAGGTTCCTCCATTATTTTCTCTTTCCAAACTGGTCATAAATGAAGTATCATTTTTATAATTTAGAATGAAATATGTTGCCAATCAGTAATTGCTAGGCTTTCATACAACAATTTTATACCAGCAGTGTTCTTGTTACAGCATCAATAATTCTAGCCTTCAGGAAGGGAAACTGAATGAAGACTGATGGTTGGTGGGCACTGGCCAGTCAGAATTATCTCCTGCCAAGTCTGCATGCCCACACATTTGCCAATGGCATCACTATTCATATTCCAGGACACAGATATAGCAGCCAGAACAACTGTTCCTCATATAATTCACAAGCCAGTCCTGCATCTTTTGCCTTGAACCCCTAGTTGATAGAACAAAGCAACATGTAATGTCTTTTTACCTATAAATGCTACAATGAAACTTTCTCACAAGGTAACAAGAGGACTGAGTCATGATGAGATCTGTCACTCATTTCCTAATGCTGTTTAAAGAACTTTAACATTTAAATGTAAAAATCAGCCCCAATACTTTGCTAATTATTATATTTTTTAAAGTGGCACAAAGTAATATTTTGTAAATGTGCTTACTCTCCCTAATGTCAAAATAAAGTTATGTATATGTATATATTATATGTACATATGCAGCTTCTTATTTTATATATGTATTTATGGCATTATATGTTATCTCTGTCAGACTGAATAGTTACATATTAATATATATCTATGTATATGCAAATATATGTATATATAAATATATTATACATGTATATGTGTATATATAGTATATGCATGCATATACATATTTATGTGTTTATTGTGTGTGTATATATGTATATATCTCAAACATCCTAATTTACCTTAATATATGAATAGAATTATTAACCTATTGCCTACATATTTATCAAAATGCTTTTGATATCTACTTATATCTTTAAAAATATTACTATGTTTCTATATCTCCCCTTCTCCATATTTCTACTTCTATCTCTAACTATAGCTGTATGAATGAGAGGGTCTGGTAGAATTAGGTTTAAGTCACATCTCTAACACATTCTAACTATGTAATCCTAGACAAATCACTTGATTTCATAGTATCCCCACCAATTTTCAGAATACAAATTGTAGGATGTGTTTGTATATATGCCACATATAAAACACATATGTATCATAAATATCATATCACATAAATAAATAAATAAATATATATATATATATATATATATACATAAAATAAATACATATATGGTCAAATGATTATGGAGACAGCTAGGCGGCACAATGGACAGAAGTTGAGACCTCAAGTTAGGAAGATGCATCTTCCTAAGTTTGAATCTGGCCTCAGGCATGTATGATCTCTGAGCAAGTCACTTAATTTTTGTTTGCCTCAGTTTCCTCATCTGTAAAATGAACTAGAGAAAATGATGATAAATCATTCCCGTATCTTTACCAATAAAATTTTAAATGTTATTACAAAGAGTAGGACACAACTGAAAAACAACTGAACAAAAATATTTGATTAAGTGTGTTGAAGTGTGTATGGTATATGTGGAGGGGTTGGGGACGGGAGATGGAGGTGTGTGTGAAAGAGAGAGACAGAGAGACAGAGAGACAGAGACAGAGATAAGTAAAGAGAGAGAGACAGACAGACAGAGAGAAGAAAATAAAGAGAGAGAGACATAGACAGAGAGATGGAGAAAGAGACAGATACAGAAAAAGAGAGGCAGAGAGAGACAGAGAGACATAGAAAGAGGGAGAGAAAGAATGAGTGAGAGAGAAAGAGAGACAGAGAGAGACAGAGAGAGACAGAGAGAGACAGAGAGGGAGAGAGAGAGAGTCTTAAGGGGTTTTGTGAATAGAGAGACCTCAAGCAAATCATTTCACCTCTCTGAACCTCAGTTTCCTTATCTGGATTGTGGTAATAATAGCTGCATATATCTCATAAGGTTATTGTGAGAGTCAAATCAATGAAAATCTTAAAATGCTATATAGATGTTACAGATAGGTAGGTAGATAGATGAATTATAGCTAAAAGTATATAAATATTTAATCTGTGCTATATTTTGAGAAGAAACTCATCTTATCCATATACACTCAAATGAGTTTGTGTATCTTCCACCACAAGAATACTGGAGGGGAAAGGAAGAAAAGAAAGGGGAGGATGATAGAAGGAAGGGCAAATTAGGGGAGGGAGTAGTCAGAAGCCAAAACACTTTTGAGGAGAAACAGAGTGAAAGGAGGGAGAAAATATAATAAATGGGGAGGCAAACAAGATGGAGGCAAATGAACCTAGCAATAGTATCTGTGAAAAAAATTTGAACCAAGTTTCTCTGAAAATGTCTAATTTTTCAAATATAAAGAACTGAGTCAAATTTATAAAAAATATATCACCCCCAATTGATAAATTATAAAAAGAAATGAACATTTCTTAAAGTAATAAAACTTACCTATAATGTATGAAAAAAATGTTCTAATTCACTATTGATTGAAGAAATGGAAATTAGAACAATTCTGAGGTATTACATCATACTATTAAATTAACTAATAGGACAGAAAAGAAAAATGGCAAAACTGTGGAAGGGGAAAATGAGACATTAATGCACTGTTGGCAGAATTGTGAACTAATTTAACTATACCATAGAACAATTTGGAATGATTTCCAAAGGTCTATAAAACCATATGTACCCTTTAACCTACCAATACCACTACTGGATCTATATTGCCAAAGAGATAAAAAACAAGGAAAAGGATCTATATGTTCAAAAATTTTTATAGCAGTTCTTTTCTGGTGTCAAAAAACTGGGAATTGAGCGGATGCCCATCAATTGGGGGAATGGCTGAACAAATTGTGGCATGTGATTATGATGAAATACTATTGTATTATAAGAAATGATGAGTAGGATACTCTCAAAAAAAAATCCTGAAAGGAATTACAAGAATTGATGCAAAGTTAAATTGTTATGTAAAAATATAACAGCAATATTGCAAAATGATCAGCTGTGAATGATAACTATTCTCAGCAACACAGAGATACAAAACAACTCTGAAGGACTTATGATGAAAAAGGCTATGCATCTCCTGAGAAAGAATTCATGGTGTCTGAATACAAATTTAAGCATCCTTTTATTTTTTTAATTTTTCCTAAGGATTTTTGTCTATATTTTCTTTTATAATATGACTATTAAGGAAATGTTTTGTATGACCACATATGTATAACCCATATAGACTTGCTTTTTTTTTCAGTGAGGAGGATAAAGGGTAGGACAAGAGAAAATTTGGAACTCAAAAGTTTTAAAAATGAATGTCAAAAATTGTTTTTACTTGCAAATGGGGAAAATAAAATACTAATTTTTAAAAATGCATAGATAAAAAAGAAAGGCCCATTTTATTTTGTGCTTAATTCTGGAATAAAATTGAACACAATTTAAAAAAAATAAAATAAAGCAACAAGTACCCTATGTTATTCTTGCCTATTTTAGCTGCATAAGTGTTAAATGACCTTGACCTTCCTTTTTATCACTAGCTAGCCCAATGTGAAAATGAAATTCAGGTCTACAAGTATGAAAATGTTCTGTGGAATAGGAATCACACTAGCAATCCTGTTCCTCTAAATTCTAGTACTAGTGATTCATTATGCTGTGAAGGTTAACTTGGGTTCTCAAAAACTTTGCCAATAGACTATAAGTTCTGACAGGAGTTTTAAAACTGGCAAGGGTTGTGTACAAGTTTGGCAAGCACTACATGTCTATAATCCAAGGATCAGTCCAGATAAATTTGGAGACGCTCATCACCAGGTTGTTCATATGATGATGAATATTTTGGCCAAAGCTATTCTCATGGATCATCTACCTATTCATGGAGTGGTTGTCATTTGTACCAGTAGAGAAATTACCCATGCTTATGAAATATTAATATTTTCCCTATAATTTCCATAATGTGGTATTCTTATCTAATAATGCCCTTAACAAATGAGCTAATCCTCTGCAATTCATAGGCATTCATTTATACTTGTCCGTGTAACTGAGATATCAAGTAACTTTCAAATGTTCATATAGCTAATACAGTCAGAGGCAGGATATTAAGCCAAGACTTCTTGACCTCAAAGTCACTGTGTAGGATAGACAGTCTATCCTACACCTTATACTGACTATTTAATAATAATACTTTAGTATCCTTTTCAGGGATACTTTTCTCACACTCATGCTGGCAGGCTGGGGCCCAAGAAAAAAGCTATCTACTTCTATTCTTACGGTTCTTTGTATAAGATACTACTTTTGAGTTCTACTACTTCTAGAGTTCTAAAGTAACATAACTGCTTATGTCATAGGGTTCTTAGGAGTTAGGGTTTTTAATACAGTATTAAAAAAAAAAAAACTCATGCACACTCATCCAGGCTGCTTCTCTAATACTCGTTAATCAGTTCATATAAACTAGTTTTTACTAGGAAATATTTATCATTGTGATATAGATGAAAATATTTGTTACCAAGAAAAATTCATCCAAAATTGCAACACATTTTGTCATAAATTATAGACAGGATCCATACAGAGAAAAGAATCTTATTTAGAAAATACATTGTAGCAAAGAGTCATCTAATGGTTCCTAATTACTAGAAGTCTTTTCTTTCTCCATGAAATCTTCTTGGTTTTCCCTTTGGCATGGCTCTCTGACTCTGAAGATCAATCCCTTGCAGAGTCCAGAAGACATCTTTATTTGATTCAGTTAGTTTGTACTCATTTTTTCTCCAGGCATTTCTCTCAGCCATTGTTGTTCTAGGAACACTAAAAAGAATGACAGTGGGAAGTCTCTGATCAGTTGCTGGGGGAAGTAAAATGCTCTCTGTAGAACCACTATCCCCTCACCTCAACCTTCTGTTATTGTTACAAGGATACTACTTCCTTAAGAACCTCTTGAAGCTTGACTTATTTTCTACTAGAATCCTGTCTTTTACTATATATATATCTACATTTATGTCTCTATCTATCTGTTTATCTATCAGTCCTTTCAATGTTCATAGATCAGAGGTTTGCCTTATTGTTTTAGCCATTTTCAATCTGATTTCATCTAATATCTCAAGAACATTCCACTCCTCTCATCTGATTACAGATTGGTTTTCACCCAGGCTTTGCCTTGATTGATTAATTTAAAGGTGTCTAGGTATCTATTTCTCTAGTACACACACAGTTTATACTTTTAATTGACTTTCAGTCAAGAAGTCTAAGCTTTAGAGTTTAACTGGGTAAAGTGGAACTCTGCTCTTACAATACTACCACTATCACCTCCCCTGGTACTACTTACTAAATGGGCTTTGGTAATACTATTAACTGACTGATCAGTGTGATGGAAGTGCTCTAAGAGTTAAATGAATAGATGGAGTGCCAAAAGTTTTCAGATAATTCCTATTTTAAATCATCATAACATGAATGATACTGGAGTGAATCATGTCCCTTCATGTACTGGTAATAGAGGAAAGCAAGGTATTTCAGAATAAATTAGAAATGCTTACTTTCCAGGCTTTAGTGAAGGTGGTATTGACTAAGAAAAGGAATAAATTATGTGTGTCCATAAAATGTAGTGAATAAATGAAGACTTTAATTATGTAACATTCCTATTTCATAACAAAGTTGGAAACAGTTCTCAGGAGTTATAGGGAAAATTTTCATATCACTCTTTGTCAATAGTATTTTCACATCCTAGTGACATAACTGTTTTGAAGACCAATGGAGAGTCATGATTAAAAAAGAGCACCATCACAAATTATATGTGATAGACACTATTGGTTCACCATACAATCCTCATCATCTGGTCTTTGTATATAAAAAAAAAAAAAAGTTTATGGGTGTACCAGTTTCCAAAATTTAGAACAGCAAAAACAAATCTTTTTGATGAAGTTTTTCTCTGATGATATCAGATCATTTACAATAAATAAGAGTAAAATTCTTAATAGATAGAGGCTGAAGTCTTGAAACTTGAATCCAAATATTATATTTACCAGTGGATGAAGGAAAAAGCTACAAATACTGTAGTCTATTCTAGGCAAGACACATCAAGCATAAATATTATCAAGAAGAAGGCTGTGGCTAAATGCCTTCAAAGAGTTTCTGAAATTTTGAAGTCAAAGTGAATGGGAAGAGGAAAGAGCATATTTAAAACAATTGGCAGTTTTAATGTACACCTTCATATCTGCAAGATATACTATAACAGATGTGGAAAGTTTTATTTTTCCCCAAAATTCCCATATAATTTTATTAGGCCCCTATACCCTTAGGCAGCTAATAAAGATTAACATGGGAATGTATTTTCCAAAAGAGAAGATTGGTAGACATTATTAGCATCTCTGAAAAATAGATTTTAAAATCCTATAAATAATTTTGCAATAAGCAGATCATATCAACTAATAGGATATGATTAACAGGATCAGTTAAAGGATAATAGCACTAAAAATCTTTGGATATTTTGAATGTAGTTAAATATTTTTTACTTAAGGTTCATGAGATCTAAGAGTGGGATCAAAAGGCCTTCCTTGGGCAACTTCTGCCTAAATTCATCAAATAATATGGTGACAGAATCATTGAATAAATGAGTCATACTGATTTATTGTAACAAAGGGGCTTCTGATCGCAGTTCAGGTACAGATATTGCCACTAGAAATTACAAAAAGGAGTCCAGGAGGCTAGACTAAGTCATCAATATAGATAATACAAGGAAATGCAGGAACTATGAGACATATCATTACAGGCTATAAACATTTAGTACCTACGAAATATTTAGCAAGATGTGACCTGATGGTGAGAACTGTAAATCAAAAATTCATTATATTTCATGGGATAGCAGACAACAAATCTCCAGATTATAAATATAGAGGATAAAATCTCTCATATAACTCCATAATAAGTGAAACATTACAGCTGAATCATAGGGTATGTGAAGGAAAATGAAGTATAAGAAGCTTGCAAAGATAAGAAGTATTCCGTTTACAAAGCATTAATTGCCTAAAAGAAGGTTTTATGTTTCATCTTAGAGGAAATAGATCTGAAATTTGTTGAACTGGGATGGAGGGATACATAGTCACACTTATGCTCTTAGAAAAATCACCTTGCTAGTTGAATGGAGGTGGGATAAAGTAGAATAAAGCAAAATATGAGGCAGGGGAGATCAAATGTCAAGTGATTATGAGGGTCTCAACTAGGGATGCAGCTATTTGAGTAGAGAGGAAGGGTCATAAGTGAAATGTTGCAAAGTTATATCTGACAAACAATGGATTGTATATATGAAGTGAAAGTAAGGAGTCAAAAATGACAACAAGGTTTGGGGTCTAAATGACTGGAAAAATAATAATAGCCTTAATAGCAATAATATATTTCAGAAGAAGAAAGAGTTCAGGGCAGAAGCCATTATTTTCTATATTTAACATATCCAGTTGTTAATGAATATCTGATAGTTTGGAATATCTAAAAGATGTGTGATTATATAACGCAATTAAAAAAAAAAAAAAACTTATCCTGGACATATATAGATCTGCCACCAGGTGAATAATGATGATTTTTTGCTCAGGTAATTAAGAACTGCTAATTTCAGTGGATACAGACTGGGCATAAATTAGAAAGGCCTGTGTTCAAATCCGGCCTCAAACCGTTACTAGTGGTGTGTCCCTGAGTAAGTTAAGCTCTGTTTGCATAAATCCAGTGAAGAAGGAAATGGCCAAACACTCCAGTATTTTTGCCAAGAGTCATAAAGAGTTAGTCATGACTGGATGACTGAACTACAGTAACAACTGCAAGATCATCGGATGCTAGCTCTTGATCAAGAAAGAACTTCATAGTATATCCAATCCAGTATCTATATTACACAAAAAAGGAAAAGAGGCTGAGGGAATTTAAGTGATTTGTTCAAGGTAATAAAGAGAATAGTAGTAAATAAAAAAATAAATAAATAAAAATAGAATAAAATAAAAAATAGTAAATAGAATAAAATAATAAGATAAAAAATAGAGTGTAGTGAGAACCTTTTGATGCATATGAATGTATATACATATGTATATATATACATATGTATGTATATATATACATATATACATATGTATATATACATATATATACATATGTATATATACATATATATGTATGGATATATATATGTGTGTGTGTATACACATATATATGTACATATATATATATATGTATGTATTTGTACATGTCTTTTAAGGAGCAAAAGAGACTGCCTTTTTTTGTCTCACCCTTTAGATTGTAAGCTCCTTGAAGGCAGTGATATGTCTTTTTTGTTAATTGTATCCCCAGCACTTAACACAGTACCTGTCACCTGGCAAATATTTAATAAATGTTTATTAGACTGAATTCTCTTTCCTTAATAAAATGGTGAAAAATGTTAATAATACACATCATGCTTAAATGTGTCTTGCATAATTTTTCCCCTGGGGGTGAGTTATTAAACATTTACCAGCATACACCTGCCTACAAAAGCATTCAGAGTGCTTTTGATAAAGAACTCATTTCTAATATATATAAAGAACTCAAATATTCCTATAGCTTATTTTACAAAGTTGAATCACTTGCTTAAAGTCATTCAATTAATAAATATAAGAGGCAAGAATTGAAACAATGCCATGTAATAAAATCCATGAGGATTTTCCTTTTCCAAAAAAAAGCATTCAAACACAATTCACTGAGTACTCATGTAAATAAGACAATATCCCAAACTTCAGCCATCATAGGATCATAATACTGAATAGGAAGGGACCTCAGAATGCAACTCTTTCATTCAATAGTAGAGTAACTGAGGCTAGATCCAATAAGGTCACACAGGTAGTAAAAACAATAATCAGGATTTGAATTAATATTCTTGGGGGCCAAATGCAGCTCTCTTTCTACTATATTAGGTTTGTAGAATCATCAATATAATAATTTACAGGATTTGAGGAAGATTAATATAAATAAAAATCAATGTTTTTTTCCTCTTTTTTTTCCTTTTTGATCTGATTTTTCTTGTGCAGCCATGATGAATATGGGAATACCTTTAAAGAATTGCACGTTTAACCTATATTGAATTAATTACTTGCTGTCTAGAAGAGGGAGAGGAGGGAAGGAGGAAGAAAAATAAAGAAAACAAGGGTTTGCAAGGGTGAATGTTGAAAACTGTATGTCCATGTAGTTTGAAAAATAAAAAGCAATTTTAAAAGTAAATTTCATCTTCTATAAGAAAAATACATAAAAAACAAAAGTTACAAGAAATTCACAACTTCTAAGTAAAAATTTAACTGCCCTTGTCAACTGTTTGACTTTCATAGTCCCTTTTTATATAAGTATTAACTTTCATTTAGAAGGAGGGAAAAAAAAGTATTATCTCTCTCCTCATCTATCCCATTTCCTTTTCTAAGTTCTTGGCTCTTTCTCAGTTTTGGGGGGCCTGACACTCAAAGGAAAAGGGTTAATTACTCAGAAGGCACAATTTTTATAAAATTTTTCTCTTGCCAGTAATCTCTGAATGATCCATGAACTCCCTTCTCCAGATGGAATAATATTTTGGCCCTCCTCCAACCAGGACACTTTTAACTCACTTTTAACAGCAATGCCCATCGAGCTCAATAGACACACACATCTGGGACGGGTCTGGTTGTCTGAGTGCTTTTTAATGGAAAAGGCTGAAAAGAGACTTCCACCTCCCCAACCCCCACTGGTAAGGCTTCCTGAAATGCACTGAAGTAGCTCACCAAGGCTCCTTTGACTATATTAGACAGAACCAGTTGTTTTTGTTTTGTCATTGAAAATTCAGTTATATCCAACTCTTTCTGATCTCATTTGGGGTTTTCTTAGCAAGGATACTGAATTTCCTTCTCCAATTCATTTTTCAGATAAGGCAAATGTGGTTAAGTGACTTGTCCAGGATAATGTAACTAAAAAATATATGAATCTAGATTTGAACTCATGGAGATGAGTCTTCCCAGTTCCAATTCCATTTCTCTGTCTACTCCACCATCTAGTAATGAATATAAATTAAGTAAAAAAATCTAGATAACAAAAGGAAGGGGTTGCTTCTCAACTTCTTGGTTTCACCCATTGCAGAATGCAAAGTTAAGCCTGTTGAATGGTATTATTATCTTCCCATTTTCTGAATGATTTTCATGGTCTGTGTTTCCTTGTTAACATGTACTATTTGGTTTGTGAAGACAAAATTGTAAATTCCTTTAACTAATTTCAGTCAGTTAATAATCACTTATTAAGTCCCTATTATGTGTCAAAGCACCATGCTTAGCACTAGAGAAACAAGGTTGGAGGATAGACAGTCACTGCTCTCAAATGTGTCTCATTTAACTGCTACATATATTCCAAGAAGTAAATAATCAGTCCCAGATGGCTGAAGGAGTACATGGGAGGTAATGAGGTTAAAAGGGGAATGTTTCTATAAACTCTGAGAATGAGAACAGTGGGATCTTGAAGCTGAATTTGAATAGCATAACAATAATCAATACTTTCATTGGTTCTAGAAAGGGGCTGCCAATTGACTGCCTATACATAAACCCAAGAAACTTCTCACACCAAAACTTTTTCCCCTGACTATCACTTCTCAATCTCAACTATCTTCCTCTATGAGAATATGTATTTTTTGAGGATAGAGGGACTTGTTTATCTCAGTTGGAATATCTAAATTCTAGCCTTCTCTTTGACACGAATTGAATTAAATGGCTTAATTTCTCAGAGTTATAGGTATGTTATAAGTTATAACTTATGTTATATTATGGCATAAGTTGTAGAGAAAGTTCCAACTGCATGGGCAGAGGGAGTTTTCTCATTTGAAATTTTCTACACACACTCCTTGAAATCACAAGTACATTACCTATCCCTATTCCTAATGCTTAACAAAGTGCATGGCACATAGTATTAACTTAAATGTTTTATTTTTTATTTGTTCAATAATAATTGTTATTATAATGATAATGACCTTTAAGACTTTTGAGGGGGGCAGCTAAGTGGGATAGTGGATAGAGCATCAGCCTGGAATTCAGGAGGACCCGAGTTCAAATGTGATCTCAGACACTTAACACTTCCCAGCTGTGTACCCTGGGCAAGTCACTTAACCCCAGCTTCAAAAAAAAAAAGTTTTAGGCATGTTACAGTTTTTCTAATAGTTTTCAATGCTAAACTCTATATAAGCTTACTTAATATGTATTAAGCAACCACATGGAAGAGCCACAAGTAAAGGATAAAGAATACTTTCTCTTTTCACTTGTAAGAAATTGATTGAATTTTTTTTCTCATTTTTAATTTTTTTACTATATGCTTTTTATATTAGTTTCTTATTTTTAAAGTCTTTTATTTTCAAAACATATTCATAGTTTTCAACATTCGCCCTTGCAAAACCTTATGTTTCATTTTTTTCTCCCTACCTTTCTCCCACCCCCTTCTGCTAGTTGGCAAGTAATCCAACATATGTTAAACATGTGCAGTTCTTTTAAACATATTTCCACAATCATCATGCTACACAAGATTAAAAAAGAAAAAAATGACAAAGAAAACAAAATGCAAGCAAACAACAACAAAAAATGAAAAAACTATGTTGTGATACGCACTCAGTCCCCACAGCCCTCTCTCTGGGTACAGATGGCTCTCTCCAGAACAAGACCTCTGGACCTAGTCTGAACTGATGTTGAAAAGAGCCATGTCCATCAGAATTGATCATCATATAATCTTGTTATTGCTGTATACAATATTCTCTTGGTTCTATTCAGCATCAGTTCATGTCTCTCCAGGTCTTTCTGAAATCATCCTGGTGGTCATTTCTTACAGAACAATAATATTCCATAACATTCATATACAATAACTTATTCAGCCATTCTCCAATTGATGGGCCTCTATTCAGTTTCCAGTTTCTTGCCACTACAAAAAGGGCTGCCACAAACATTTTTGCACATGTGGATCCTTTCCCCTCTTTGATCTCTTTGTGATATGATCTGTGTGATATAGGCCCAGTAGACACATTGCTGGATCAAAGGGTATGCACAGTTTGATAGCCCTTTGGGCATACTTCCAAATTGCTCTCCAGAATGTTTGGATAAGTTCACAACTCCAATAATAATGTATCAGTGTCCTAGTTTTCCCACATCCTCTCCAGCATTCATCATTATCTTTTGCTGTCATCTTAGCCAATCTGAGAAATGTGTAGTAGTATTTCAGAGTTGAAGTTGAAAGAAATTTATCTTGACAGTAGTAGCATTTGGAACCCTACACTGTTAATTAAACAAAACTAGCCAGGGTAGGAAAGAACTCTGAAAACTATAGAGATTTATCTTCTAAATAAAAAATGTGTTTCTTTGTGAAAGTGTCTAAGTTATTTAGGAGATATTTTGCATTTCTCACATTAATTGTTTTTATTTCTAAAGAACAAAAAGATAAATAATTTGCTTTTAAAAAGATCCAAATCCCAAATCATGTTTTTTTTTTTTTGGTTTTTTTTTTTTTTTTTTTGCTCAAGCATTAAGATTTTACACTTGGGGGATCCACTCCTATTTACCAACCCTCTCTGCTACTACCTGCTCTTTCCCCAGTCTATCCCACTCCTCAAATCACAGCTTATGTTTTGAGTTCTAAACCATGTATACTATGACATCTACACAGATAAGTCACCATTTCAGTGGACCATGCTGGTTGCATTTGTTTCAAAGTAAAGGATATATTTTAGTTTTGGGGAGGCAAGTACAATCAATACCACCTCAACCTGGAGTTCAAAAATCCTAGTTTCTAAACTCAATTTCCAACATTGATTATTGTCACCACAGGTTAGTTATTCAATACCTCTAAGGCTCACTTCCTTTTTTTCCAGAAAGTTTAGGCATTTCCACTTATTATATACTTATAAGGTGGGTGGAAATTTAATTGGTATATAACTATAAAGCATTTGAGATCTTCTCTTCAAGTTCTAAGCACTGTCCAATTATTACTGTAATATAATTACCCTATTTATTTCAACCTCTAAAATAATTAATGTAAACACCATCACCACAGCACAAAGTATGTGGTGATACTGCATGCAAGAAATGTATAAGAAATATTTCCATATGTGTTGTATGCTTCTCAGTCTAGGGAAAGTGTCTCAGAACTATTGAAATAAACTGTAATCCCAATGCATCATTTGGAATTTTAATCTATTATGGCCAAATTTCCAAGAAAGCTGATAGGAGAAAAGCTTTCTTTGGTGACTCTCAGACAAAGGCAGAAGAAGCAAGTGGACAAATATTTTAAAAAATAACAACAGCTTTTTTATTTTTTTAATATATGAAAGATGGTTTTCAACATTCTTCCTTCTAAAATCTTGTGTTGCAAGTTCACTCCACACTTCCCTTCTCCCCTGGATGAAATACTTGATAGGAAAAAAATAATCAGTGCAAAACTCAATTGTGTGTATGTGTAGTAGAGGGCTCCACTGAAGCATTTCTCATGGATATTTACAGTTTTGCTGTTTACCTCATGAATTCAAAATGTCAATGGTTCTTATGATGAGTGCCAGTTGCCTAGAAGAAGATAGCTTTTACAACACTTTGTTAGAAACAGATAGCAGAGGATTCTGTAGTTATAGAGTTAAAGTCATGGTTAAATCTGGTTGACCAGAACATCTGGATTTGTTAGTTGTTTACATGGTAAATATTTGTAAATATGTGCTTCTAAGTCTTTGGTGATTTAAGCATCTCTTTTGTGGTAAAATAAATAAATAGCTGTCCTATGTCTGATATTCCCTTTGTATATTGTATTCTTTTTTAGTAGGAACTCTTAATTTCTTTTAGTGGAGATTCTAGCACAAACCATACCTAACTTTTAAAAGATATATATATATATATATATATATATATATATATATATATATTTTAATTCTAGGGTAGGGATGATGAGCAATACATTGAAAAAAAAAGTCTTATTTTCCTCTTGTTGAAATCAGGCAATATTTATCCTTAGGACTACTTCCAGATTACTTAAGTCCAAAGTCAGGACTCCCTGTGGAGGAGTGGAGCAAGGAACCTCAAGCTTCTTGGTCTCATTAGGTAACTGCTAAAACTCATTTTTATGCTTATGGTTCAGTGACCTGGGTACAGAAGAAGAAACAAAAGAGAGTGTAAAAAAAAAGTTGAAATTCAGTCTCAGGCTCACTCTTTGGTAATCTGTGCTCAGAGAAAAATACACAAAGCAGAAGAAACAGGAAGAGACTGAGAATAGGAAGGCACATGTTCTCACCACCACATGTTTATAGACCCCATTTATTTCTGGTAATGGGGGAGGTGAGAAGAATTCATTTCTTCCTTTGCTGGAAGTCACTAGGAGAGCTAGCACTGGCTGATTGCCAACAAAGAGCCTTGAAAGAGACTGAAGTCATCTCTCTTTGATCCTCATAGCCCAGAGTGGATGAATTTTTCTGGCTCCATTGCTAATCATCTTTGACACAATTCCTGCCTGATAGGCGCAGAGACTGAAGAACCAACAAGAAAACTAATTCTTGTTTATGCCCTTTAGCAATGGGCCAGAGCTTGAGTTTCACCAAAAGCAGCCTGACCACTGGGACAATGCTCCAGGGCAACCCCAACTTCATGTCAGGAGTGCAAATCCAGAAATACTCTGTACTAACACAATAGCTTTCTTGACTCCCCCTCCAATAGAAGATACATTACATTTATGAGTTGGATGAATTTTCCTGTTACATTTGTGGGGCAGCACAATGTAGTAGAAAGATTATCGGATTTATAGTCATGAGAGCTTTGGATTTAAAAGATGCTTCTGCTCTTTTCTAGATTATAGACAAGTCACAAACAAATGAAACCTCTTTAAAATGAGAATAATACTATCTGTAGTATAAATCACACAAAGGTGTTATAGGATAATCTGCATAAAGTACTATATCAACCAATTAATCAATCAATAAAATTTTAAAGCATGCATTATGTATCAAGAATTATTCTAGTTCCTATAGATATAAAGACAAAAAAAACCCTTTCTTTTCTTTGAGGGCTTTCATTCTGTCAGTGAATACATGCACACCTGTGAGGGTAGCACTTGTGCTGCAAGTGCTATTATGGAGGGGAAAAGTTCAAGCAGATACTCAGATCAGAGAATTCTCCGATTGGTGATGGGTTTAAAATTGTAATTATAGAACTGGAAATTTTTATAGAAGCTGGAAAATAGAACCTGTAGCCATTCTAATTCTATAATACATGGGAGAAAATGTGAACAAAGTCAAATGAGGCACTCAAAGTACTGGCTCCACTCCCTCTTCTGCAATCTATAAACTTTGGTTGAAGGCAAGGGGAAAAAGGGAATTAGAAGATAACACGTGGTGTTTTCTACATTCCTGTCTAAACAGTGATGTGTGCATGGTGAGATGGTATAGTGGCCAGGGGGAAATGTGTTCTTTCCCTCACTTACTTTTTTAAAAGAGGGAATTTCTTAAAGCTTTTTTTTTTTTTTTTTTTTTTTTTTTTTTAATTGAGCTGGCAAATGATTTCTTCTTCCTTTGGTTGAAAGCTGAGTTTAGAGAAGTTGACTTTGCTTTAACAGTTAACAACATATACCACTACCAACCTTTTATACAAATGAATACAAATGTTTTCATTTATAATACTTTTTTCTCATATATATATATATGTATGTATGTATATGTGTGTATGTGTGTGAATATTCACTTTTGGCAGATGCTAATCCTAATCTGTAACATTAATTCTGGCCTGGTTGGGGAAAGGTTTGGGTCAAGAAACATTCTTGTTTAACCAAGGGATAAAGAACAAGCTCTGATTCCATCAGTAGTCATAAATACATTTGAAGCATATTGAAATCATGCCTCTAGGCAAGTGCAGATTATAGAAATGGGAGACATTAAAGTGAATAACTTAATTTGCATATACAGCCACACAAATATAAATATATACACATATACATATGTGTACATACCCCCTATAGATCTAATAAAGATAGTACCTTGAGTTAAAAGCAAACTAAGATTTGGAAGGAAGGGAACCTCTGTTACCAAGTGAACATTTCTAAAGGGAAATATACATTTTTCTAAGTACTAAAAGTAGGATGACATTCCCCCATTGTTTTTGTTTGTTTGTTTGTTTGTTTTTTGAGGCAATCATGGTTAAGCCCAGGATCACACACCTTTAAGTATAGAGCTGGATTTGAACTCTGGTACTCCTGATGTCTGGCTCAGTGCTCTACTGTACCACCTAGATACTATCTATTAATTTGCTACATGCAAAATGTTACAAGATATTACACATAAAATGCAGATATAATTTTATATGCATTGTATGTACAAAATACATACAAAATAATATTAATTTGCCGGCAGATATAAATTAGCACTGGGGAAGTAAGGGTTCTGTTATTAAATTATTTTTATAAATGTCAGCATTTTTTCTGCTTTTGTATTTCCATGTGTCCTATGAATTATTGGGATAAAATTGGACTTAAAGCCAAGTAAGTTTTAAAAAATAAATGTCTAAAATTTTCAGATTTTGGTATTACCCTTTTACTAGTATTAGCATGTTATTTTTACTTAACTACTTAAAATCACAAATCCCTTCCAAAATTCTAATAATAATGACAATAATAGCATTTTACAGTGCTTTAAAATTTTTGCAATACCTTATAAATATTTTTGTCATTTTATATTCACAACAACCTTAGAATGTCTGGAAATTCTCTTCTACATGGTATATAAGAAAGTACATCTTGGTATGGAAGATGGAGAGAATATATACAACAAATTTATACCAAATTTTTTTAAAAAATAGAATAAGAAAAAAAGAAATATAAAATAATCTAAAACAAAACAAAAGACAACATTGTCATGTGCCCAGCAGAACATCAGAGAAGATTCAAAATATATAACTATAAATTATCAGTTCAAGAAAGTGTATATATATATATATTTTTTTTTCTATTAACACACATATATATGTGTGTGTGTTAGTAGAAAAATTATATTCATGAGTGTCCAACTTTTCTTTATGTTTTGTAAATTGTTTTTCTGTTCTTCGCTGCACACCTTTTTTCTTTATTCTTTTCCCCCTTTTGTCTTTCCCACTACCCCAAATAGGCTATAATTAAGAAAGGACATATTTATGTTTACATATGTACATACACACACATACATACATAAACACACACCTCCAAACATTTATCTTTCCGATCCATGCTGAGTCTTTGCTTTAATTCTGCTCTTTAATTTGCTGTGTTATTACTTAGCCTCCATCCACCCATGGATCCCTCTCTTATCTTCTCTCCCTCTTTGCTCACCCCTCCATACATACCTTCCCCCTTCCTTCCTTCTTTCCTTCTGTTTCTTTCCTTCCTTGCTTCCTCCCTCCCTCCCTCCCTCCCTTCCTTCCTTCCTTCCTTCCTTCCTTCCTTCCTTCCTTCCTTCCTTCCTTCCTTCCTTCCTTCCTTCCTTCCTTCCTTCCTTCCTTCCTTCCTTCCTTCCTTCCTTGCTTTCTTGCTTGCTTTCTTACTTTCTTTTTTGCTGAGGCATTTGGGGTTAAGTGACTTGCCTAGGGTCACACAACTAGGAAGTACTAAGTGTCTGAGGTCAGATTTGAATTGAGGTCCTCCTGACTTCAGGGCCAATGCTCTATCCACTGTGCCATCTAGCTTCCCCCCTTATTTCTTTGTAGATTGTGGAGGGTGCTATACCTTTCATAGTATATATGTAGTATTGCCTATTTAACCCATTCCTTATATGAAAAGATTTTCAGAACTATGAGCCCTCCTTCCCATGACCCATGTCTATTCCTCCTCAGCCTCTTATTTATATAACATGTTTATTATTTTTACCTTAACTCTGTCCCAATTTTTCTTTTGAGGTACCCATTGTTGATGTCAATCCTAAACATATGGTATACATTTCCTATGTAAATAAAATTCATAAACAATTTGTTCATGTTGAAACTGATCTTTGTTATTGGTTCATATATGTTAAATTTTTTATTAAGTTCAGGTTTGGTTGATAGAAAATCCTGAAAATCTGTAAGTTATTTGAATGTTCATTTTTTTCTCATTCAATATTATAGATAATTTGTTGGATATGATATTTTTGGCTGCAAGCATAATTCTTTTGATTGTCAGTAGATATGATTCCACGACTTTTATTCCACGTCTTTTATTGTAGCTGCTGATAATTCCTGTACAATTCTAACTGTAGTTCCATCACATGTGAATTGCTCTTTTTTCTTGCTTCTTGCAAATTTTTCTCTTTGATCTGGGGGTTTTTAAATTTGATAATAATATTCCTGTGTGTTTTTCTTTTTTTTTTTTTTTTTTTTTTTTAAATTTATTTTTATTTTATTTTATAATTATAACATTTTTTGACAGTACATATGCATGGGTAATTTTTTACAACATTATCCCTTGCACTTACTTCTATTCAGATTTTTTCCCTTCCTCCCCCAAACCCCTCCCCCAGATGGCAAGCAGTCATATATATGTTAAATATATTACAGTATAATTTAGATACAATATATGTGTGTAGAACCGAATTTTTTGTTGCACAGGAAGAATTGGATTCAGAAGGTAAAAATAACAGTTTACATTCATTTCCCATTGTTCCTTTTCTGGATGTAGCTGGTTCTTTCCATCATTAATCAATTGGAATTGGATTAGCTCTTCTCTATGTTGAAGAAATCCACTTCCATCAGCATACATCCTCGTACAGTATCATTGTTGAAGTGTATAATGATCTTCTGGTTCTGCTCGTTTCACTCAGCATCAGTTGATGTAAGTCTCTCCAAGCCTCTCTATATTTCTCCTGTTGGTCATTTCTTATAGAACAATAATATTCCATAACATTCATATACCATAGTTTACCCAACCATTCTCCAATTGATGGACATCCATTCATCTTCCAGCTTCTAGCCACTATGAAAAGGGCTGCCACAAACATTTTGGCACATACAGGACCCTTTCCCTTCTCTAGTAGTTCCTTGGGGTATAAGCCCAGTAGTAGTATGGCTGGGTCAAAGGGTATGCACATTTTGATAACTTTTTGGGCATAATTCCAGATTGCTCTCCAGAATGGTTGGATTCTTTCACAACTCCACCAACAATGCATCAGTGTCCCAGTTTTCCCACAGCCCCTCCAACATTCATCGTTATTTGTTCCTGTCATCTTAGCCAATCTGACAGGTGTGTAATGATACCTCAGAGTTGTCTTAATTTGCATTTCTCTGATCAATAGTGATTTGGAACACTCTTTCATATGAGTGGAAATAGTTTTAATTTCATCATCTGAAAATTGTCTGTTCATATCCTTTGACCATTTATCAATTGGAGAATGGCTTGATTTCTTATAGATTAAAGTCAATTCTCTGTATATTTTGGAGATGAGGCCTTTATCAGAACCTTTAACTGTAAAAATTTTTTCCCAATTTGTTACTTCCCTTCTAATCTTGTTTGCATTAGTTTTGTTTGTGCAGAAACTTTTTAATTTGGTGTAATCAAAATGTTCTATTTTGTGATCAATAATGGTCTCTAGTTCTCCCTTGGACACAAACTCCTTCCTCCTCCACAAGTCTGAGAGGTAAACCATCCCATGTTCCTCCAATTTATTTATGATTTCGTTCTTTATGCCTAAATCTTGGACCCATTTTGATCTAATCTTAGTATGTGGTGTTAAATGTGGGTCCATGCCTAGTTTCTGCCATACTAATTTCCAGTTTTCCCAGCAGTTTTTGTCAAATAATGAATTCTTATCCCAAAATTTGGGATCTTTGGGTTTGTCAAAGATTAGATTGCTATTTTTATTCACTATCTTGTCCTGTGAACCTAACCTATGCCACTGATCAACTAGTCTATTTCTTAGCCAATACCAAATGGTTTTGGTGACTGTTGCTTTATAATATAGCTTTAAATCAGGTACACTTAGACCACCTTCCTCTGACTTTTTTTTCATTAGTTCCCTTGCAATTCTCGACCTTTTATTCTTCCATATGAATTTTGTTGTTATTTTTTCTAGGTCATTAAAATAGTTTCTTGGGAGTCTGATTGGTATAGCACTAAATAAATAGATTAGTTTGGGGAGTATTGTCATCTTTATTATATTCGCTCGGCCTATCCAAGAACATTGAATGTCTTTCCAATTATTTAAATCTGACTTTATTTTTGTGGCAAGTGTTTTGTAATTTTGCTCATATAATTCCTGACTCTCCTTTGGTAGATATATTCCCAAATATTTGATACTATCGACTGTTATTTTGAATGGAATTTCTCTTTGTATCTCTTGCTGTTGGATTGTGTTGGTAATGTATAAAAATCCTGAGGATTTATGTGGATTTATTTTGTATCCTGCGACTTTGCTAAAATTCTGAATTATTTCTAATAGCTTTTTAGCAGAGTCTTTGGGGTTCTCTAAGTATACCATCATGTCATCTGCGAAAAGTGACAATTTGATTTCTTCATTTCCTACTCTAATTCCTTGGATCTCTTTCTCGGCTCTTATTGCCAAGGCTAGAGTTTCTAGTACTATATTGAATAGTAATGGTGATAGTGGGCAACCTTGTTTCACTCCTGATCTAACAGGGAAAGGTTCTAGTTTATCACCATTACATATGATGTTTACTGAAGGTTTTAAATATATGCTCCTTATTATTTTAAGGAATAGTCCATTTATTCCTATACTCTCAAGCGTTTTTAGTAGGAATGGATGTTGGATTTTATCAAATGCCTTTTCTGCATCTATTGAGATGATCATATGGTTTTTATTAATTTGATTATTAATATGGTCAATTATACTAATAGTTTTCCTAATATTAAACCAGCCCTGCATTCCTGGTATAAATCCCACTTGGTCATAGTGTATTATCCTGGGGATGATTTTCTGAAGTCTATTTGCTAATATCTTATTTAAGATTTTAGCATCAATATTCATTAAGGAAATTGGTCTATAGTTTTCTTTCTCAGTTTTCGATCTACCTGGTTTAAGTATCAGTACCATGTCTGTGTCATAGAAGGAATTTGGTAGGACTCCTTCAATCCCTATTTTTTCAAATAGTTTACATAGCATTGGAGTTAATTGTTCTTTAAATGTTTGGTAGAATTCACCTGTAAATCCATCTGGTCCTGGGGACTTTTTCTTAGGAAGTTGGTTAATAGCTTGGTCTATTTCTTTTTCTGAGATGGGACTATTTAGACTACTTACTTCTTCCTCTGTTAATCTGGGCAAGCTATATTTTTGAAGGTATTCTTCCATTTCATTTAAGTTATCAAATTCATCGGCATAAAGTTGAGCAAAGTAGCTCCTAACTATTGTTCTAATTTCCTCTTCATTAGTGGTGAGTTCACCCTTTTCATTTTCAAGACTATCAATTTGCTTTTTCTCTTTCCTTTTTTTAATCAGGTTTACTAAGGGTTTGTCTATTTTGTTGGTTTTTTCATAAAACCAACTCTTAGTTTTATTAATTAATTCAATAGTTTTTTTACTTTCAATTTTATTAATCTCACCTTTTATTTTTTGAATTTCAAGTTTTGTGTTTGTCTGGGGGTTTTTAATTTGTTCCTTTTCTAGCAATTTTAGTTGTAAACCCAATTCGTTGGCCCTCTCTTTCTCTATTTTATGCAAGTAGGCCTGTAGAGATATAAAACTTCCCCTAATTACTGCTTTGGCTGTATCCCACACATTTTGGTATGATGTCTCATTATTGTCATTTTCTTGGGTGAAGTTATTAATTATGTCTATGATTTGCTGTTTTACCCAATCATTCTTTAGTATAAGATTATTTAGTTTCCAATTATTTTTTGGTCTATTTTCCCCTGTCTTTTTATTAAATGTTATTTTGATTGCATTATGGTCTGAAAAGGATGCATTTACTATTTCTGCCTTACTGCATTTGATTTTGAGGTTTTTATGCCCTAGTATATGATCAATTTTTGTATAGGTTCCATGAACTGCTGAGAAGAAAGTATATTCTTTTCTGTCTCCATTTAGCTTTCGCCAAAGATCTATCATATCAAACTTTTCTAGTATTCTATTTACCTCTTTGACTTCTTTCTTATTTATTTTGTGGTTTGATTTATCTAATTCTGATAGTGCAAGGTTGAGATCTCCCGCTATTATAGTTTTGCTATCTATTTCCTCTTGCAGCTCTCTTAATTTCTCTTTTAAGAATTTAGATGCTGCACCACTTGGTGCATACATGTTTAATATTGATACGGCTTCACTATTGATGCTTCCCTTTAGCAGGATATAATGCCCTTCCTTATCTCTTTTAATTAGATCAATTTTTGTTTTTGCTTGATCTGAGATGAGGATGGCTACTCCTGCTTTTTTGGTTTTGCCTGAAGCATAATAGATTCTGCTCCACCCTTTTACTTTTAGTTTGAATGTCTCACCCTGTTTCAGGTGTGTTTCCTGTAAACAACATATAGTAGGATTCTGACTTTTAATCCAGTCTGCTAACTGCTTCCTCTTTATGAGGCAGTTTGCCCCATTCACATTTATGGTTAGAAGGACTAATTCTATATTGCTTGCCATCCTATTAACCCCTGCTTATGCTTTTCCCCTTTCCTTCCCTTTTACCCTCCTATCCAGTATTAAACTGGTAAACACCACTTGCTTTTCACAGCCCTCCCTTTTTAGGATCCCTCCCCCACCTTAAAGATCCTCCCCTTATTTTATCCCTTTTCCTCGAAATTACTGTATTCCCTTCCCCTTAGCTTACTCCTTCCCTTTCACTTTTCAATGAAGTGGAAGAAGTTTCACCATAAATCGAATATGTCTATTGATACACGCTATGTTCATCTCCCTCCTTTCTTTCTCTCAGATATAATAGGTTACCTTTGCCTCTTCATGAGATGTAGTACCACCACTTTATACTTTTTTATGATATAATCTCCTTTCCACCTCTAGTTTCTAAGACAAATTGTACATATGTTCTTTACATATTTTTTTGACAGAAGTATAGTTCTCAAGATTCTTTTTACCTTTTTTAGAAGTCTCTTGAGTTCTGTATTTGAAGATCAAACCTTTTATGTAGGTCTGGTTTTTTCATCAAAAATAGATGGAATTCATTTATTTCGTTAAATGTCCATCTTCTTCCCTGGAAAATGATGCTCATTCTTGCTGGGTAAGTCACTCTTGGCTGCATACCAAGTTCCTTAGCCTTTCGGAATATCATGTTCCAGGCCCTGCGTTCTTTTAATGTGGATGCTGCTAGATCCTGTGTTATCCTTATTGTGGATCCTCCATATCTGAATTGTTTTTTTCTAGCAGCTTCCAATATCTTTTCCTTTGTCTGATGGTTCTTGAACTTGGCCACTATATTTCTTGGCGTTTTGATTCTAGGGTCCCTTTCAGTAGGTGATCGATGAATTTTCTCAATGTCTATTTTACCCTCTGTTTCCAAAACGTCTGGGCAGTTCTCTTTGATAATTTCCTCGAAAATGGTGTCCAAGCTCTTTTTTTCCTCCCATTTTTCAGGGAGTCCGATTATTCTCAAATTGTCTCTCCTGGATCTGTTTTCCAGGTCTGTTGTCTTTCTGGTAAGGTACTTGACAGTCTTTTCAATTGTCTCATTTCTCTGGTTTTGCTTGACTCCCTCTTGGTTTCTCCTTGAGTCATTCATTTCTACTTGTTCCAGTCTAATTTTCAATGATGTATTTTCTTCACTCACTTTTTTTATATCTTTTTGTAATTGTCCAATTGAGTTTTTATCTTCTATGGAATTTTTTTCCATTGTATTTTTTAGAGAGCTGATTTCTTTTTCCAGCTCTCTAATCCTGTTTTCCTTGGAGTTGTTTACCTTTTCCAGCTCACTAATCTTGTTTCTCAATGATTTGATTTCTTTATCCACTCTGTCTTTGAATGCATGGGATGACTTCTCCAGGCTCTCTTGCCAAGCTTCCCTTTCCTTTTCCCATTTCTCTTCCAGCTCTCTTGTGAGAGCCTTTTTGATTTCCTCTATGAGGTTCTTTTGTATTGAGGAGCAGCTTATATCCCTCCCAGGGGATACATCTGGGGACATTCTGTTCCTAGTCTCTTCAGCATTTGAAGTCTGCTCCCTCTCCACACAGAAGCTGTCAATGGTTAGAGCCCTTTTGAATTTTTTGTTCATTTTGTCAGAGTAGGAATCAAAGAAAACAAACTGACAAGAGAAACAATTGGTCTGTTTTGCGGGGGATAGGGCTGGATGGTATTAATGGGCTTCCTCTACAGACTGGGGGTAGGGCAGCAGAGAGCCACTAACAGAACAGCAATGACTGTACTGAGTCTGCGCTCTGAGGCTCCGAGAACGCACCGAGTCAGTCCAGGTGGGGGTTGGGGGTGGCCGGGCTCTGAGAGACGCTGGCTTTCTGGGGTTTTAATCTTCACCTCCAGTGTTTACACCCTCTCCACCGCTCCTGGCTTGCTGCCAAGACGGAGCATCCACACTGGGGCAAAAGCCCTTTCACAGAAACTGCAGAGATCACACCCCTCCCCCTCCGGTCTGAGCTGTGTGAGCTGCCTGTCTTGCTCTGGCTGTCTGCCCTCAGTCTGCGCCCAGTCTGATTGACCCTCCCCCGAACAAACACAGACCTTTTCTGGCGACTTTCAAGGATGTCTTCTCTTGGTGATAATTTGTGGATTTCTTTCTGGGTCAAGCATTAAGTCAGAGGCTTGTCATGAAGTAAGTTCTGAGAGAAAACGAGGAGCTCAAGCAGCTGTCTGCCTCCACGCCGCCATCTTGGCCGGAAGTCCTGTGTGTTTTTCATAAAGGATCTCTTTCAATTGACAATCAGTGGATTTTTTTTCTACGTCTACTTTCCCTTCATGTTCTATCACTCCAGGACATTTTAAAAATTATTTCTTGCATTATTGTATCAAGGGTCCTTTTTTGGTCATAACTTTTAGGCAGTTCAATTATTCTTGTATTTTTTTTCTTGATTTGTTCTCCAGATCTGTCATTTTTCTTATAAGTTGTTTCACATTCTGTTTTATTTTCTCATTTTTTATAATCCTTTTGTTATTTCTTGGTCTCTCATACCTTCACTGGCTTTCCTTTGCCCAATTTTAATTTTCAAAAAGTTATTTTCATATTTGAGACATTGCATCTCCTTTAGTAGTTGATTAACTTTTTTCCCATAATCTTGCTTTTCTTGGATGGTTTTTATTTTTGCATCATTTAATTTTTTATTATTTTTTTTAGTTCTATTAATTCTTTCTGGACAAGGAGCCATTTCACATTACTATTTGGGGTAGAAGCTTTGTTTTTTTACTTCAGTGTCCTCTTCTGAAGATGAACCTTTCTATGGTGCTGTTCTTTCTTTTTTGCCAGTTCATTTTTTAAAATAAGAGGTATTAATGTAAGCATCTCTAATCATGTGGTGAAGTGATGGTGCCTCACGCTTCACTTTAGCTCTCCCCTCTGACCAGTAGCCTCAGACTAAGAGCTCTACCCTCCAAAAAGTGTTTACATCCCTGCCCCCAGCCTCTGTACTCCCCGATACTGGTTTCTTTTCGCTCAGGCCCATGTTCCTGCAACACAGCTGGGCCTAGTGTTCTTGATTGGTAGAATTTCACCCAGTTTGTCCTGACCCAGACTCTGACTCCATAAAAAGTCCAGGAGGTGAAAGTACCTGTGGTTTCTGCTGAGCTTCCAGTCAAACCCAGCTCTCCCCAGAGTTCTTACTTAGTGTTTCTGAGAAGATATCCCAGAAGTATATAGGTTAATCCTGGGCCTGAGGACTTTCTTCACATCTTCTGGGGTTGTACTTGGAATAGTTCTGTACTGCACCAGATTTTTCTTGATTTTTCACCAGTCTATATTTGCCCTAGGTTGCAATTTTTTTTTTATTTGTCAGGAAAATCTCAAGAATTTTAAATTTACCAATCTACTGTGCCATGTTCCCAGAATCCTCCCCCAATTTACACAAAAATCGATACATCTTTCTGCAATTAGGTAAAAGGTCTTAAATAATATTGAATTCATATTTTTGAGTTTGAAAAATATTAATTTTTAGAGTATGAGATCAGTCTTCCAATAGGGTAAGATTACCTTATTAACATCGCACTTCTCAGAGGAGAAAGAAAACACTATTTAGTAGTTGTAGGTCTAAAGCTATACCATAAAGGAGCCTTCTCAATATTCTATGATATTGTTCTGAATAGTTCAAATAATATAGATCCAAAGTAATTGGAGGGAGGGAGAGAAGAGGGAAGAGATGTTTGTTCATTAGTTCCATAAATGTCTAATGAATGATTCCTAGTCCTTATATTTTTCCATGTACACATGAATCTTATGTATTTTCTTTGAAGGAAGGAAAAAAATGCTGTTCTATACCTGATATGTGTATTGCATATTGGTTAACATTGTGGAAAAGAAAACTTGTTATCCACATAAAAAGAAATCCTAGAAATAAACCATAATCAAACTTTGTGTGGTATCTCTAATTTTCTCAATTCTCAATAGTATTGGTGAAGCAAACTTCCCAAAAGGCAGAAGACTCGTTCTCTCCTCAATATTCTAAGAATAATCCTGAGGTGTTGATATTTTCAGTATTATTTTACATGAGCACCCATTTAGTGTGCTCTGTCCTGATTATTAGATAGACTTGATTGGCTTTTAGAAAGAGCATAAGCAGGTATAACAAGGACAGTTACAGAAACAATCCCCTTAAACCACTAACCCCTATTATCCACAAGGTGTCTTGGAAGTATGGGCTCAAATTTAAGGAGCAGATGTGACCAAAGGGAAAGTCACAGTTCTGTTTTATTGGAAATGTCTTTATCCCTTCATAGGATCCTCATAAAGTTTCCCTTAGATGTACTTCTGTGCTGGTTATACTCCGGCATTCAAAATCCTCTGCAACCTGGTCTCTTCCTGTCTTTCCAATATTTTTACATCTAACCATACCCAAAATATTCTGTGATCCTGTTGACACTAGTCTCCTTGCTTTTCCTTGAACAAGATATTCCAGAAAGTTTCTGGGATGTTTGGGCATTTTCACTGCATGCCCCTAAAACCTAGAACTCTCTCCCTTTTCATTTTTACCTCTTAGCTATCTTGGCTCCCTTCATGTCCTAGCTAAATTCCATCTTTAACACAGGTTTTGCAAAGGTGAATGTTGAAAACTCCCTTTGCATGTATTTGGAAAAATAAATTAATATTTTAAAATTATATTTTAGGGGCAACTGGGGGTGCAGAAAAATAAAAGTATTTGGTTTGGAATCAGGAGGAACTGAATTCAAATCCGGTTTCAGATTTACTAGCTATGTGACTCGGAGTAAGTAACTTAAACCTGCATTTGCTCCAGTTTCCTCAATGATAAATGTAATAATAGTACCTATCTCATGGAGTTGTTATGAGGATTAAATTAAATAATATTTTTAAAAGTGCTGAGTGAAGTGAGTGGCACATAGTAGGTTTTTCATAAATGCTTTTTGATGGTCTGACTGATGGCAGAGTCCTGAAACGTTCTTTCCTTTACATAGCTTAGCCTGCCCTTAGTATGCAGAAAAAGCTCCTAATATAGAAACTTTTATCTGACAGTGTATGCAATATTCCATTAGTCTTCTACCTCTAGTCTTGAGGAGGAGGCATGTTTCATTATCTCTTCTCTAGGACAGTCACTGTTTTTCATTATTTGGTATTCCATTTCTTTTTAGTGACCTTTCTACTTACATTGCTTAGGTGTCGTACTCACTTTATTTCAAAATTTTTGCTGCAACAAAGAATGCAGTTATCAATATTATGCTATATTTTGGACCATTCTATATTTGATTTTCTTGGTGTAATAGGAGAGTTGGGTAAAAGGGTGGAAAGAGTTTAGTCATTTTCTTGCATAATTCTAAAATCTAGCTCTATAATGCTGAACTGCTTTCCAACTTCACCAACAGTGAACCAGTGTGCATGTCTTCCCACAATCAGGTTTACCATTTTCTCTTAACATTCTTTTTTCTTCCTCTGGTTCATTTTTTCTTTGAATCATACATACTTTTCATGATATTTTGTATATCACTTTAATCTCTTGGTTTCTAATAATGCAGTATAAGGTTCTTTTTACCCCTTTTCATTGTTCTTTATGTTACCTGAATTTTTCATTCTTTCTAAGTCTATATCTTACAGACATATGACATCAACAACAGCATGTTAGTGCTAAAGAAATGGGTTTCTGTAGCTGTAGACAATTTACAACAATTGCATAATTTCACAAACCTAAGCTACACAAAATCTTCCATATATTCAATTCTTGGCCCAAATCTCCATTCTGTCCAAAACAGACAGATTAGATGGACTAAATTTACATCTTATTGATATATCTGCATGTTAAGTCTGGGTATACTGTATGTGTCTTTTGTTCAATTTGTTCTTTCAACATGTTATTACAATAATCTCTTTTTCATTGCTTTGCATTTTACTAACAAGACATTGTATTGTTTCAGGGCTTAGCACAATAAAGGGAATTCTTCTCTTGATTTCTATGCAGGTTATTTTTTTTTTTATGACAATGTCCAAAGAACCGATTCTTTTGTGAGAGGCAGCCCATGTCCCAAGTCTGGTTTCTTATTTGGATATTTAAAATGGGGATAAAACACCAGGAAAAGACTATTACAGGAACAGATTTTTTTAAACTTTTAATCCTTGATAACCTAGTTAAGGATTCTAATCAAGTGTTTAGAAAAGAGTTTTTAAAAAGCTTTAGGAGAGTTATCAAGCATCATGAATCCTTATAGAACATAGAGCTGTTAGCAGTTTTGTCTGTGTTAAAGGGATAGACCAACTGATTGCTGTGGTCTGATTGTTTTTTTTTTTTTTTTTCCTCAGCTAAACTAGTAGGCCAGGTCCAAGATCCAAGAGAGTTCATTGCTGGAGAGAAAGGATTATGTATCTGTTTCAAAATACTTTTGATTAGTAGAAATTGGAAGTAAGCTCTTCTAATTTCACCAAAATAAAATCTCCATGACCAAAATAGCTCTGAGGTATCAAAATGAGAATTTTAGAGTCTCTGGAACAAAAATGGGAATATCTAACCAAAAACAGGTCATAGAGATAAATCCTGTTTATTAGAAATTATTAGAATGTAGAAGACCTTGAATGTCAGACAAAAAAGTTTGAACTTTATAAATGATTAGGGAGATATTGAAGGATTTAGGAAAGTGAAGTGATAGTGTCATTATCTAAGTTTAAATATTAGTCTATCAGCACTAAGAAAGATGAATTGGAGCCAAGTAGAGCATAGAAACAGGACAATTTGTTAAGAGACTGTTGTGACATAGTTTAGACAGGTCATAATGAGAAACCTTTTTTAGGAAGGCAGTGCTGGGCATAAATAGGAGGGCATGAAGTTTATAGTTGTTGCAGGAGGTAATTGATGTCAGATCTGAGATAAAATGAATAGTCCCCCAAAACTCCAAGTTTTTTTAAAAAATCAGAAATGAAGTCAGTGGTAGTTTCCATGATGACATAAGGGCATTGGGTTAAGCATTAGGAGAAAAACCTACTATACTACATCTCCATGATGGTAAGGGTGTTTTTATCTAAATTTTGTATTTCTCTCAAGGCTTAGCACAGTGTACTACACACTGTGGACATTTTGTAAATTTGCTAAATCAATGAGTCTTTGAAAAGGAAAAAAAAAACTCTGCTTCCTAGCATTTATAGGAAAATAGTGTTTAGATCTACAAAGGACCTTCAATATCATTTAGACTAACCCTTATTCTACAAATGACAAAAAGTAAGATGTAGAGATGTTAAGCCACATACACACACACACACACACACACACACACACACACACACAGGAAAGAGTCAATCTAAACAATTCAAATCCTTTGATTCCAAATCCAATACTTTTTTTTTCCACTGCACACCACCAACAACAAAAAACATAGTAAGTATTTACTATATGCCAGTCACTCTGCTACGTGTTGGGAACCCAATAAAAGATAAAAGAAATCCCTATCCTCAGGAACTCACTTAATGATAGAGCCAACAAGTAAACAACCATGTACAAGGAAACATGTCTCTATACAAAATTTTCAGAAGGATTCCAGTAGCTTCTCCTAATAGATTTTCTTCCTAAGAGAGTTAGAGAAATGAACATTTACATTTCTGATGGCAAGAGGATACATTATGGTCAAAGAATAATTCATTCATTCAAGAAGTATCTATTGAATGTCTGCTATGAATATACTTATTAATGTTTCTGAATTAATTTTAAGTGGAAATCCAAACTTTAGTTACAATCCTAAATTTACTTTAAAGTCATAAATCCTACTATTGTTGAGATATATACACATAGCTATATTCTTTTTTAAAATATACATAGATAATCATATGTATACATATACATATGTATACATATACATAAATATACATGTGTATTTATGTATAGTTTTCCTTTATTTTCAAAGAGGACCAATGATGTGGTGATGTTGACTTTCCAGGTAATTGGTTTTAAGTGAGAAAGTTGCACAAAGTTATTTTTAACTTTACTCTCTTTTAGAATCATCAAAATCTAATGGAAAGAAAAAAAGTTCTAAGCACTCTCAAGCCCCTACTTCAGTCACTTTCATGGCCATTGTAACAAATTGTTCTCATCTATCCATTCCAGCAGAAAATGTCTTCACATACTTGAGGTAGATATATATCTAACTCACTGTCAGGTTTGAGATCTGTCGTTACCTTCACTTGGTTTAGCCAAACACACGCTATGGCTGCTTGGGACCACAGTGAGAACTGGGTAAAAGGTAGATACCAAAGATATATGAGTAGAACTGAAAAAGGCTCAATAAGTCCTTATACCAGAAGTGCTTGTTCTCCCTGAACACTCTATACTATACTATATATGCATGTGCATTATGCTAAATCTTTGATCCTATAATCTTGTATAAAACAATATCATATAAAAGTATTTTTATATTGTATGTATAGATTCATCCATTCCTTAAGGAAAACTCATTTTGCTTTCTGATCTTGGGTATTTTTCAATACACACGTATCTTAATTTGTGGGAAGAGATGATGTTTGTAAAGAACCAGCCCAAAGACTCCTTAAGTTTTTGAAGTAGAAAATATGAGAGAGCAGGCTCTGGCTTGAAGTTACAGATGCAAGGAAGGTGCTGTTTATTATCAGATTAAAAGGCTTTTTTATTCTCTTTCAAAAAGTATTATTGCAGAATATTGTTTCCAAATCAAACATATATACACCAAATGTGAAAGTCATATTGCAAGGGCTGAGTCATTTGTTTCTTATTCCTTGATACAAAAAATGCCTATATATGGATTCCCATAGAGAATTATGTCATCAAGTTCTCCATATAATTATTATTTTTTCAAATAACAAAGAAGACTCAATTTATATTTCAGATTAAAAATAAGACTTCCTAAGGGGTTCCGTACAAATACTGTCACCAACTAAATTAGCATCATATTAGTCCACAGTCTTCCATATAGTGTTCTCAACTTTCCAGTTTATAGAAAAAAGATTTCCTTTCATTATTTCCATTGACCAAAAAAGTAACTATGATTTAAACATTAAATATTTTGATAATGCATTGCATCTAAAAATATTATATGTACTTAATTTATACTTTATGCTATAATTTATAATTATGTTATAATTTTGCATGTACAATAATATTACACCTAGAGATTTTCTATAAAGAAGTTAATCAAAATTATGAAATTTAATGCGTTGGTTGCCAGATCTTTGCTTATCATGTTTCTATTGATCTATACATCTTTTCACCAAAACAATTTGTTTGAAATTGACATTAGGGAAGAATTAGAGTTTTTCATTTGAAAACCATATAGTAGACATTAGTAGACATATAAATAGCAAGATAGAACACTAGACATTTCTATAATTTTCTGGACTTCTCAAACTTAAAATAGAAATTATGCACAAGGGATAGTTTCAGTTGTATCCAGGGGCTAAGGACATGAAGAACCCAAACAAGATAAAAAACCAAGTTTTCTGCTTTTAAAGAAGAAAAAAAAGATAATCCCTAATTCCTAACATGTTCACTTTCCCCCATTACCCATTATATCGCTGACCAGAGGATTGGGTTAGTAAAACCCTGTACTTAGAATTCAACTCTATGTTCTTATTTTCCTCCTCAATCCCTTCCTTCTCTTAGCATCAATGGAGATGCAAACAGCAGACATTTCTTTGAGCTGAGATAGCATCATGGCAAGAATCTGTTCAATAGTAGAGTTTGGCAAGAGAATGGAAGAATAGAGATAACAGGATGGGTTTGAGCGTGGGACAGGACACATGAGGCTTTGTGACATTACATCAATTCCAAGTATCTACAATCACAAGACAGCTAAAATGAATCAATATCTGATGAGTCAGAGGACTCTATGAATCTCCAAGAGAATATGGAACAACAGCAAGACTTTCCAGAATGATTAAAAGAGAAATAAGAATCATGAAAGCAGCATATTTAGTTGAATGGCATAAATAATTAGCAGAATTGAAGCTCTTGAATCCACAATAACAAGTCTCACCAAAGAAACAAAAGACAAATGACTGGGAATGCAAATACACAGAAATAAAAGACAATTTAGAAGAGAACAAGCAAAAACAACAAAAAAAATTAAAAGAAAGCATGATCTCCATACCTACTAAATATATTGGATGCAATGAAAAATCATTACAGGACTTTCAGAAGAAAACCAAAATGGAAAAAAATAAAGACATCTGAGTTCTATTGCAGAAAAATCATAAAAGAAAAGTATCCAGAACTTCTGAACACAGAAAATCAAATGTCTAACAAAAGAATACATAGCTCTTCCCCAGAAGGGCAAAAAAAAGAAAACCCAATCTTAGGAACTCCAAAAGACACTGTAGTTAAATGCAAAAATTACATTGATAAATAACAAATTCTGCAAATGACCAGGAGAAAGACCTTCAGATATTAATCATTTCTTTTGAAAAAAATAGAACTAAACATAAAATTTAATCTTCAATCACAGGACTCAAGAGAAACATGAGAAAGGTAACCAGAAAAAAATATATAAAAGTTAAACTATTTACATTCCTAGATGGGAAAACTGATATCTGTAAGTCTTAAAAACTTTATTTGACATTGAGGTAGTTAAAGAGGGGCATCACATGGATAGAGGATGTGGTTGTAAATAGACACTGATGTGACAATATCCAAAAAAATACATGAAAGTTTGGAAAAAAAGATTGTACTGAGAGAAGAGGAAAGGGAAGGTATAATGGGACAAATAAGATCGCATGAAGAGGAGCAAAAGATCTATTACAATCCTGAGAAAGAAGGGAGGTGAATGAGCATTATCTGAAGCTTGATCTCATCGGTTTTGGCTCTAAGAGGGAATAATTTAATCACTTTGTTGAGTATAGAAATATATCTAACCATATCAAGAAATAGGAGGAGAAAGATGAAAGAAAAGAGAAAGGCAGGATAGAAGGGAGGGCAGAAACACTAAAGAAAAAGAGATGAGAATGAGGGAAAGGGAGGATAAAAGATAAGGTAATGGGTGGGGTGGATAAAAATAACACTACTAAGGACAGGGTAGAAAGAGAGAACAAAAGCATATACAGGGAAGAAAATAGGATGGAGGGAAATATAGAGCTGGTAATCATAACTGTGAATATGAATAGGATAAATTTTTCCATAAAAAAGCAAACTAATAGCAGAGTGGTTTAAAAACAGAATCATATAATATGTTGTTTACAAGAAACACATGTGATATAGAGAGACACATACAGAGTAAAGATAAAAGCTGGAATATAATTTACTGTGCTTTAGCTGAAGTACAAAAAGCAAGGTCTCAGATAAAGCAAAAATAAATAAAGATCTAATTAAAAGATATAAGGAAGGAAACTACATCTTGATAAAGGTAACCATAACAGTAAAGTAGTAATAATATTGAATGTATATACACCAAGTAGTAGAGAATACAAATTCCTAGAGAATATATGAAGCCAGTTACAAGAAGAAATATAAAGCAAAACTATATTAGTGGGGCATCTCAACATTCCCCTCTCAGAATCAAACAAATCTGACCACAAAATAAACAGGAAACTAGGGAGGTTAATGGGATCCTACAAAACCTACATATAATAGACCTCTCAAGAAAACTGAATAGAGACAGAAAGAAATATACCTTTCTCACAGGAGTACATGGCACCTATACAAAACTTAAAAACCTCACAATCAAATGCAAAAAGGCAGAAATTATAAATGCTTCTTTTTTCAAATCATGATGCAATAGAACTTATATGCAATAAAAGGCCAGGGAAAGATAGACTAAAAAACAATTGGAAATTAAGTAATATAATTCTAAAGAATGAGTAGCTAAAACAAGTCACAGAAATAATCCACAATTTCATCCAAGAGAATGACAATAATGAGACAAGAACCCATGGGATGCAGCCAAAGCAATTCTTAGAGGAAATTTTACATCTTTAAATAGTTACATGAATAAAATAGAAAAAGAGGAGATAAATGGAATTGAGTATGTAACTAAAAAAGCTTTAAAAAGAACATATTAAAAACTCTCAATTAAATGTCATATTAGAAATTCTGAAACTCAAAGGAGAGATTAATAAAATTGAAGCTGATAAAACTAATGAACTAATTAATAAAACTAAGAGTTGGTTTCATGGGAAAAAAAACAAAATAGATAAACCATTGGTTAATTTGATTAGAAAAAGGAAAGAAAAAAATAAATTACCATCATCAAAAATGAAAAATGTGAACTTACCACCAATGGAAAAAATTAAAGCAATAATTAGGAATTATTTGCCCAACTATATGGCAGCAAATTTGACAATCTAACCCAAATGGATGAAAATTTACCAAAACACAAATTGTTCAAATTAACAGAAAAGGAAATAAATTATTAAAATGTCCCATTTTAGAAAAAAGAAATTGAACATGCCATTAATGAACTCCCTAAGAAAAAAATCTCTAGAGCCAGATGGATTCACATGTGAATTCTATCAAACATTTAAAGAACAATTAACTCCAATACTAAGTAAACTATTTGGAAAAATCATTAAAGAAGGAGTCCTGCCAAATTCCTTCCGTGACACAAATATGGTACTGATATCTAAATTAGGAAGAACCAAATCAAAGAAAGAAAATTACAGAGCAATCTCCCTAATGAATATTGATGGAAAATTTTTAAATAAAATATTAACAGAGAGATTACAGCAACTTATCAACAAGATAATATACTATGAACAAGTTGAATTTATGCCAAGAATGCAGGGCTGGTTCAATATCAGAAAAACTATTAACATAATTGGTCATATAGATAACAAAGCCGACAAAAATCATACAGTAATCTCAATAGATGAAAAAAAAAAAGCTTTTGACAAAATTCATCACCCATTCCTGTTAAAAATGTTACAGAGCATAGGGATAAAGGGAAGTTTTCCTTAAAATAATAAGCAGTATTTATCTAAAACCAACATCAAGAATTACTTATAATGGAGAGAAGCTTTTCATATTCCCAAGAAAATCAGGGGTGAAACAAGGATACCCATTATCACTATTATTCAGCATTGTAGTAGAAACAGGCTTTAGCAAAAAGAAAAGAAAAAAGAATGTAAAAGAGTTAGAAAAGGCAATGCGGAAATAAAACTATCACTCTTTGCAGTTGATATGATAATATACTTAGAGAATCTGGAAAAAAATCATCCAAAAATCTACTGGAAATAATTAACAGTTTTAGCAAAGTTACAGGATGTAAAACAAACCCACATAAATCATTAGCATTTTTATATATTATTAACAAAGCCTATTGGCAAAAATAGAAAGAGAATTCCATTTTAAATAACTGTAGAAAAAATAAAATACTTAGGGGTCTACCTGCCAACACAAACCCAAGAACTATATGAACACAGTTTCAAAATACTTCTCTCACAAATAAAGTCAGATCTAAACAATTGGAAAAATATCAGTTGTTCATAGATAGCCCAAGCCAATATAATAAAAATGACAATTCTGCCTAAATTGGTCTACTTTTTTCAATGCCATACAAATCAAACTGCACATAAATTATTTTACAGAACTAGAAAAAAAATAGCAAAATTCATCTGGAAGAGCAAAAGGCCAAGAATATGAAGGGAATTAATGGAAAAAATGGGGAAAAAAAAGGATGTTGGCTTAGCAGTACCAAACCTGAAGCTATATTATAAAAACAACAGTCATCAAAACCATTTGGTGCTGGCTAAGAAACAGAGTAGTGGATCAGTGGAATAGAAACACATGACACAATAAAAAATGCCTATAGTAATGTATTATTTGTATGTATATACACTAATGTATAGTAATGTAGTATTTGATTAAACCCCCAAACTCCAGCTTCTGGAATAAGAATTCACTATTTGACAAAAATTGCTGGAAAAACTGGAAAATAACATATCAGAAAATAGATATTTACATCTACATCTCACACCCCATATTAAAATAAGGTCAAAATGGGTACATAATTTGGTCATAAAAGATGGTACCATAAATAAATTAGGAGAGCAAAGATAATTTACCTATCAGATCTTTGGAGAAGGGAGGAATTTATGACCCAAGAAGAACTAGAGAATTTTAGCAAAGTCAAAATGGACAACTTTAAAAAGTTTTGGCACAAACAAAACCGACAGAAACAAGATTAAAAGGGAAGTACAAAACTGAAAAAAATCTTTACAGCCAATGTTTCTAATACGAGTTTCATTTCTAAAATATATGAAGATTTGTGTCAAATTCATTAAGAATACAAGTCACTCACCAACTGATAAATGGTCAAAATATATGAACAGAATTTTTAGATGATGAAATTAAAGCCATCTATACTTATACAAAAATGCTCTAAATAACTATTGATTAGAGAAATGCAAATGAAAACAACTCACATCCCTTAGATTGACTAAGATGACAGGAAAAGTTAATAACAAATGCTTCAGGTGATGTGGGGAAACTGGGACACTAACGCATTGCTGGTAGAATTATGAAATAATACAAATATTCTGAGAACAATCTGGAACTAAGCTCAGATGGTTTTAAAACTGTGCATACTCTTTGACCCAGAAATGCCACTGCTGGGCCTGTATCCCAAGGAAATCTTAAAGGAGGGAAAGGATCTACCTGTGAAAAAATGTTTGTGGTCTTTTTGTGGTAACATAGAATTGGAAAATCAGTACATGCCCATCAATTGAGGAATAGCTGAATAAAATGGGGTATATGAAGGTAACAGAATATTGTTGATCCATAAAAATGATAAACAAGCTGAGTTTAGAAAGGCCTGGAAAAATTTACATGAACTAATTCCAAGCAAAACAAACAGAACAGGAATACATTGTACACAATAACAGCAAGAATATACAATGATCAACCAAGAAAGGCTTGGTTCTTCTCAGTGTTCAGTGATACAAAGCAATTCCAATAGACTTTGGATAGAAAACACAATCTGCTATTTTGTTTTTTCTTTCCTATGGTTTTTCCCTTTTGCTCTGATTTTTCTCTCCCAACATGATTCATAAAGCAATGTGTTTTTAAAATAAATTAATTAATTTAAAAAATAAATAATGTTCTAAAGAGTAAAGAGCCTCAAGATGCCGTCCAAAGTAACCTACCCTAAAAACTTGAAGCTAACAGTATTGTAATGGATGTTTGATAAGTAAGAGGTTTTCAAAACATTCCTAGACAAAATGAGACTAGAAGAAATCATTTGTTTCTCAAATACTCCAAACAACAGAAATACAAGAAGGGTAAACAAAAATAAAAATAGCAGGGAAACCATTAACTGATTTCTAAAGGAACATGAGAAAGGTAGAAGTCAAATATAAGTGATGGTGGAAAACAGATCTGAGATACAGAAAGCATCACAACACCTTACCTACAAGTGAATCCTTTCTATTTTTATATTTTGTTGGGTTAAATTTTAAAATGGAAAGGCTCATAAAAGGGGAAAGGAGAAGAAGAAGAAATGTGAACTCCTCTAATCAAGTTAAATGATAATAATGAAGGTAAATAATTCCTATAATCACTCAAGAACAAGAAAGCCTTCAAAGAAATGGGCAAGAAGGCCAAGGAAGGGATTGAAAAATGGGAGGGAAAACTATGTCTCAGTAATGGAACACTAATGAATGTTTCTAAAAGAGAAAAGAAATATTCTAAAAAGGATAAGGGGGCCTTACAATAGGTAGGATCTGTAAGAATTTGGTGCTTAGTGAGACAGTCTTTTCTAGTTCAGGAGAAAGAGTCAAAATTCTTAAGGGGCAACTGATACTAAGAAAAGTGAGAAGGCTTGAACCAAGGAAAGAGATTTCAAGACAAATAAGAGGTGAAAAAATGTCCAAAGAGAGAGAACAGGTCAATAATGAACTGCACAATCGGGGACATAGGAAAATTCTTGCCATGGGGTAGGATGACTTGTGCTTTGCTGTAGCCTATAATTATCTGGGTTTGGGAGGCATATGTCATTCTTAGCAATGCTATGCCTTGTTGACTTTCAGTGGCTAAGGCAACAGCCACTCTTACTGATACACTCAACCCTGTGTTCTTTCGCTACAGTTACCTTCTCCCAGATTCTCTCTCTTTTTTTTTGTCCCACTAGAAAAAGGACTGACACAACATTTTTGCACATGTGGGTCCTTTTCCCTTTCTCATGATCCCTTTCAGTTACAGATCCAGTAGAGGAGTTCAGCATGGTTAAGCAAAAGGGAAGGGATCAGTGTGAAATAAAGCTATAATCCCAAGTGGCTTTAAGATTTCTACCTTGATTGGCTTACAATTCCTCAATGAGATACTACAATATTACTTTCTCTGGAAAGATTTAATCTTCCATTGACCTATAAAATGTACCACAATCACTAGATACAATTAGAGGTAGTGCAAGGCCTAACCTGAAGTTAGGAATATTCAACTCCTAAAGTTCAAATCTTGCCTCAGACACTCTCTTTGTGATTCTGAGAAAGTCACTTAATATTGTTTGCCTGTGTTATTTCATCTGTAAAATCAATTAGAGAAGGAAATGGCAAATCACTTCAAAGACTGTTGAAGAAAAACCCAAAGGATGTCACAAAGAGTCAGACACAACTGGAATATAACTAAACAACACCACCATTCAATATCCTGAATTCCAACTAAACCAAATTGCTCCTAATCCATCATGATTCTGGAGGATGGAATTTTTGTTGTTATCATCTGTTCTATTTTATTTTGTCTCATTATGTTGCATGGCTGATGAGCCTATTCTACTGAAACTTCAGTTCAACATAAGCACTTCCTAATATTTAGAAATATCCTGGAAAGAATTATCTTAAGAAATAGTGAGCTTCTTGATATGATTAAGCAGATGATAAATAACCATTTAGGAAGAATGTTGGAGGGGGGGGAATTATTCTTTTGGCAAATGATTTTTTAATTCACTTCTACACTATTATAAATGAATGCATTTTGTGGTATAGGAGAAAGAACCAAAGACTGGAAATCAAGAGATGTGTTTTAGTTCCATAACTTCCACTAATTCATTGATTAGTCTATGTTCACTCACTTTTCTGGGGCTTTTTTTGCCCTCTGTTAACAAAGGAGTTGGACTAGATGATGTTTAAGGTCCCTTGCAGCTCTCATTTCTGTGATGAGTATTGAAAGAATGGCAATAATTGAATAACAACAACAAAAAAATATAGTTTACTTTTTTCTTCTTCTCTTGTTTCTTAATACCTCCCACCCACTACCCTGAACCATTTCCTAGGTTAATCTAATCAGGATTATTGAAAGTATAGTGCTGTAGTTCAGTCATATCTGACTCTTCATGATCCTGTGGACCTTAGCAGATCAGGTCCTTCTGTCCTCTGCTATGCTTCAAAGTCTTTGGAAGTTTATATTTATTGTTACCATGACATTATCTAGCCATCTCATTCTCTGCAGCCCCCTTTTCCTTTTGCCTTCTATTGTTCCCAACATGAGTTCTTTTCTAATAAATTTCACCCTATCATTAGGTGGCCAAAGTATGTAAGCTTCAGGTTCAATATTTGACGTTCCAATGGATAATATGAATTAATTTCTTTATGTATATGCTGATTTGAATTCCTTGTTGTCCAAGGAACTCTGAAAAATCTTTTCCAGGACCACAATTTAAAAGCATTCATTCTTCACCAACTCAGCTTTCTTTATAGTCCAACTTTCATAGTCATACATTGCTACTGGAAAAATCATACCCTTGATTATATAGATCTTTGTTGGCAAGGGAAAACCTCTGTTTGTAAGTGTGCTGTCCAGATTTGCCATCATTTTCCTTCCAAGAAGTCTTTTAGTTTTGTGGCTAAAGTCACAGTCTACATTGAGTTTTTTTGTTTGTTTGTTTGTTTGTTTTGTTTTGTTTTGTTTTGTTTTGTTTTGTTTTTGTTTTTGTTTTTTTTTTGTTTTGTTTTGTTTTGTTTTGTTTTTTGCTAAGGCAATTGGAGTTAAGTGACTTGTCCAGGGTTGCACAGCTGAGGTAAAATTTGAACTCAGGTCCTCCTAACTTGAGAACTGGTGCTTTATCCACTGCGCCACCTAGAAGCCCTTACATTGACTTTTAAGCTCAAGAATATAAAATCTGACACTGCTTCCATTTCTTTTCCCTCTATTTGCCAGAAAGTAGGGCCAGTTGCCAGGATCTTAGTTTTGTTTTGTTTTGTTTTTATGTTAAGCTTTAAGCCAGCTTTTCCATCCTCTTCTATATTCATCAATAGGTTTCTTAATTTTTCTTCACTTCCTGCCATAAGAGTGATATTGTCTGAATATCTGAGATTCTTGATATTTCTCCTGGCAAGCTTAATTGCAGCTTTTGATTCATCCAGCTTGGCATTTTGCATGATGTACTCTGTACATAAGTTAAATAAATAAGGTGACAATATGGAGTCTTGTCATACTCCTTTTCCAATCTTAAACCAATTAGTCATTACATGTTCGTTCTAATTCTTGCTTCCTGCCCTGAATACAGGTTTCTCAGGAATAAAAGTAAGATGATCTAATTCTCTCATTTCTTTGAGGACTTACCACATTTTATTGTGAGTCACAAAATTAAAGGCTATGTAGTTGGGGAAGCAAAAATACATGTTTTTTGGAACTCCTTTTCTCTGCCTAATGAAACTTTACAAATACCTGAGGATAGAAAGAAAACAAAAGGAAAAAGGGAAATATGTATCCAACTGAGTGCAGAACTCTAGAAATGTAGCAAGGATAGTGGTACCATCATTAAAAATGAGAAAATCTTCAGGAGAAATAAATCTGAGGAAAATGTTGAGTTCTTTTTTGAAAAGGCAGCATGGCATTGTAGATAGACAATTCATTTTGGAGCAAGGAAAACTTGAGTTCAGAACTAGCCTCTGTCACACACTGAGTGTGATTCTATTAAGTCTCCTCATCTGGGAATATCAGATAGCAAAGAAATGTTAAATTCAATCTCTGTCCCCAATCCTATACTGAATTTGAAAACTCTATGCAATATCTATGTGAAGATGCACTTTAGGCAGTTAGCAATTTAGGACTAGATTTGGGAGAAAGATTAGTACAGGATGTAATGTCTGCTATGCCTGAAAGGAATAATTATATTATTAGCAAAGGGATGTTACAAATACATTAGCATTTTTGTTGTTCCGACATTTTTTTGTGTGTCAGATTCTTTGTAACTCCATTTGGGGTTTTCTTGGCGAAATTACTGGAGTAGTTTGCAGTTTTTTTTTTCAAGTTCATTTTACAAATGAGGAAATTGAGGCAAATAGGGTTATGTAAGACCAAATTTGAACTCTATCCACTATGAAGAAATGAAGAGAATACACTAAGAAATGTAGATGATGAAAAAAAATTTACAAAGAAAAAAAAGAAAAATTACTATTTCTTTCTTAGAATCTGAAATTGCTTTCATAGATACTGAGCAATTAGCACCTTTCTCTAGGTCAGTCATCCCTACTTAGTTTTACGGTAATCTTTTGTTCAGCATGTATGCCTTCCTTGGCACAATACCATGAGACTCTGAGTATTCAATAAACATTACTTGATGATGATGAGCAAGCCTATAATTTTCAGATGCTTCTTTCTCTCTCCTGATGATTCCTAAGCTCCTATTAAGGACAAAGAAACTAAGATGTTAGTGGGAGAGGAGTCTTCCCAGAAAGGAGTGGCTGGAAGGGGTAAAGGTTTAGTGTCTAGAGATATAAAGGTGAAGGAAAACTGTTTTTTGCTTTTTTTGTAGAAGTTAAGGGAATTATCAAACAATGGTAATTTTTTTTTGTAGACTATGAATACTTTGTTTCATTTTATAATGAGTTGTTCAACTTCTATTACTCTTAAAATTGTCACTTTTTAATAAGTGAATGTTATTCAAAATGACCTATAAAAGTATTTTCCCCTTTCTAATAAGGGACCTGTTAAAGAAGAAAGTTGAATGTTTATCTGAATAAAGATTAGCTATAAATTTTACATGAATAGGCAAGTCAAAGGATAGCTAAATAGGTAGATATACATAATTATACACACATACATAGCAGATAGGGAGGTAGGGATTGGAAAGGAATGATTAATGATTAGATAACAATTTCTCTGAAAAAGATCTGATATTTTAATGGACTGCAAGCCATATTAAATCCTCAAAGCTAACTCTATTTAGAGTACATTAAAAAGAATGGAGGTTACAGTTTGAAAATATACTCTATAGTTTGCCATCCACTACTTTGTGTAAGTCTGGGTAGAAATAAGTGAGTGAGAGTCAGACATACAAATATATACACAGAGAGAAAGAGAGAGGAGGATGAGCAGAGGGGGAGGAAGAGAAGAAGAAGGAAGAGGAAGAAGAGGAGGAGGGAAAGGAGAAGAAATAAGCTGAAAGAAAGTAATGAGGGAAGAAGGGAGGGAGGAAGAGAGAGAGGGAGAGAGAGAGAGAGAGAGAGAAGAGAGAGAGAGAGAGAGAGAGAGAGAGAGAGAGAGAGAGAGAGAGAGAGAGAGAGAGAGAGAGAGAGAGAAAATGTTTGATATGTCTTTGAAGTTCCCTGGGCTTAGAGTAAAGAAGACATAGATTCATGTACAGCCTGAGAAAATAATTCGCCCTGTGACCCTGAGTAAGCTGTTTGATCTATCCTTGCATCAGTTTCTTCAACTGTAAAATGGAGGCTAAAACAGCACCTACCTCACTGACCTGTTGTGAGGAACAAATGAGATAAGATTTTTAAAGTGTGTAACAACATTTGGTACATAGTGGGTATAATATAAATGTTTATTCCCTTCCCTCTATGCTTTATTCCCCTTTACCACAGAAGCATAGATCTGGATTGAAAGCAACCGTAGAGTTTGTCTAGTCTAACTTTCTTATTTTATAGATTAAAAAAACAGACTGGGGAGGTTTTATGACTTGTCCAATATCACAAAATGGCTAATCCAAATTCAGATTTGTAGCTGGGCTCTCTGATTCCAGTCACAGTTGCTCACATTGTACTTCAAGCTACTTCCTTAGAGCCCATTTGTGAATCTAAGTTCTAAATTAGACTCTGCTGCAAAGTTGCCATTGAGTCTTGAGTTGTATACCTACCAATCAATCAATCAACAAGCATTTATTAAACACCTGCAAAGTGTCAAACATTATGCTAGTTACTGGAGTTACAAAGACAAAAATGAAGCAGACACGGCTCAGAAAGCCTTCATTTTAATTGGGCAGACAAAATGCAATCACATATGCAAAATATGCACATAATCAGGTAAGGCCTAATTAAAGAAAATAATATTTGAACTGTGTTTTGAAGGGGGAGGGAGAATGGATTCTAGGGATTCTAAGAGATAGAGATGAAAAGGGAGCACATTACTGCAGGCAATAAAGAGTCTTTCCAAGAAGGATCCTATATAAGAATCTAATTCTATATTTTGGAAAATGTGCCTAAGAAAAGTGTTTTGTGGACTTTATAAAAATGGAGTACATAGAAATAATATCAACCCTGTCTTAACTAAACTTTGTTTATGTGCTACCACGAGTTATTGTTGTTGAAATCTGTTATATTGTGACTTTTTTGTGCAGATTCAGATCAATATATATCTTGAAGCTCTTCGTGTTAGATAAATCTTAAGTACAAAAACAAAAAGATGTCTAACAGGATAAAATGATTTACTGAATCTAATAAGACTAAATGTAATAGATATAATTATGAAGGCCTATATTTTAGGTTTTAAAGTTATTCAGGTTTTACAAGTTCTATATGGAAAAGATACAACCAGATAACAATTTCTGTTGAAAAGATCAGGGATTCTGGTAGATTACGCACTCATATGAAGCAAAACTATAATATGGAAAGTCCAAAAGTTAATTCTATCTTAGAGTGCATTAAAAGAAATAGAGCCAGGATGAGGAAGGAGACACTTCTGTACTTTTCTATCCAGTCCTGGGTATAATCTGGAAGTTTAGGAAGTTCATTGACCAGTAAGGCTTGTTTATACTGAACTTGTTTCATCAAACTATTTATTGAAGAAAAAAGAGGAAATGAACAAAAATAAAAAAAATATTGAATATATGAATAATTCTTAGAAAATTTTAACAAACAAAAATAATTTTAAGTTCAGCAATAAGAATAAGAGTTCATAAATCACTCCTACTTCCCAAAAAAGTTTGTTCACTAAACAGCCAAAAGAACTAAGGAAAAGAAAAGTTGAATTCACAAGATAGGAAGATGGAAACAATGTACAGAGTAAAAACCTCATTGCAATAGTGTTGGAGAAATATATACTTAGTGTTCTTCTTCCTTTCCCCAATAATCTTGGTATAATCAGTGCAAGCAATCTCTATGGCTTATACTTTATAATCATAGTGAAAGTCCTAGATTGAACTTTACCCCCTTAACCCACCAAGGCAGTGACTTGGCATCAATCCTTCAAAAAACCTTATCAGGTGGCAGACATTGATGTTGCCAAGCCATTTAAAGAAAAGGAGATAAATTGTGACTGAGGGATGGAAAACATGGGCAGCACACTATTGTAGTAGAACTGACTAGAGGGAAAGAGCTTCCATTAATCAGGGAAAAGAAAATCCAGTTGAAACCAGTTCTTTTCTCTCAGAATTTATTCTTTATGGGCTACTGGGCAGGACTAGGTAGCCTCATTCACCAACAATCAGGATAGAAGAACTGAAGGAAAAAAGCTTAAATGTAGGAAAGAAAGAAAAAGAAAAAAAAACTCTCATAAAGTTAAAAGAAATAAGTTAATAAGAACTCAACATCTAGAAGATGAAGAATATTTTATTATTAAGGAAAATGAATTACATAAATAACTTGAGAATCATAAGTCTCCCAGAAGAAACAATTAATAATAATAATAAACATCTGAATATTGCATTATGAGAAATAATATATGAAAAATGTTCCAAATTCTTGAATATTACTAAGCAATGATTGATTAAATTTACATTTCTTTACAGAGGTGGGGTATGGGTATGATTAAAATTCCAAGGCATCTACTGGTTAAATTTTACATGTTTAATAACAAATAAATTTTGTAAAGATCTAGAAAAATTCTTCATACATAAGGGACTGTGAATTCAAATAATTCAGGATTTCTCTATAATTACACATACACACATATAAACACTTATGCGCGCGTGCACACACACAGACACACACACACATACAAGTAGATACTTGGATATACCCCAAAACATTGCATTTTAAATAAAGTCTAATTCAAAATAACATATTCTACAAAGTTAGCCATTAATTTAAGCATGTGAACCATTAGATAACTGGAAGTCAATAACCCAGTGTTTAATTAATTGGTTCATGAACATAAACTACTCCCTATTTAGTAAGAATTTCTGGGAAAAGTAGAAAATAGTTTGCCAGAAGTTAATTTTAGACCAACATCTTAGAAAATGTACCACAATAAGTTCAAGGTAGGTATTAAAACAACCAAACCATTAAAAAAATAAACCAACATAAGATCAGATACCATTTATAATCAAACTTAGGCTAGAAGGGATAACAAAAAATCAAATAAATAATTTCAATTGCATAAAACTAAAAAGATTTTTTTGACAAACAAAATCAATCCAGTCAGGATAAAAAGGGAAACTTCCAAATGCAGGGGATGAGGGTGGAGGTTAAAGGGGAATCTTTGCATCTAATATCTAGGATACATAAAGAATTAGCACATATATTTAAAATGAGGAGCAATCCTTCAATGGATTTGTAGTCAACAAGTAATTTTCAAAGGAAAAATTGCAAACCATTGATAAATATATTTATGGTTGTTTTAAAACAATAATGACAAAAGAAATTTAATTAAAACAGCATTGAGAGTTGATTCAATTCCTTCACAGCAAAATTACAAAAGACAGTAATAGTCAATATTGGAGGAATTGTAGCAAGACTGACATAGTGTTATTATACTGTTGGTAAGGCTATGAATTGATTCAAAAATTCTGGGAAGTAATTTTGAATTTGCTTTTCAAAAAAAGCCTAACATAAAACCCGTTCGTACTTAGAGATCTCACTACTGAACATATGCTTCAAGGAGGTAAACAACAGAAACAAATGTCCCATATATACCAAAATAGTCATAGCAGCACTTTTTATGGCAGCAAAAGACCAGAAACCAGAGGCCCATCAACTGTGAAATGACTAAACAAATCATAGTATATGAATATAACTGTGCTATAAGACATAACAAATATGAAGATTTCAATAAAACATGGGAAGATTTATAGCAACTGATACAAAGTGATGTAAACTTAACCATGAAAAAAAAATTCCCAATGATTATAATAATGTTAGTACAAAGAACAACAGCAATTGCTGTGTAATTATTATGACTGATTTTAGCTCCCAAAGAAGAGCTGAGGAAATTAGCTCCTTTTCTTTATTGCAGAGATAGGAGTCTACAGATTTGAAGAGGTGAAGTACTACATGCTTCCTCAGGTACAGTTAATATGCTTTTTAGTTTTACTAAACTTTTCCCCTCCTCTCTTTATTTTGAAATCTTTCTTAGCAGGGTTGGTTCACTAGATAAAAAAACAACAGGAGGGATCTCTGAAAATTATGTGATTGTAAAATCAAAAATCATCAATAAAAGTTAGATTTTTTAAAAAAAGAAATTAACAGCAAATACTGCTATATTTTCTTAAATATGCCTAATTTTCTTAAGTATATGCTTGGATACCTGCTTAGACAGGTATTTTTTCCCTTATCTTTCCCCTTTGTTTTCTAATTTGGTTAGCATCAGATGAGTACAGAAATAGCAGAGGCACAAGGACAAATGCCTTGTATCTGTTAACATCATATTCTGCACTGAGAGGTATTTTGAAAACTAAGAGAGTGAGCTACTTTGAAGGAAATCACACCTGAAGTGTAAAAGGGACTTCAAGTTATGTTTGAGAGTAAGGCTGACCAGAACATAAAGGGAGACATCCATTTATGTTTAGAGTTGAAAAGAGATATTTGTGAAGTATTATACACTAAACTCAATGTGTAGCACATAGTAGGTGTTTCATAAATGTTTGTTCCTTTTCCCTTTTAATATCTGACATTTTGACTAACTGGATGAATGAGACACAAGAGAGATTTGGAAGAAGCATGCTATAGGAGAAAAGGAGACATGAAAGGCATTAAGAAGAGATTTCCCAAAGAGAAAACTAAGACAGATTCCAGCCCCATATCCTGTAATGAGTTTACCAGAATGGAGGCTGGTGAGGCAACCCCTCTCCTCTTTTCCCCATTGGCACTGAAAGTAGGGAATTAGACGGCATTCTCCTACGAGATTACTTGAGTATGCATTGGGAATACCTAGAAGAAAGCTAGTAGTTAGGAAGTGGAGATTTTGCAATTATTTTCCAGAATGAAGAAGTAGTTAAGAGTTTTTTTGTTTTTGTTTTTGTTTTTTTAATTAAAGCTTTTTATTTCTAAAACATATGCATGGATAATTTTTCAACATTTCAAGAACTTGTGTTACAAATTTCCCCCTTACCACACCTCCTCCCCTAGATAGCAAGCAATCCAATATATGTTAAACATGGTAAAAATATTTTAATCTAATATATGTATATATATATTTATACAATTATTTGGCTGCACAAGAAAAATCAGATCCAAAGGGGAAAAAATTGAGAAACAAAAAGCAAGCAAACAACAACAAAAAGAGTGAAAATGCTATGTAGCGATAATCAGTTCCTGCACACCTCTTTCTGGGTGTAAATAGCTCTTTTCCTCACAAGTCTATTGAAATTGGTCTGAATCATCTCATTGTTAAAAAAAAAAACCCGTGTTCATCAGAATTGATCATCATATAATCTTGCTGTTGCTATACATGATGGTCTTCTGGTTCTGCTTATTTCACTTAGCATCAGTTCATATAAGTGTCTCCACGCCTCTTTGAAATCATCTTGCTGATCATTTCTTATAGAGCAATAATATTCCATAATATTCATATACCATAATTGTTGTGACCCTGGATGTCTTAGAATCAGCCAGAGTCAGGATAAGCAAAAGTCTTTATTCTTGGTCTTTTGGGGTCACTGTCAGGGGATCAGATCTAGCAGTCTCCACACATCCTTCCTCTCTCTCCACCACCAAAAGAATGATCCTCCCTGTCCTACTCCACCCTCTCATCTCTCTCTTTTCCTTCTTTTTTCCACACCCACCGATCCAGCACATTATAGTTGGGGAGGGTCATTCTTCAAGCATATATTAATAGAGAATTGTCCAATTGGTAATTAGCCTTACCTGCTAGGTCACCTTGCATCTACTCAGTTCTAGCCCTTTACACATAATTTATTCGGCCATTATACAACTGAAGAGCAGCCATTCAGTTTCCAAATATTTTTGCACATGTGGGTCCCTTTCCCTCCTTTATGATCTCTTTAGGATACAAGCCCAGCAGTGTTTATAAGGTATGCACAGTTTTATAACCCTTTGAGCAGAGTTCCAAATTGCTCTCCAGATTGGTTGGATCAGTTCAGAACCCCACTAACAATGTATTAGTATCCCATTTTTCCCAAATCCCCTTCAACATTCATCATTTTTTTTCCTGTTATTTTAGCCAATTGAGAGATGTGCAGTGATTTAATGATTTAGAGGATCTTTTCGTATGACTTAGAAATGGATTCAATTTCTTCATCTGAAAATTGTCTATCCATATCCTTTGACCATTTATCAACTGGATAATGGCTTGAATTCTTATAAAGTTGAGTCAATTCTCTACATATTTAAGAAAGGAGAACTTTATCAGAACCCTAGAATGTAAAATTTTTTCTTGATTTATTGCTTTCCTTCTATTCTTGTCTGCATTGATTTTGTTTGTACAAAACCTTTTAACTTAATATCATCAAAATTATCTATTTTGTGTTTAATAATAAACTCCATTTCTTCTTTGGCTACAAATGCCTTCCTTCTCCACAGATCTGAGAGGTAAACTATCCTATGTTCTTCTAATTTGTTTATAATATCATTCTTTATGTCTAAATCATGGATCCATTTCGACCTTATCTTGTATATGGTGTTAGGTGTGGGTAAATACCATAATAATTTTCAATTTTCCCAGTTTTTGTCAAATAATGAGTTCATATCTGAGAAGCTGGGGTCTTTAGGTTTGTTAGATTACTATAATCATTGACTTTTTTTGTTCTATGAACCTAACCTATTCCACTAATCGATTACTCTGTTTCTTAGCCAGTACCAAATAGTTTTGATGACCATTTCTTTATAGTATAGTTTTAAGTCTGGTACAGCTAAGCCACCTTCATTCACATTTTTTCATTAATTCCCTTGAAATTCTTGTTGTTAATCCATATCTTGTAAATTCTCATTAATTCTGTATATAGACTCTAACCTAAAAAGTAACTTTTCTTTTGGTGACACATGACATTAGGAAAAATATAAGCATTTCTACAGGAAATGTGTCTTGAGGCATTTTGATAAGTTTATGAAAATCTGTATAATAATCATTTTTTTGCACTTTAAATCTCATTTTGAATTTACAGCAAGCAATAGAAGGCCCAGTTTCCCAGAGGCTCAGTGAACAGAGATGCAGGTAAGGCAGGGCAGGTTTAAAAAAAAAAAAAAAAAAAAAAAAAGCCTGGGACAGATAGGCTAAATTCAGACACCACCTGGTGGCTCCAGTTAAGACTGCACTATGAATAACTTCCAGACCATGCGCTTGAAAGACTAATGGACATTAATATTCATCCACTTGTCTTTTCTTCCCTACTGCTTGTTTAAGAGACAAGTACATTAGCCTAGAGGAAAAATTCCTGTACCTGCCCTAACAATCCTTTTAGCTATATAAAATTCTCATGAAAAGATTCTGTACATGCTTTTGCAAGCCACAGATTTGAATATCTTGAAAAACTTTGGGTAAGTTCCTAATATCTCTTGGATAAAATGCAAACTTCATAGTCTGGTATTTAGGGGCTCTTCCATAAACAGTCCCTAATTTAGGTTTATAAACTTATTTCACATTATGTATTACCCTTTAACACTCTCTGTGTTCCAGCTAAGCAATTTACTAGTTATTCCTAAATAACTCTCCATGCATTTGAATAGGCTTTCTTGTATATTTGAAAAGTATTCCCTCTATATCACTGTTATTTAAAAACCATATCTTCCTTTAAGATTCAACTCAATTGTCACCTTCTCTAAGAAGCTTTCTCTAATTACTCCCCACCAAAACATTAGTCCTTTTGGCTTCAAAGTACCCTGAATTTTTTTATCCACATTGTAATCCCATTTTGTCCCTCCCCTTCCATTAAAATATAAACTTCTTGAAGACAACTTGTTTTTATTATTCTAGTGCCTAAGACAGGGCATTGTGTAAATGTTATTTTCTTCAGAGTTTGTGTGTGTGTGTGTGTGTGTGTGTGTGTGTGTTTCTTTTACTATGTCATTGACTCTTCCTTCATGAATTTCTTGCATCAATTTTTTCTTCCCAATTTTTCCTCTATCTCTCTTATTTGATTTTTAAAATCTGTATTCTTTCTGATCACTTGTCTGACTCCCTTATCTGTGGACTGAGAGGTTCAGAAACTACCACTGATGAAGTCACCCCCAAGGCCTACTGCTGGTTTGCAGGGGATTGACCTATACCTGGACTGCACTCCACTCTCACCCTGGTGCAGCAGATCTTTCTTGTCAGCCTTCTAAGTCATATTGGAGTAGAAAATTACTTTCGCCCATCTTTTTGTGGTTTTGCCACTGCAGAGTTTATTGTAAGGCATTATTTAAAATTACTTGGAGCAGTTTGGAGGAGACCTTTCTCTATCATCTTGACTTCACTACCACCTCCATTATTGCAGTATCTTTGCTAAGAAAAATCTCAAATAGGATCATGAAGAAGCACACAACTGAAATAACTGAACAACAATAAAATGGAGAAATCATTCTTAGTTTCTCAGGTATACAAAAATAGACACTGAACCAAATGAGGCTCTCAGACAATAGTATGCCTACCCCTAGTCTAGACCTCTAGTTTCATCAGTATGGTAATTCCTAAAGGAGAGAATATATTATTTGTTGATGACAAAATGTATTTGACACTACAGAGAAAAATACAGCTTTTAAATACCTCCACAGGGTTGCCTATGCCTATGTTAAGATCATATACAATTTCAAAACAGAAGTATCTTGAGATACATTTTTTCAGTTATCTATTCAGCATAAACATCAACCCAGACATTGAATGGGGGAATATAATCTCACCAAATATGTTTATTGTTGTCTTGTGGAATTTTCTATGCAGAATCCAAATGGAAAAGGCTTTGGGATATTTTGTTTTATTTTGTTAATTGAGAGAGATGTTTTTGTTTTGTTTTGTTTTGTTTTGGGGCAGGCTTCATTTTGGGATGGCATTGTTTGGAACTGACAGAACTGTGGAACATTCTAAGGTTTTCTCAATAATATCCATGATTACTTAGAAGAGATCAGTTTACCTAACCACATGGGGAAAATAAGATCAGTCTACCTAACTGCATAGGAAAAATAACTATAAAGCAAACATATTACCTAGGTAATGGAAGGACCAGCCACTGAGTTATTCCTTCAATATCTAGGTATTCTATTGCTCTTCCAAAATATGAAATGATCCGAGTTCAAGATAAAACAAAAAGAAGAGACTGAGCTAGATGCCAACTGAGAAATTACACAGTGCTTTCAATGATCCCAAGTTATTTCCTGCTACTAAAAGCCACCCCTTTATCCTAAATAGTCTCCCAATGATTACAAATGTTTAGAAATTATGGAATGTTATTCTTTCAGAAGAATCATCACAATTTCAGGAGACCTACAAGTCAATGGAAAGACACTTGGTGTGTATAAACAGACTACAGTATGTGAGCAACAAAGACTTTTTACAATGAGCAATTTAAAAGACATGAACAAGGATGCACATTAGTGGGAAATGAAGTGAGCCAATCATGTTGGAAGAATAAAGAAGAGAAATAGGTAAATAGTGTTAGGAGATGACAGTTGAAAGATTAAAGGAAGTAGAGGAAGGTATCTAGTATATGAAGTTGACTTTCTATAGAGAATTAACAAGACATGGATAAGAAGTGCATAAGATAAGAGGTATGAAGAGTCACAACTGTACTGGGAAGGGAGTACTCACATTAACCAGAATATAGATATGAAGAAGTATTGATGCAAATGGCTTTCTTGGTGCCAGTACAGTTTATGTGTATCACAGAATCCAAAGTTGGAAGAAAAAGGTGTGTATATGTCCCAAAAGCAAATGTATAATTTGAATTAAATTATTCATCTACTTCTTAGAAAGTTTGGTCTTGGGGAAAGGAAAAACATTGATTGTTATGAATCATCAGAAAAACGATGTAGGTACCCTTGCATTGGTTTACCTTAACCAGGGAAATACTACCCTTATGTCATCCATAATTGTTAGTGATCAGTATTTATGATTTCACTGAAAAGTACAATGTCAAACAGGAACGTAACTAATGCAACAGAATAACTTATAAATGAAGCTACCAGTTTCATTTAGGTCTGACACATATACACTGGTACCAAACTTCCTCCATAGGATTTTTTTTTTCAATGCTACCTTTGATATGAAGGGAAAAAAAAGACAAAAAACAACAACAACAACAACAAAAACATTTATTACACACCTACCACGTGCCAGTCACAGTACTAAGCATATTACAAATATGACCTCATTTGATCTTTATAACAATCCTTGGAAATGCATGCATTTCTTAGTTGAGGAAGCTGAGGCAGTGACTTGTCCATGGTTACATAACTAAGTATCTGAAATAGATTTGAACTCATGACTTTCTGACTCCAGACCCAGTGCCCTATGAATTTAATCATCCAACTGGCTTTATTTTATATGAAGGGGAAAAAAAGTCTTTTAACCTAGGTTAAAAAAGAATACATATTCAAGTATCTCATAAAATCTCTCAAGTTCATGTTACTATGAAGATCTGGGTACATCAATACTGTATTTTGCTTGTTAAGGACCATGCTTAAGTGCAAAAGTCCCCACAGCTGTGAATCATTACACACCTGAAGGAACTGCAAATCAGCCTTTACTGACACAGATGTTGGGAATGGAAATTAGGAATGAAATTAGTCAGAGGCAAGAGGGAAGAGAAGTCAGAGAATGCAACTGCATTCTCAGTCTCCTTGTGTCGGTATCATCCTCTCACGTAAAGGGATCTATTCTGCTGGGCAGAATTAGATCCCCAGCAGCTACTAGCAGGTTGCTCCCATAACATTTGCCCATATCTCTTACAAGACATTTGACCTATATCCAGTGAAAAGAATCTTTAAAATATCATTATCTGGCTAAGTTTGCTCTTCCAGCTCCCCTTACAAGCACTCAGGTTCATAAGACATTTAATATAGGACAGGTTTTATTTAATTCACACCCCCCCCACACACACACATTCAAAGATACTAATATACCTTTAACCATTAAGAAATTCTTCTCCTATGCCCAAAGAACTATCAAACTGTGCATACTTTGATATAGCAGTATCTCTAATGGGTCTGATCCCAAAGAGAACATAAAAAGGGAAAAGAATCCACATGTGCACAAAATTTTGTAGTACCCTTTTTGTAGTGACAAGGAATTGGAAAATGAGTGGATGTCCATCAGTTGGAGAATGGCTGAATAAGTTATGGTATATGAATGTTATGAAATATTATTGTTCTGTGAGAAACTATTTTAGAAAGATTTGGAGAAACTTACATGCTAAGTGAAGTGAATAGAAGCAAGAGAACACTCTAGATAGCAAGAACAAAATTGTACAATGATCAATTCTGATGGATGTGGCTATTTTCAATAGCCAGGTGATTCAGGCCAGGCCCAATGGTCTTGTTCTGGAGAGAGCTATCTGTACCAAGACAAAGGATTATGGGGAATAAGCATAGATCACAGCATAGTATTTTCATTTTTTTGTTGTTCTTGTTTGCTTGAATTTTGTTTTAGTTCTCATTTTTTCTCTTTTTTATCTGATTTTTCTTATTCAGCATGATAATTGTGGAAATATGTATAGAAGAATTGCATATGTTTAATATACATTGGATTACTTGATGTTGCTAGGGGAGGGAGAGGGGGAAGAAAGGGAGAAATAAATTTGGAATACATGTTTTTGCAAGGGGAATGTTGAAAACTATGCATATATTTTGAAAATAAAAGGCTTTATTTAAAAAAAGAAATTATTTTCTATATTATACATGAAGAAAAACTAATATCACCTTTCCTCTACTCCTATCAAGTCATAAAACTGGACATCTTTTGATGATGGCTGTTGATTTGCATGATTCTGAGCCTCACAGCCTTTTGATACACTTCCCTCCTTCATAAGCCATTATATTCTCTTAATTATATTCATGAGTGTCCATCTTTTCTTTCCTTCTAAAATTGTAAATTCTTATTTTGTTCTCTACTGCACATCTTTTTTGCTTTATTGTTTATTCTCTTTTCATCCCTCATTTCCCTCAAGCAGACTATAGTTAAGAAAGGATATATTTATGTATACATATGTTGATGTGTATACACATACATATATACAGAGATATAAATACATACATATGTGTATATATTTGTATATACACACACACACATATACACACCTTGTCCCCCTCACATACACACTCATATCTTTCACATACACATTCATATCTTTCCTATCCTTGCTGACTCTTTGCTTTAATTCTGCTCCTTAACTTGAAATGCCAGCGAAACTGAGGAAAGATAGAGATTAGAGAGTATTTAATAATTTATTTAAAAGGGAGAAACTGAGGCAGGACAATTAAGGATACTGAGCAAGACAATTAGGGAAACTGAGTCAGGGCATTAAAAGGGAGCTGTGGCACAACACTCTGCAGCACAGTTGGTCCTGGCATTCCTAATCAGCTGAGGTTCACTCGGACTTTGAAAACTCAGACCCTAAATCTTCAAGCAGTTCAGGAAGTTGAAAGGTCTTGTGTTTCCGGCTGAAGTTCCAGTCAAACCCAGATAACCCAAATCTTCAGCTGGCTATTTCTGGGCAGCTAGGCTTGAGGTGTTTGCACTTCACACTGGTTAATCCTCCAGTGTAGATTATTCAGATCTTCTGGGGTTGTCCCTTGTCTTGCCCCAACTCTTCTTGATTTTTTCACTGTCTGTGTTCAGCTTGAGGCTCAAATTTATTTGTGGAGGAAATCTGGAGAGCTTAAAATTTACTGACGTATTTTGCCATCTTTCTAGAATCCCCCCCATTGTTAACATTCAAAAACATTTAGAGTCAAAACAAAAATTTTAATCCATGGCTTATGCATTAGATGGGTCAAACTTTGATCCAGATGGATTTTCACATACTTTCTTTTTTGTATTTCAATATTCTTGCTTTTGAGGTAGAAGAGTCTTTTTTTAATTAGAACATCATCCTTCTCAAAAAAGGTCACATCAACCTATTGATTCTTTTAAATGTTTTATGATTTGCTAAAAATATGTATCAACCAAGATATATACATATATACATGCATATAAATATATATGTGGTTATGAGTAGGCTATGTGTATTACATATATTACAATATATAATACAAAATCATATTACATATAGTACAGTATATATATAATACAATATCATATATATTATACACATGTAAGACAGAATACTATATGTATATATATAATACACAATATATTATATAAAATATTTATATAGTACATATAATAATAAATATAATATACACATATTGCTCTCAAGGAACTTCTATTCTAATAATAGAATATAAAACATGAAATGTGAGCTGGCAATCAGATGGGGAAAAATTTTGGGGAAAAGATGAAGAAATTTGGAGAATGAGGTAACCTAGGCTATAAATGAGTGTAGTTTGGTCTTGGCTAGAGACTCACTATCTAGAGAGTAGAACCCAAGGTAGAAGAATTTGCCACATTTGTTGGTCTTTTTCATTTTTTTGATACATGCTGATTTAATATCACTGAAATCATAACTGGTATTGAATATAAAGGTAATCATTAGTTTCATTTAATTACTGACACAATTGAGGATTAATTGTGAAGAACAAGACAGGATTGATTATACTTAATGAATTCTCAGACAGGGCCATTATATACATATATGTGTGTATACAAGCACACAGACATAGCAGTCAAGCTGAGGTTCTAATGAAATTCAACTCATTAAGCATTTAAGTGATTATTATATGCCAGGCGTTGTACAAAAACAGGGAAATGCCCTCAAGAAGCTTACAATCTAAGGGGGAGACAACATTTATTTAAACAGATACAAAGTAAGTTTTATGAGATAAGTAGGAAACAACTACAAGGCAAAGCACTATAATTAAGAGTGGTTAGGTAAAACTTCCTGTAGTATTGAAAAAAAGCCATTGGATTTGGCAATTTGGCAACTAATAAACCATTAATAACTTTGGAGAGGACAATTTCAGTGGAACAATAAAGTTGGAATTCAGATCTAAAGGTATTAAGAAAAAATTGAGAGGAGAAAAAAATGAAGGTCCCTACTATAGGTGGCCTTTATAAGGATTTTTAATTACAAAAGGCAGAAAAGAAATAAGACAATAGAAAGAACTGAGAGATCAAGTGAGGGATTTTTCAGGATAGGAGGGTTTGTAGACAGTAGAAAATTAGCCAGTACAGAGGGAAAGATTGAAAATTGTTAGGATTACAAGGTGCTAACTCAGGTTGTCTAAACAATTCTCTAGCTCAGAATTCACATCTTTAGTTCACATCTTTAAAAGGAGTTTACACCTTTAGTCTTCTGAAAGGAGTTTATAGCTTTGGGATACCCACAAGCCCATTCTCTGGGAGGATATAAGGAGCCATCAGGGTTGCCTCCAGGGAAATTGAATTTGGATGGCAGTCTGGAAAGAGAGAGTCTAGACTGGGATAAGAACAAGGCTTCCTGGGAGAACTTCAGGGAAGCTTGAATAGATTCTGAGCCCTTTAGAGAGCTAACTCGGACTTGACATTTTGGTGCTGGAACAGGGGCTGAACTGATTGAGTTTGGATTGGAATTGAAATGTTCACCTAATTGCTCTCCTACTAATTCCCATTCATCTAGATCCAATTATTTTTCCAAAGAAAAACAAGGACATATGACCTGCACAGTTTTTAAAAGTTCAGTGATCTCCTCCAAAATTAAAATCAATCTTTGGCTTTTCATAACTTTGACAATGCTCTCTAAACATTTTCCTTGAATAGAAACAGAAGGCTGTTTTCTAAACATTTGCCCCATTTCACAGAAATTCTACTTTAACTCTTTAACAAAGTTTCCTTGTTACTCACGTTTATTTCTGGGTCAGAGAGACTTTTCCACTGAGATCTGGATTGGAGGCTTTTCCACTGGAATCAGGATCTTGTCTGTCCCTGTTCTGGCACCAAAAATGTTAAGTCCAGGATAGCTCCTCTAGGGGGCTCAGAATCTCCTCGAGCTTCCCTGACGTTCTCCTGGAAAGTCTTGTTTTTATCCCAGTCTAAACTCTCTCCTTCCAGACTGCCATCCCAATGTCCCTGGAGGCAGCCTTGGTGGCTCCTTATACCCTCCCAGAGAATGGGCTTGTGGGTATTCCAAAGGTGTAAACTCCTTTCAGAAGACTAAAGGTGTAAACTCCTTTTAAAGATGTGAACTAAAGGTGTGAATTCTGATCTAGAGAATTGTTTAGCCAACTTGAGATAGCACCTTGTAGTCCTAACAGAAAATAAGTGGAAAAAGTGGGGATGACAAGAAGATAATCTGATGGAGGAAATAGAATAGAATTGAAAAGTAAAGGAATTAAATTTGATTAATTTCAGCATGTGAAACAGAGGTAAAGGAGGAGCCATTCTGTGGTAGAAGGCATCTGAGTGATAAGCAATGAGAAAGTGAAGAAGAGGGAATAATGATTAATGGACTTAATTTTTTTTCTCTAAAATCTGAGGCAAAAGGACATCTAGATAGACAGTAGATAAGAGCACCAGCTCTGGAGTCAGGAGGACCTGAGTTCAAATCCTGTCTCAGACACAACACTTACTAGCTAGGTTACCCTGGGAAAATCACTTTACCCCAATTGTCTCATAAAATTAAGTAATTGAAAATTAAAAAGATATATATGAAGCTTCTCTGTCTAGAGAATAGGGTGAAGATTGCATAGGAAGTTGGAAAAGAGCTGAAAGGTTTGTAATATCTTCTGTGGAAAGTGGGATAATGAGTAAATGAGAGAATAGTAAGATTACCTAGACCAAGTTGAGGTTACATAACATATATTTATAGTGAATCCAGTCTACTACATGGTTACACACATTCAGTAACATGTATGTTGGTATAAAAAAAATTGTAAGCCAGATATACAACTCATTGAGGTTGGAAGGGGAATGACAGGGAAGTGTGTAGACAACAGCTATCAGAACTTTGATTTGATAGGAGGTAAGAATAGTATGAACCTCAAAGAAAGAGGAGTTACTAAGTGAAGGAGAAAGAGGAGAACCTGTAAATGGCAATGGTGAGCAAAGAATATTCCAAATTTCCTGCTGCAACCAGATAGCTGAAGGGAATGAGGGAAGTAGAGTCAATGCTGGAAAAAATATGCAGGGAGGTTGTATCATCACAGAGGAAAGATGGAAGAAGTGGGAGAAGAATATAATTAAGATGAAAATGAATTTGCTGTCTATAAAACAGGCATTCCAGAGGGCACAGTGGAAGGACTAGGTAGGATTAGAATGAAACTTTCACTAGGAGGTTTAAGGAGGGACGGGAATGAGGAACAGGATGGTGGATAGGGCTGTGGAGAATGGGGTTTGAATGATAATCTGCAGGACTTCAGAGCCACTCACTGGGATGTGAAGGGTATGATTAAGTGTGAAAATGTTTATCATGAAGTGAAGGGTTCCATTACTCTCAAAGGACAGCAAAAGTTGGGAGACCTGAAGTAGAAGAGACAGTAATTCTTCTCTGCCTGGAGGATCTGCATTTCTAACTTCTAATTGGGAAATTAGAAGGTTGAACTGGCAGCAGGAGGTGAAATATGCCTTGTACTGGTACTGGTGGAAGTAGTTTTTTTTGTGGACATATAGAAAATGCCCTTCACATACTTTTCTTAGGGGACACATTGTGCCAAGCAGAAAATGGAAAGTTTAGGGTGGCAGCATATCAGTAGGCTGAAGTCTTCTCACTTGAGGAGACTAATTATGAGGAAGCAGCAGAAAGTGTTAAACTCCCTGAACAGATTAAAGATTCTTTCTCTGGCCCCAAGCAACATTTCCTCAGCCCTAGCAGCTCTTTTCACTACACAATCCTGTTATGATAGTAATTTATATACTTATCTCTATGACGTGTTCTTGACCAATAGTGAAATTCTACTCCAATTAATTTTGCATCCTAAATTCATACAAAGCCAGCTCATCCTACAGTGATTCTATGCCGTGTTGGACAACTAAAGGTCTTAAGTGGGTACATGAAACTAGGTATAGACTCTATATGTATCAGAACTTGGAACAGAGTAAGTGATCTGTGCAAAGTGTGGTGTATAAAAGCATTGTATTCAGGACAAGTCATGCATCAAAAGTCTGGAAATAGTTGAATTCATTACTTTGGGAGTCAGGTCGGCATACTCATCCATGTTTGGATGAGTTTTTATAAAATGAAAAAAGAAAAGTTCTTTTAAAAAAGAAATAAAGAGGTACAAACTTAGTATGAGGAGAAAATCTTGTGTAATTGGTTCAGAAGATGAAAGAGACTAATAGGGGCAGCTTGAAGGACTTTAAGTCAGGTAAATGGGTAATGAGTATGGGTCCAGTGAATCCAGGTGGTTTTTATGTATTGCCTTTGGTAGCAAAGTTAAGGATGCCCAGCCTACAGAATTACTAGTTTTAAAACATAATAGTGTAATCTGTGAATCCAGATGAGTCCAGTTCTTTTTTGCTCACCAAAATGTCCTGAAAGAAGTTAGTTTCTTCTCTTTCTTTTTGATGTTTCTTAAAATGTTCTTTTAAAACCACAAAGAGACTGACCCTAATTTATAAGAAATCAAACCATTCTCCAATTGATAAATGGTCAAAGGGTATATACAGACAATTCTCAGACGATGAAATTAAAACTATATCCACTCATATGAAAGTGTTCCAAATCACTACTGATCAGAGAAATGCAAATTAAGACAACTCTGAGATATCACTACACACCTGTCAGATTGGCTAAGATGACAGGAACAAATAATGATGAATGTTGGAGGGGATGTGGGAAAACTGGGACACTGATGCATTGTTGGTGGAGTTGTGAAAGAATCCAGCCATTCTGGAGAGCAATTTGGAATTATGCCCAAAAAGATATCAAACTGTGCATACCTTTTGACCCAGCATTTCTGCTATTGGGCTTATATTCCAAAGAAATACTAAAGAGCGGAAAGGGACCTGTATGTGCCAAAATGTTTGTGGAAGCTCTTTTTGTTGTAGCTAGAAACTGGAAGATGAATGGATGCCCATCAATTGGAGAATGGTTGGGTAAATGATGGTATATGAAGGTTATGGAATATTATTGCTCTGTAAGAAATGACCAGCAGGAGGAATACAGAGAGGCTTGGAGAGACTTCCATCAACTGATGCTGAGTGAAATGAATAGAACCAGAAGATCTCTGTACACTTCAATGCTGTATGAAGATGTATTCTGATGGAAGTGGATATCTTCAACATAAAGAAGATCCAACTCACTTCCAGTTAATCAATGATGGACAGAAATAACTACACCCAGAGAAGGAACACTGGGAAGTGAATGTAAATTGTTAGCACTATTGTCTATCTACCCAGGTTACTTATACCTTCAGAATCTAATACTTAATGTGCAACAAGAAAATGGTATTTACACACATATATTGCATCTGGGTTATATTGTAACACATGTAAAATGTATGGGATTGCCTGTCATCAGGGGGAGGGAATGGAGGGAGGGGGGGATAATTTGGAAAAATGAATACAAGGGATAATATTATAAAAAAAATTCTAAAAAAAAAACAAACCACAAAGAGATTCTATGCTTTTGTCTAAAGAAAAAGTTAATGATTTTCATGTTCCTTGTAGAGTCAGCCTCACAATCAGCTAGAGTACCTATTTGTTTATGTGTTATAGACAATAAAAATATCTCCCTTTTCCCTATCTCCTGATACCCTCCCCATTCCACATATGTACAACTCCCATTATAAAGCTTTTGATTGCACCATTAGCAATTTATCTCTTTAAGATTCAACTTTAAAACTCCACTCTCCAGGGGGAGAAGGGGAGAAGGCAACTACATCTTAATGCCTAAAGGGAATTGATTTATCAGATCCTTTTCAATTTTGGCAGCTAATTGAGCATAAGTCCTTATAGAAACAGGCTGTAAGGCTAATTAAAGGAGCATGGAAAGAGATAAACATATAGACTGAAAAACAAAAGTGGGAAGGGAACTTCAAGGTCTGGACTTCATAATTTTGCATTGGGCATTCCCCATTCCTGTGGCTCTGAATACTACTTTATGAAGACCTGACGTACTGCTGTGGGCACATGATTTGTCTCAAAGACCATATGTGACAGATGAGTTGTCCATCTGCATTGATGGAAAGAATTCCTACAATGGAAGTTTCATATACTGATGATAAAGATCTAGATTCCTTACTTCCTTCCCACCAAAAAAATAAAGCATTATTGAGGTACAAGACATTACATAAACACATAACAGCATTACTTTGTCTTCCTATACTGATTTCCATCCAAGTTCACTAAGTGCTTTGTGCCCATAAATTAATTAAGCTTCCTTACATTCCCAGAAAATATGTAAGTAAGCATTCACCACTGAAATGCAGTCAGCACTGGGATCTAGCAGCTGTTTCACAGAACACAGAAGCAATAAACAATTGGGACAGGAAGTAGGGAGGAAAGAAAGCTCATCTAGAGGAAACTTTTAGGAACAAAGGCAAAAAATAATTGGCAAGGTTTGAATCTAGTTAGTACACAATTATTTTTTTATCTCAAAGGTGGCATTTTGCAGAAACAGAGCTGTATTAATTTAATAATATAATGAAATGATTGTGGATTAATTTTCATTGATAAGGGTACTAATTTACATAATAATGAGTTAAATTCTCCCTTGTACACACCAAAATTTATTTCTGCCAGGAGCATAGGGAAAAGAGTCTCTTCCTTGTACTCTCTCAAAATAAAAAAAAATAAAAATAAAAATGCTTGTTTGCTGATGGGAAATTGCTGACCTGTACTAAGAAAGGTGCTTGAAAAATGTTGGATCAGGAGGTTCAGGACAGCTGCTATGCTTATGGACATTTTCGCCAACTAAGCAACTAAGCACAGTCCCTTATTACTTCCTAGATTGTAAGGGTGGAGTCAACACAATTGATGTGCATTGTCCAGTTTTGCTGTTCATATGTAAATGGTTTAACAATGTTTTTTCACATCATAAAAAGTCCAGATTCACTAAAGTAATCAATATTAGAATATATTCTAATGCCTCATTCTGATATGGAGGTGATCTTGCTATCCTAGGGGGACAAGAGCTCTGGTAGCCTCTTCTAAGATGGAAAGGCCTCAAGGATAGGCTCATTAATGAACTAGATGTCTCTTGGTCAGCAATAACCTAAATAAACTCTGGAATAGATTCATTACTTCATTAGCCATAGCTGGATGAAGTTTTATTGGTTATTCATTTGCCATAAGAACTCTAAAAGATTATCTACTAAATTATAAAGGGAGTGCAATCTAAGTGTGAAAAGAGTACCCACACTGATGAAATTATATCCTTTTGGAATATAGAGGCCCATAGAATTCACAAAGGACATTCTTCCACAGAAAGATCATCTTGACAAGTACAAGATGAGGAAGGCATAATCAGGTGGTAGTAGTTCTGCAAAAAAAAAAAAAAAAAAAAAAAATTTTTTTAATTGGGGGCAAACAGTAAGGGTAGGTTTAGTGAACTGCAAGCTCAAAATGTCAATGGTGTGATATGAAAAAATATTATGTTATTTGATCTTTACAAAACCCTGTGAGGTAGATGCTGTTTTTCCTACTTTATAGTTTCCTCAGGAAACAAAGATGTTAAATGTCTTATCCAGGATCATGAACTAGGAAGCCTAGATTAAATCTGAACTCAGGTTTTCCTGAGTTCAAATGTAGCATTCTATCCACTACACTACCAAGCTACCTCTTTTGTACATTGATTGAGCCAGATAACCACTAAAGTCCTTTCTCCACCTCAAATTCTCTGACTGTGAGAGAATCAAGTTAATCTCCCATATGCATGTTAAAGAATAGCACTGGGATAATTCACCTTGATCAGTGCAACATATTTCTGAATTTCTTCAATCTGTACCAATCTATTCAAGCAGAGGTTAGTTTCTATTTCTTAGCACCAAAAAAGTAATGAATAAATAAAATAACTCTAATCTTCACTGGCTGATGGACTAATTTATAGCTACAAAAAAACTACTACAAAGTATTAACTGACATGGGTATAGAAAACACAATTTAGCACACCAGTTATTTTCTATTCTATATGAAATTGTTACAGAGTTAAGATTCTAACAAGACTCAAGAAACTATATGACAAATATACCAAAAATGATTTATGTCTCAGTTTTCAATGACCCCAGGTGAGTTAACATCATGATCTCCACGTAGAAGTTTAATGCAGAAGTTACCTCTCTCAGGGCAGCTAGATGGCACAGTGGACAAAGAGGAATTAGGAAAATTCATCTTCATGAGTTAAAATCTGGCCTCAGAAATTTTTTGTGACTATGGGCAAGTCATTTATTCCTGTTTACCTCAATTTCCTCATCTATAAAATGGAGAAGGAAATGGGCAATGACTTCAGCATATTTGTCAAGAAAACCTCAAATGACTAAACATGTCTCAGCTGGTTCATGAAGAGTTTCCATCTGTTCTTGGAAGACAGAGAATGTTCACATGGTGACTAGGATGCCCCTTGCTCTTGGAAGTTGGCAAGCTTTCTCTTCCCAAAAAGTGCATCCAATTTAGAAAAAAATGTGGAAACCATGGTATTCCATCTTAAAAATATTCCTATTTTAGCTCTTAATTCTCAAGTTATTCATTGCTGAGGAGGGAAAAACCTTTTGGACTTTTAAAAATGAATTCTTGGTTTACTTTGTTTTGTGTTAAGCTGAGAAAAAAAAAGAGTGTGCAATTGAAAAAAGCACAAAGAATTCCTGGATTGGATAGAACCCCAGAAATCATTGAATCCAGTTAATGTCTTCATTTACAATGTGGAAACTGAGATAAAGTGACTCATCCGAGGTTCTACAGCTAATTATAAGTAGCACCAGGGATTATTTCCTTACGATTTATTACTTGATACACTTATTTCTTGCTAAATCATACTACTAAGAATAAAGACAACTTAAGATACTTCTCCTTATTTTCCCTCTCTCCCCAATCTCAAAGGCAACCTACAGGACCCAGTCTACAATTTATACAAGTATGACTCATAGTTATGGCAGATTTGAGAATCAAACACAAGAAGAGAGACTTATTCTTAGATTGTGTCTTGAATAAACTGAGCATTGATAATTATTTTTTTCCCCTTAGGTCTGTGATTCACTTCCTAGAAAGACCATCTTGATTGGGCTGACATTTTCTGCTGACCTTTGTAGTGTCAAAAAAAAAAATTAAACCAGGAAGGAAGGAGTCATCTTGCTACAGGCCCATTATTTCTTTCTAATAAACCCAGGATTATTAATATTTGTAATTTCTTTGGAAAATCTATTCACTGAGCAACACATCTTAACTGAAAAGTAATACCTCAGTAGCCATTCTGGAGATACAGACTAATTTAATGACAAGCATTATAAGGCTGCTATTATAGATAATAAATTACAAGGTGTAAAAATACTCAGTATTTGGCAAGGAAAGAAACTAAAAATATGAATAAAATCATTATTGACTTTGGACATGTTATAAAAATAATGAAAATTACTGTGCTGAATTAAATCTGTCCATCATGAAAGAGGAATATAATATGAATGACTAACCCAAAATGATTTTATAAATAGTATAATTTTTAAAATTCTACTTTTTAAATATTCTAACAGCAAGATAGTGGTATTAGTAATCAATTTTTGTTCACCACAAATAAGTTGCAAACAATCAAATCTGGAATTTATCTTAGCTAGACAGATCTAATGCACCATTGTAACATGTTATTACATAATCCCATATATAACATATTCCCTTGTTATAATATAATCCCCTGGGAATTTATATGAATACTTCTTTTTGCCACTTAAACATCTGGAAATATGCTTTTCCACTTATCTAAATCTGGTCCCTGAGATGAATTCCATAACTAATCTCCTTTCTAGAGATGATGTCAGTGTGTTAGCTTTTTCCCTGTTGCTATTTCAGCTTTCAAATCATTACTGGTTATTACTATGTTCATTTGTCCAAATAGCACTTTGAATGCTGTTAAAAGGACAGTACAATGGAATGACAGTGGTCCAAAATGGCCTTGCAAAGAGATTCTCAAAATCTGGAGGCCCATACAAACATAATGACTGGAAGATTCAGAATCATGTTGTCCCCCATTAATGGGTTAATTATTGCACAAATTTGTCATATGGGCAAAATACCTCATAAATGATGAACTGACACTGTATCTCTACCCCTTACCTGGGCATAGCCAGTGAACTCTTTTAGAATACAATGAAGGAAGTCAGATGACAAGAGAAGCTGAGTCCCTGCTTAATATCCAATTGTTGATTCAACCTAAGTGCCTTAAATTAACAGAAGCCAATCTTTTATTTGGCCATTAAAAATACTTATTTAATTTGAAGTCACTCCAATATAATCGATTTAATATAGTCATGGAAATAAATATGTAGCTGGTAACTTTAGTTATTAAGAAATATGGATCAAATTTGCTGACCATATTATAGTTGATTACTGGGTGATACACTGGGTAACAATGAATCTGATTAGTAATGACTGAAGAGAAGTAAGAAAAATTTTCTCTATTATAGTTCCAGAAATTCTCTCTCTATTTGCCTGCATCATAGACAATCAATGCCTAAAGCTCTGGATCTGTTCTGCTTTTCTCTTCCCTATGAAGACTTCATAGTCTTATATCTTTTTCCTCCAAGGCTAATTGTCTTGCTGAGTTATTAGAAAGTGATAACACAAACTAGTTTATATTATGATGTTAGTAGTTAGTGAAGGTTGATCATGCTCTCAAGTAACATTCACAATTGAATACATATTGCAAAAATAGTTTCAAAAACTGTCAGGAGATTTGAAGAGATGTTTTAGGGTTGTATATTATACCAACTAAACTACAGCCTACCTTCCTACATGTAAGAAAGCTCAGTGTGGATGAATGAATGACACATTTATTTAATGCTTAATCACTTAAATATGATGCTAAGTGCTAATGATGAAAATAGAACAGTAAGATAGTCCCTTTTCTAAAGGAGCTCATAGTCTAATGAGGAAGATAACATATTTTGAAGGTTGCAGTACAGTGCAGGAAGGCTATCTGTCTAGGATACAATAGCAAAGTGGATAGGGATGCCATTTCTTTAATGTCATTTCTTCTGGGAAGAACAATGCTCAAACTACCATATATATTTGCCTCTTGGTGGTAATTGGTTAGTAGCTGTTGTTGGTAGTGAAGAGGAAAGTGAGCTCTTACTCCATGAGGATTTCTCCCCTCTTCAGCTGCGGGTAATTGAGCTACAAGCTAGTCTGGTAGTTTGGAAAACTATCTTGTGATCAAGATCCTGGACTGTCTCCTTTAGAAAATAGAAAGAAATGGCAAGTCGAAGTGGTGATGATAGATAGCTAGGCTGACTTACTTGCCTTGACAATTGGCTCTAATAGTTTCAATTAATTCTCATTAAGTACATTATTAACCCAATTTACAAACTTACAAATACTCATTGACTTTCAAGGCTTAAGGTTACTTTAAATAATAATTGGGTAATATCACCTACATGCAATATAGTAGAATAATAAAGATAGCAGCATGGTACAATGGAAAGGATGTTTCATTTGGTGTCATAGGGTCTGAATATGAATCCCTTTTTTGATGCATTAGTAACTGTGTATCATTTTATGTTTCTAGACCTCAGTTTCTTCATCTATAAAATGAGGGAGGTGGACTAGGTCCTGATAAGACTCTTTCTGAATCTAAATCTGTGATCATGTGATTCTACACTTAAAAATTTTTTGGACTTTAAAGAAAAAAACTGCCCAAGATTTAATAATATTAATTGTAAACTAAAGATGTATTTTCAAACATATCCTCACATTTTCACCTAAAAAATTAGCTAAAGTTATCAAAAGATGCTAGGGGCAGCTAGGAGGCACAGTAAATAGATCACTGGGTCTACAGTCAAGAGTTTAAATATGATTTGACACTTTATAACTGTGTGTCACTGGACAAGTCACTTAATCTCTATTTGCTTCAATTACCTTATCTGTAAAATAGGATTAATAACAGCAACCTATCACCCAGAGATATCGTGAGAATCAAATGAGATAATAATTGTCAAATGTTTAGCACAGTAACTAGTACACAGTAAGTGTCATATAAAAGTTTGTTATAAATCTTGGAGTAATGAAAATTTATAGCAATTAAGTGCTTACCAGAAACCTGACCTTAGTAGACCAAGTAGAACTAGTAGACCTAGTAGACCAAGACCTAATAGGCTTTGATTCTCCATAAGCTATTGGGTTTTGCCCAGTTTTAGTCATGAAATTTACACCTAGGTGACTCCTTGCTTTGAGTTCATAGGTTAAGAGACCAGTGCTGGAAGGACCTCGGAATCCAATTATCTCATTTTACAGATGAGAAAACTGACGCCCAAAGTGTTTAAGTGACTTCTCCAGAGCTTGGATTTGAACTTGAGTTCTCTAACTCAATAGCTTGTACTCTTTTCCCTATACAGTGACACATAACTTCAGAATATTGTTATAGGATGTTCAGTAACATGAAGTTAAAGATTTCATATAAAAATGAATCTAATTTTAGAAAGATAAAATCCACAATCTACCTTCTCGCAGGGGTGTAGAATATTTATACAAGCTGGGCTTTTGGCCATAACTACAAAAATGAACATGAGTTTTTAGGGGTTTAAGTAGTCTTATTTATTCAAAACTGGCTTATCTTTATGGGAAAAATATTTAATGATCCTAATGGAAAATTAAAAATCAGTGACCCCCCTCAAGGGGAAAAAAAGGAAACTCACACTTTATAATATACACATGTTTTAGATTATGTGATAGTATCCCCAAAGTCCCACCTTTAGCCAAAAGCAGTTCACCAGATCCAGATGTCATATATCTAAGTCCAGATGTTTACCTCCTTCTTTTAAAAGATCATCTTTATTGCAGTGTAGCAAAGGTGAGTGATAATATAGCATGATCAAATACATTAAGAACAAAGACTCCCACTCTCCTGAGAAGACCTGAATAAAGGAGAAACCAATGATTCAAATAATAGTATACTCTCTTGAACTTATATTAAGTCTTTTCCCCAAAGAGCTTGTTTTTCATATACAGGGTATCCCCAAAGTCTTAGTGCAGTAGTTAGTTTTATTAGTTTATTTTTTAAAACTGCACTAAGGCTTAGGGGACACCCTATATCATGAGTCAGAGTCACCCAATCCCCAAAACTTCTTCCTACAAGTTGTTTTATTTATTAATACATACTCTTTTTAAAACTTTCTTTATGTCTAAAGATATGCCTGGTTTACAAACATCCAAGAGGGAATTCCTGAAATTACAAGGATTATAGGAGATGACAAAGAAAACTTATTATAACTGGCATATATGCCAACCTTTAAAATCAGCAGTATATATCTATATTTGAACTTGATTTGAACTTGAGATCTATAACTCAATAGCCTGCACTCTTTTCCCTATGCAGTAACACATAACTTCAGAACATTGTGATAGAATATTCAGTAACAATGAAGTTAAAGATTTCATATAAAAATGCATTTTCTCATTATCATATATTTATTAAGTATGAAAAGGAAGATTTGAATTGAGATCTTCCTGATTCCTGGTCCAGCAATATATCTCAGTTCACCGGCCTAAGCAATTGACACAAAAGAGTAAAATGGAACATCTTTCATCCACTCCACTAATTTAATGATCACCACTACCAAGTGAATGAAATACATTTGTATTGGGTCCCTTTTCAATAACTTTCCATCTCATGCTCTCTCTCAAAAGACCTAGGCCTATAGCCATGTTTACTTTAGAGTGAGCACCAGACAGTGCTTGGTAAGCAATATTCACTGGTGGAAGTGTGGGGGAGGAAGAAGGGTAGTTTAGTTACAAGACCTCCTGCCCTGAACCATGGGAAAATGATTTCATAGTTGAGATTCCCAGGGTAAATGATTTCTAATCCCTTTTTTGGCAACAAAAAGGATGGGAAAGAAGAGGACACTCTGTGACCATTCCATGGTTCTGTGCTATAGATGAGGACAAAGGAAGCATTGCCAAAAGCAAAAGATTTGTTTCAAACAAGGGAAACTCCCAAGAAACAAAAGTCTGAGCCAATTTTACTACTCAAATTGAACATTTATTTTCCTGTGTTGTATCCATCATCCCTCATAGCCATGAACATTTTTTTCTGGAATAAATTTGCCTTTTTAGTTGAACAGATGGTGAAAGTGTTGAAAAATAGTGCCATTTTTCTTTTTTTAATTGTTTGTGGAACTTTGTATTTAAGAGGTGCTTACTAGTTTGTGAGCCAGTGACACCCTTTTGTAGATCATGAGACTTAGAATTGTAATGGCTCTAAAACATCATTCACCCTTTTATTTTCCAGATGAGAAAACTGAGGGAGGTGAACTTGTCCAATGTACAGTGGACAAAAGCACATTTAGATTTCAATTCTAAGTCCTCCAACTGGCTTTAATAACAGAGGATTGAGTTCAAATACTGCCTCCATCACATTTTACTTGCATTATTTTACATAAATCACCACACTTCTCTGGGCTTCAGTTTTCCCATCTATAAAATGGTTGTATGTGAAACAAGATGTTCTTTAAGGAAATTTCAGTTGTAAATCTATTTATTATGCAATGTTTTTTCTATTATTTCTAGTGAGTCTCATATGTCATACAATTTATTATAATTAATAAAGCAACCATTTCATTTTATATAGTTAAAATGTTATATCTGCTTGTTGAAGGAATAATTCTCTAGCTAGATATTACTTCATATATACATTATTGTTTAAACTTCCCAGTTACATTTCTTGAGCATGTAGGGGCAAGGAGGTAAAAGGAAAACATCCATGTTTCCTCCCAGTCCCTATTGCAGAGTCAATGGACTGTACTTACTTCCAAAGTATAGTCATTCTTGAGTCATCAGGTTACAAAAATTATAATCTCCTCCCACCTTCTGCATTTAGGATATAATCTCTTTAAAGTTAGGAACCATTTCAGTTTGGGGTCTTTGCATTCCTAGAACCTTGCACACAGTGACTAGTACATAATAGGTGCTTAATAAATGCTAGTTGACTGGTACCTTCTAAGAGAAGTACAATACAGTATAGTAGCAAAGAATTTAAAGCCTTTGTCCTACTTTCTTTGCCTTTGTTCTACTTACTTTACAAAGCCTGTGAGAAGGAAAATCCCATAAATCAATGAAGAGTTATTTCATTTCCCCAAAGAGAAAGTTGTCTTGCATAAACCAGGGAAGGAAATCCCTCTGTGGCAGATTTTTAAAATACATATTTTTTTACATAATGAACTCCTTTGAAAGTCTAGTGCAGCTTATTAAACTCTTCCAAGAGTGATGTTTACAAATGTACAAAATAAAATAGTATGATTAAAAAGAAAATATATTAGAAAAAATTATCAAAAAAACAAGTTTACAAAACCAGCAGGATGATTTCAGAGAGGTCTGGAGAGACTTACATGAACTGATGCTAAGCGAAATGAGCAGAACCAGGAGATTATTATATACTTCAACAACAAGACTATATGATGATCAATTCTGATGGACATGGCTCTCTTCAACAATGAGATGATTCAGATCTGTTCCAATGGTTTAGTGATAAAGAGAGCCATCTATATCCAAAGAAAGGACTGTGGGAAATGAGTGTGGTTCAAACGTAGCATTCTCACTCTCTTTGTTGTTGCTTGCTTGCATTTTATTTTGTTTCTCTTTTTTTCTGGTTTGATTTGATTTTTCTTGTGCGGTAATATAATTGTATAAATATGTATGCATGTATTGGATTTTTAAACATATTTCTACCATGTTTAACATATATTGGACTACTTGCCATCTAGGGGAGAAGGCAGGTGGATGGGGGAAAATTGGAACACATGATTTTGCAAGGGCTAATGTTGAAGAATTGCCCATGCATATATTTTGAAAAATAAAAAGCTTTAATAAAGGGGAAAAAACCAAGTTCACATGGAGACCCCAGGTTAAAAACCCCTATTTTATCAGTTTATTACTACCTAATATTTTATTTAGTCAATTATTTTTTAAAATTTTCAGTTTATTAAAAAAGACAAAACTGAGAAAAGAAAGACAGAAAAGAAAAACAAAACAAAACAAAACACTGTTATGTGTCCAGCAGAATATCAGGGAAGATTAACAATATATAACAATACTTTTCATTTCAAGAAAGGATATACACAGCAGGCTGATTTCAAAAAGGCTTGGAGAGACTTACAAGAACTGATACTAAGTGAAGTGAGTAGAACCAAGGGAACATGGTATAGAGCAACAAGAAGATTATGTGATGATCAACTGTGATAGATGGGGCTCTTTTCTTTTTTTTTTTTTTTTTTTTTTTTTTTAACTTTCTTTTTTTTTTTTTTAATTTTTTTATTTTATTTTATAATTATAACATTTTTGACAGTACATATGCATGGGTAATTTTTTACAACATTATCCCTTGCACTTACTTCTATTCAGATTTTTTCCCTTCCTCCCCCAACCCCCTCCCCCAGATGGCAAGCAGTCTTATATATGTTAAATATATTACAGTATAATTTAGATACAATATATGTGTGTAGAACCGAATTTTTTGTTGCACAGGAAGAATTGGATTCAGAAGGTAAAAATAACAGTTTACATTCATTTCCCAGTGTTCCTTTTCTGGATGTAGCTGGTTCTGTCCATCATTAATCAATTGGAATTGGATTAGCTCTTCTCTATGTTGAAGAAATCCACTTCCATCAGCATACATCCTCGTACAGTATCACTGTTGAAGTGTATAATGATCTTCTGGTTCTGCTCGTTTCACTCAGCATCAGTTGATGTAAGTCTCTCCAAGCCTCTCTGTATTTCTCCTGTTGGTCGTTTCTTACAGAACAATAATATTCCATAACATTCATATACCATAGTTTACCCAACCATTCTCCAATTGATGGACATCCATTCATCTTCCAGCTTCTAGCCACTATGAAAAGGGCTGCCACAAACATTGTGGCACATACAGGACCCTTTCCCTTCTCTAATAGTTCCTTGGGGTATAAGCCCAGTAGTAGTATGGCTGGGTCAAAGGGTATGCATATTTTGATAACTTTTTGGGCATAATTCCAGATTGCTCTCCAGAATGGTTGGATTCTTTCACAACTCCACCAACAATGCATCAGTGTCCCAGTTTTCCCACAGCCCCTCCAACATTCATCGTTATTTGTTCCTGTCATCTTAGCCAATCTGACAGGTGTGTAATGATACCTCAGAGTTGTCTTAATTTGCATTTCTCTGATCAATAGTGATTTGGAACACTCTTTCATATGAGTGGAAATAGTTTTAATTTCATCATCTGAAAATTGTCTGTTCATATCCTTTGACCATTTATCAATTGGAGAATGGCTTGATTTCTTATAAATTAAAGTCAATTCTCTGTATATTTTGGAGATGAGGCCTTTATCAGAACCTTTAACTGTAAAAATTTTTTCCCAATTTGTTACTTCCCTTCTAATCTTGTTTGCATTAGTTTTGTTTGTGCAGAAACTTTTTAATTTGGTGTAATCAAAATGTTCTATTTTGTGATCAATAATGGTCTCTAGTTCTCCCTTGGACACAAACTCCTTCCTTCTCCACAAGTCTGAGAGGTAAACCATCCCATGTTCCTCCAATTTATTTATGATTTCGTTCTTTATGCCTAAATCTTGGACCCATTTTGATCTAATCTTAGTATGTGGTGTTAAATGTGGGTCCATACCTAGTTTCTGCCATACTAATTTCCAGTTTTCCCAGCAGTTTTTGTCAAATAATGAATTCTTATCCCAAAATTTGGAATCTTTGGGTTTGTCAAAGATTAGATTGCTATTTTTATTCACTATCTTGCCCTGTGAACCTAACCTATGCCACTGATCAACTAGTCTATTTCTTAGCCAATACCAAATGGTTTTGGTGACTGTTGCTTTATAATATAGCTTTAAATCAGGTACACTTAGACCACCTTCCTCTGACTTTTTTTTCATTAGTTCCCTTGCAATTCTCGACCTTTTATTCTTCCATATGAATTTTGTTGTTATTTTTTCTAGGTCATTAAAATAGTTTCTTGGGAGTCTGATTGGTATAGCACTAAATAAATAGATTAGTTTGGGGAGTATTGTCATCTTTATTATATTCGCTCGGCCTATCCAAGAACATTGAATGTCTTTCCAATTATTTAAATCTGACTTTATTTTTGTGGCAAGTGTTTTGTAATTTTGCTCATATAATTCCTGACTCTCCTTTGGTAGATATATTCCCAAATATTTGATACTATCGACTGTTATTTTGAATGGAATTTCTCTTTGTATCTCTTGCTGCTGGATTGTGTTGGTAATGTATAAAAATCCTGAGGATTTATGTGGATTTATTTTGTATCCTGCGACTTTGCTAAAATTCTGGATTATTTCTAATAGCTTTTTAGCAGAGTCTTTGGGGTTCTCTAAGTATACCATCATGTCATCTGCGAAAAGTGACAATTTGATTTCTTCATTTCCTACTCTAATTCCTTGGATCTCTTTCTCGGCTCTTATTGCCAAGGCTAGAGTTTCTAGTACTATATTGAATAGTAATGGTGATAGTGGGCAACCTTGTTTCACTCCTGATCTTACAGGGAAAGGTTCTAGTTTATCACCATTACATATGATGTTTACTGAAGGTTTTAAATATATGCTCCTTATTATTTTAAGGAATAGTCCATTTATTCCTATACTCTCAAGCGTTTTTAGTAGGAATGGATGTTGGATTTTATCAAATGCCTTTTCTGCATCTATTGAGATGATCATATGGTTTTTATTAATTTGATTATTAATATGGTCAATTATACTAATAGTTTTCCTAATATTAAACCAGCCCTGCATTCCTGGTATAAATCCCACTTGGTCATAGTGTATTATCCTGGGGATGATTTTCTGAAGTCTATTTGCTAATATCTTATTTAAGATTTTAGCATCAATATTCATTAAGGAAATTGGTCTGTAGTTTTCTTTCTCAGTTTTCGATCTACCTGGTTTAGGTATCAGTACCATGTCTGTGTCATAGAAGGAATTTGGTAGGACTCCTTCAATCCCTATTTTTTCAAATAGTTTACGTAGCATTGGAGTTAGTTGTTCTTTAAATGTTTGGTAGAATTCACCTGTAAATCCATCTGGTCCTGGGGACTTTTTCTTAGGAAGCTGGTTAATAGCTTGGTCTATTTCTTTTTCTGAGATGGGACTATTTAGACTACTTACTTCTTCCTCTGTTAATCTGGGCAAGCTATATTTTTGAAGGTATTCTTCCATTTCATTTAAGTTATCGAATTTATCGGCATAAAGTTGAGCAAAGTAGCTCCTAACTATTGTTCTAATTTCCTCTTCATTAGTGGTGAGTTTACCCTTTTCATTTTCAAGACTATCAATTTGCTTTTTCTCTTTCCTTTTTTTAATCAGGTTTACTAAGGGTTTGTCTATTTTGTTGGTTTTTTCATAAAACCAACTCTTAGTTTTATTAATTAATTCAATAGTTTTTTTACTTTCAATTTTATTAATCTCACCTTTTATTTTTTGAATTTCAAGTTTTGTGTTTGTCTGGGGGTTTTTAATTTGTTCCTTTTCTAGCAATTTTATTTGTAAACCCAATTCGTTGGCCCTCTCTTTCTCTATTTTTTGCAAGTAGGCCTGTAGAGATATAAAACTTCCCCTAATTATTGCTTTGGCTGTATCCCACACATTTTGGTATGATGTCTCATTATTGTCATTTTCTTGGGTGAAGTTATTAATTATGTCTATGATTTGCTGTTTTACCCAATCATTCTTTAGTATAATATTATTTAGTTTCCAATTATTTTTTGGTCTATTTTCCCCTGGCTTTTTATTAAATGTTATTTTGATTGCATTATGGTCTGAAAAGGATGCATTTACTATTACTGCCTTACTGCATTTGATTTTGAGGTTTTTATGCCCTAGTATATGATCAATTTTTGTATAGGTTCCATGAACTGCTGAGAAGAAAGTATATTCCTTTCTGTCTCCATTTAGCTTTCGCCAAAGATCTATCATATCAAACTTTTCTAGTATTCTATTTACCTCTTTGACTTCTTTCTTATTTATTTTGTGGTTTGATTTATCTAATTCTGAGAGTGCAAGGTTGAGATCTCCCACTATTATAGTTTTGCTATCTATTTCCTCTTGCAGCTCTCTTAATTTCTCTTTTAAGAATTTAGATGCTGCACCACTTGGTGCATACATGTTTAATATTGATACTGCTTCACTATTGATGCTTCCCTTTAGCAGGATATAATGCCCTTCCTTATCTCTTTTAATTAGATCAATTTTTATGTTTGCTTGATCTGAGATGAGGATGGCTACTCCTGCTTTTTTGGTTTTGCCTGAAGCATAATAGATTCTGCTCCACCCTTTTACTTTTAGTTTGAATGTCTCATCCTGTTTCAGGTGTGTTTCCTGTAAACAACATATAGTAGGATTCTGACTTTTAATCCAGTCTGCTAACTGCTTCCTCTTTATGAGGCAGTTTGCCCCATTCATATTTATGGTTAGAAGGACTAATTCTATATTGCTTGCCATCCTATTAACCCCTGCTTATGCTTTTCCCCTTTCCTTCCCTTTTACCCTCCTATCCAGTATTAAACTGGTAAACACCACTTGCTTTTCACAGCCCTCCCTTTTTAGGATCCCTCCCCCACCTTAAAGATCCTCCCCTTATTTTACCCCTTTTCCTCGAAATTACTGTATTCCCTTCCCCTTATCTTATTCCTTCCCTTTCACTTTTCAATGAAGTGGAAGAAGTTTCACCATAAATCGAATATATCTATTGATACACGCTATGTTCATCTCCCTCCTTTCTTTCTCTCAGATATAATAGGTTACCTTTGCCTCTTCATGAGATGTAGTACCACCACTTTATACTTTTTTATGATATAATCTCCTTTCCACCTCTAGTTTCTAAGACAAATTGTACATATGTTCTTTACATATTTTTTTGACAGAAGTATCATTCTCAAGATTTCTTTTTACCTTTTTTAGAAGTCTCTTGAGTTCTGTATTTGAAGATCAAACCTTTTATGTAGGTCTGGTTTTTTCATCAAAAATAGATGGAATTCATTTATTTCGTTAAATGTCCATCTTCTTCCCTGGAAAACGATGCTCATTCTTGCTGGGTAAGTTATTCTTGGCTGCATACCAAGTTCCTTAGCCTTTCGGAATATCATGTTCCAGGCCCTGCGTTCTTTTAATGTGGACGCTGCTAGATCCTGTGTTATCCTTATTGTGGATCCTCCATATCTGAATTGTTTTTTTCTAGCAGCTTCCAATATCTTTTCCTTTGTCTGATGGTTCTTGAACTTGGCCACTATATTTCTTGGCGTTTTGATTTTAGGATCCCTTTCAGTAGGTGATCGATGAATTTTCTCAATGTCTATTTTACCCTCTGTTTCCAAAACGTCTGGGCAGTTCTCTTTGATAATTTCCTCGAAAATGGTGTCCAAGCTCTTTTTTTCCTCCCATTTTTCAGGGAGTCCGATTATTCTCAAATTGTCTCTCCTGGATCTGTTTTCCAGGTCTGTTGTCTTTCTGGTAAGGTACTTGACAGTCTTTTCAATTGTTTCATTTCTCTGGTTTTGCTTGACTCCCTCTTGGTTTCTCCTTGAGTCATTCATTTCTACTTGTTCCAGTCTAATTTTCAATGATGTATTTTCTTCACTCACTTTTTTTATATCTCTTTGTAATTGTCCAATTGAGTTTTTATCTTCTATGGAATTTTTTTCCATTTTATCCATTTTATTTTTTAGAGAGCTGATTTCTTTTTCCAGCTCTCTAATCCTGTTTTCCTTGGAGTTGTTTACCTTTTCCAGCTCAATAATCCTGTTTTCCTTGGAGTTGTTTACCTTTTCCAGCTCACTAATCTTGTTTCTCAATGATTTGATTTCTTTATCCATTCTGTCTTTGAATGCATGGGATGACTTCTCCAGGCTCTCTTGCCAAGCTTCCCTTTCCTTTTCCCATTTCTCTTCCAGCTCTCTTGTGAGAGCCTTTTTGATTTCCTCTATGAGGTTCTTTTGTATTGAGGAGCAGCTTATATCCCTCCCAGGGGATACATCTGGGGACAGTCTGTTCCTAGTCTCCTCAGCATTTGAAGTCTGCTCCCTCTCCACACAGAAGCTGTCAATGGTTAGAGCCCTTTTGAATTTTTTGTTCATTTTGTCAGAGCAGGAATCAAAGAAAACAAACTGACAAGAGAAACAATTGGTCTGTTTTGCGGGGGATAGGGCTGGATGGTATTAATGGGCTTCCTCTACAGACTGGGGGTAGAGCAGCAGAGAGCCACTAACAGAACAGCGATGACTGCACTGAGTCTGCACTCTGAGGCTCTGAGAATGCACCGAGTCAGTCCAGGTGGGGGTTGGGGGTGGCCGGGCTCTGAGAGACGCTGGCTTTCTGGGGTTTTAATCTTCACCTCCGGTGTTTACACCCTCTCCACCGCTCCTGGCTTGCTGCCAAGACGGAACATCCACACTGGGGCAAAAGCCCTTTCGCAGAAACGGCAGAGATCACACCCCTCCCCCTCCGGTCTGAGCTGTGTGAGCTGCCTGTCTTGCTCTGGCTGTCTGCCCTCAGTCTGCGCCCAGTCTGATTGACCCTCCCCCGAACAAACACAGACCTTTTCTGGCGACTTTCAAGGATGTCTTCTCTTGGTGATAATTTGTGGATTTCTTTCTGGGTCAAGCATTAAGTCAGAGGCTTGTCATGAAGTAAGTTCTGAGAGAAAACGAGGAGCTCAAGCAGCTGTCTGCCTCCACGCCGCCATCTTGGCCGGAAGTCTCGATGGGGCTCTTTTCAACAATGAGGTGATTCAGGCCAATTCCAATTGTGATAAAGAGAGCTATCTACATCCAGAAAGAGGACAGTGGGAACTAAGTGTGGATAACAACATAGTATTTTCATCTTTTCTTTTGTTGTTTTCTTGCTTGTTTTATTTCCTTCTCACTTTTTCCTTTTTCATATTATTTTTCTTGTGCAGCATAAATATGGAAATATGTTTAGAAGAATTGCACATGTTTAACCTATATTGGATTACTTGATGTTTAGGGAAGGAAAGGAGATGGGAAAGGGCATAAAAATTTGAAACATAAGCTTTTGCAAGGGTGAATGTTGAAAACTATCTTTGTATGTATTTTGAAAAATAAAAATCTATTATTATATAATAATATAATATATAATAAAAAAGAAAAGATACATAATAATAGAAGAAATATTCATTAGTGTGCATCTTTTCTTTGCTTCCTTGCAGGTTTTTCTTTTGTTCTCTGCTGTGTACTTTTTTACGTTATTCTTTTTTTCCCCTTTCATCCTCTCTCCCTCCTCTCATCAAGGTACAGTTAAGTACAGATAAATTTAATAGACACACACACACATACACAGGTATATGTACACACCCATTCACACACATACACACACACATATATACATACCTTCAGAACCCCCCCCCACACATATATATAAATATATACATATATATGTACACACAAATATGTAGAGTAACATGCATATATATACATATTTATTCATACTCAAAATGCATTTAAATAATATTAGAATGAATGACATCTAATGTAAATTTCTCTTGCTACTAACATATACAAGTTATAGGTAAAATCATTGGACAAAAAGTTACTGATATCTAGAACATATTTAGGAATTCCTAGCTCACACAAATTCCCTCAAGTTCCTAAATATTATGCATAAAAAAAAATAGTGTAACTTAGGAAAAAAATAGTGTATCAAATACACTTTGCCCAGAAGGATAAATAAATAGGGTTGAAGTAATTTTTTTTTTTAGAAATGAATACCTTAGTACCAAATTTATCCAAATAAAATTGAAAATGAAATTCTTCTTTTCTTATAAACAGATGGAGACACCAGCAACCCCTACCCACTAGTAATCCTTCTGCCTCTGGGGATATAACATATTTGAAAACTGTTACCTTCAAAGAAAAGAGTTCCATAGTGGTGTGCACAAATACAACTTGAAATACCTTTATAAGATCACCTTTCTTTTCTATACAATTAAGACAAACTGATGTAAATATTGTACTCCCAAATCTTTTGTCCATCTTAGCAGTTAATGGGTCACAAATGCAGCATCTGGGAATTCAGTCTGACAGGTGAGGGTAAAAATCAAGCTTGTTCTCATCTTCCCCTCTGGTGACAAGGGAAGGAATACCCTTCTTTTTCTGTAACCTTCAGGACTGTTTTGAAAGACTTCTAAAACAGAAATGTACTGGGTGAGAGCAAATGGGCAGTAAGTCTTTACAATGTCAGAATAAATAACCTTTTCCTGGATTTCAGTACTAGCTCTGCAGATGAGTCCTGATCTTCGAAATATAAACGTTATCTTGACAACCATTGGAATGTTCAGAAGGGTGACAATATCAAAATCTTGCCCTTTTTTTAAACCTAAAAGCAGATCAAATTGATTGATTACATCTATAATAAAGTGATACAGGTATAGAAGCATCACGCTTTATTGGGTTTCTGCAGAGTCTAGCGCTGAACCTCTTCTTAGACAGTGTTTAGCAGAAAGCAGAAACTTTTTTGTATAATGCTTCAGCTTTGAATTTCCCAGAATCAAGATGACAGAGTGTCCAGAAGGGTATAAGCCAGCCACTGGGAAGCAAAAGAATATTAAGACGTCTTTCTTTATGGAAATGCTGGAAAATGATAACAATATCACAAAATAATAGGATGTATAGAGGATGAAGAATGAGAATACCAATTTCATGGCACGGATATGAGCTTCAGTTCTTGAGTCTCTGAAACCAGTTGCTATGCTTCTCATCTGTCTGATGTGACTGCACAAAGAATAGATCAGTAGAAACGATGCAGCATTAAATATATATAATGGTGTTGCCAACCCCACAACAAGAAGTGGAGTTGGAAACAAATAATAGAAAAAAACTTGGCTACTGATATTTCCTATCAAAAATTTTCTTAGCTCCTCTTTGGCCTCTGACCAATACAGTAGGTTGTAGGCTACAGATATGGCAATCGAAAACAGTAGTGACCCCAAAATCAACCATGGCACAAGTCTAGAGATCCTCCTCTTCAACCAGAGGAAAAAGGGGCAGACAATGTTGGCAATCTTAATACAGTAAAAGACACAAAGATAGGTAGCAAGCCAAAGATTGACTTCATTTATAAAAAAGAAAAATAAAAATGCTTCATGAGACACATACAACTCCAGAGTGAAGAAAAATATCAGATGGCATGTAATTATTAACCCATGCAGAAAAATTCTGAAGATTCCCAAACTGGTCAGAAGGAAGTCATATGCAATCACCCTTTTCTGCTTGATACACTCAAGGCTACTCACTAGTATAATGATTCCATTTGCCATAATTCCTACAAAAAATTGGACTATTCCAAAAATGAGTTGGATTATTAAGATTGGATTTATCATTTTGAAGAAAAATAATTGCTTTCTTTCAGTTTTCTCCTGATGGATTTCAAAATAGTTTATATTCTCTTATCTTCTTCCTATCTTACCTTACCAAAGATTTTAAAAAATGTTTTGCACTGTCCTACCTAAAAGGAAGCTCATCTCATGAATAAAGGTAATATTATATAGTATTTAAAATATGTTTTCCATTTTTGTTCTCAGATTTGTTCATGAAGATTCAAATAAGTAAGGATACAGATGACCACCAATTTTGTTTTAAACACCCAGGTTTGAATTTTCCATGTCCATTTATCTCAAAACATCATCACAAACAAATGATTGAAATAGAAGCCTTGAAGTCACTCTAATTTGCTAAATCAATCACTGTAAGCACACCTTCTGAACCAAATGATTATCCAAAATATTTTTGTGCCTCACTACTATTGCCACCATCATAGCTATTAACACTTTGTATTTGGGCATGGTCAGTGTAGAAATTTGTTTTGCTTAACTATGTTTGTAACAAGGGATTTGTTTCTCTTCCTCAATTGAGAGGAGAATAGAAAGGATAAAAAGCAAAATTTTGACAACTGAAAAATTAAATTGATTTTAAAAATTAATTTTCCCTTTAAAGTGGCTTAGCACATATAATTGTATGACAGCATGCTTGAGAATTCACTAATGAGAATGAGGAGAATATTATATCTAATAACAATAATATTGTATGATGATCACCTGTGAAAGATTTAGGTATTCTCAGAAATATGATGATCCAAGAAAGATAATTTCTTTTTTTATTATAGCTTTTTTATTTACAAGATATATGCATAGGTAATTTTTAAGCATTGGCAATTGCAAAACATTTTGTTCCAACTTTTCTCCTCCTTCCCCCCAGATGGTAGGTTGACCAATACATGTTAAATATGTTAAAGTATAAGTTAAATACAATATATATATATATATATATATATATATATATATATATATATATATATATACATATATATATGCGTGTGTGTATATATATATATACACATATATATGTATATATCCAAACAGTTATTTTGCTGTACAAAAAGAATTGGATTTTGAAATAGTGGACAATTAGCCTGTGAAGGAAATAAAAAATGCAGGTGGAAAAAAATAGAGGGATTGGGAATTCTATGTAGTGGTTCATATTCATCTCCCAGTCTCTGGGTGTAGCTGGTTCAGTTCATTACTGCTGTATTGGAATTGATTTGGTTCATCTCATTGTTGAAAAGGTCCACGTCCATCAAAATTGATCATCATATAATATTGTTGTTAAAGTTTATAATGATCTTCTGGTCCTGCTCATTTCACTCAGCATCAATTCATGTAAGTCTCTCCAGGCCTTTCTGAAATCATTTCTTACAGAACAATAATATTCTATAACATTCATATATTACAATTTATTCAGCCATTCTCCAATTGATGGGCATCCACTCAGTTTCTAGTTTCTGTCCACAACAAAGAGGGCTGCCACAAACATTATGCACATACAGGTCCCTTTCCCTTCTTTAAAATCCCTTTGGGATATAAGTCCAGTAGTGACGCTGCTGGATCAAAGGGTATGCACAGTTTGACAATTTTTTGAGCATAGTTCCAAATTGCTCTCCAGAATGGCTGGATGTATTCACAATTCCACCAACAATGTATCAGTGTTCCAGTTTTCCCACATATTCTCCAACATTCTGCATTATCTTTCCCTGTCATTCTAGCCAATCTGACAGGTGTGCAGTGGTATCTTAAAGTTGTCTTGATCTGCATTCAAGAAAGATAATTTCAAAAGAAATTACTATCTACCTCCAGAAAAAGAATTGATGAGCTCTGAATGCATATTGAGGCATACCATTTTTCACTTTCTGTATTTTTTCATGTTTTCCCCCCCTTTGGACCAATACCTTTTTTCACAACATGACTAATATGGTAATATATTTTGCATGTTTGAACATGTATAACCTATATCAAATTTCTTACTGTTTCAGGGAAGGGGGAAATAAGAGAGAGAGAGAGAGAGAGAGAGAGAGAGAGAGAGAGAGAGAGAGAGAGAGAGAGAGAGAGAGAGAGAGAGAGAGAGAGATTTGGGAAAAAGTTTTAAAAAATGAATGCTAAAAATTGTCTTTACATGTAACTGGAGGAAAATAAAACATTATTTTTAAAAGGTTGCTAGTGAATCAAATTGTGGTTTACCAAGTTCCATTTTCATTAAAGAGTACACTAGAAAGTATGTCATTTCAGGAAACTATCAGCCTTGCAATATAATAGTCACACTTCAAATTATCAGAAATCTTATAACAATCTCATGATTAAAGTAAAAAAAATAAATTTCAGGAAATATCAATAAAGTATTGAAGCCTTAGTGATGATAAAACTCAAAATAAGGAGCATAATATGAACACAAATAGCTCTATGTTTGTGTTCAATACCACAGGTTGGATGTCTAAAAGCAGTGAAAATCTGCCAAAGAACATATGCTAAACTGAAAAGTTATCTGGTATTTAGGATTTCACAGGAAGAAAAAGCTGCTATTTTTTGGTGTCTAGAGCCAGTCTCCAATTCTTTGGTGGAAATTTCTAACTTCTGAATTTGAACAGGTTGATTCAGGAAAAAAAGGAGGAAAATATGCAAAAACTGAATGGCCAACAGGTCAAGAAAACACATTTAGTGGGTGAGTAAATAAAGTAATAAGAGAGCTTGCTATTATTAGTCACTGGAGAGGTCTGAAAATTCTCCCAAACAAAGTGTTCAGATAATGTATATTGAATCTAATTCCTGCTTAATTAATTCTGTAATGGTCATTTGTGGGTTTTACATTTCTTAATATCATAGAAATACCCTGTTGTGATATTTGTTATCATATAGATGTGTGTTTGAGGTTTACTAGTTATAGGTCTGTAATTTCCAAGTGCAAAGTTCTAATTTCATTAAATATCATCAGGGCATCATGGTATCTGTTATGTCTTCATGATCTGAGCAAAAATACAATTTATTAAGTCTTTCAAAGTCCACTGGCAAAGAGGATGTTTTCTGCAACATTCTTCAAGATTGTAATTATGGATGATTCCAGAAAAAACTGGGAAGATTTATATGAACTGATAGAGAGTAAAATGAGCAGAACTAGGAGAAACACTGTGTACTTTAAAAGCAATATAGAAATTATGATTAATTGGGAAAACAGCTATTTTGATTAATACAATGCTCTAAGTCAATTCCAAAGGTCCTGTGGCCAAAAAAAAAAAAAAAAAATCTACCTTCAGAATGAAATCTGAGGAATTTTGGGTTGTTTTTTTTTTTCACTTTATGTTCCTTGGTTTTTTTTGTTTGTTTTCTTTGTTTTGTTTTGGGTTTTAGGTTTTTTGTTTTGTTTGTTTTTTGGCTTGTTTTGTGTTTTTGTAACATGGCTAATATGGAAGGTTTGCATGATTTCACATGTTGCTTGTCCTTTCAATCAATGTATGAGGGAAGGGCAGAAGGAAGGGAAAGAATATGAAATTCCATTTTTTTAAAAAATGTTATAAATAAGCAAAGTCTTACATTGTATTAAAAATTATTATTATAGGTATCATATTGGGGACTTTCTAACTTATAATAAATAATAAATACCAAAGCCTCATAGAGAACTGCTTTATTCTATGAAGAAGCAATACAAAAGACATTTATAACATTAAGATAATTTAACTATTAAAAGTACCATTGATTCTCTATGAAATTAGAAGTTTTAATTTATTTTTTTCTATTTTTAATTTTTATTTATTTAATTTTTTTTAACATTTTAAAAATTAATTTTATAATTATAACGTTTTTTGACAGTACATATGCATGGGTAATTTTTTACAACATTATCTCTTGCACTCACTTCTATTCCAAATTTTCCCTCCTTCCCTCCACCCCCTCCCCTAGATGGCAGGCAGTCCCATACATGTTAATATGGTATAGTATATCCTAGATGCAATATATATGTGCAGAACTGAATTTCTTGTTGTACAGGAAGAATTTGATTCAGAAGGTAAAAATAACCTGGGAAGAAAAGCAAAAATGCAAACAGTTTACACTCATTTCCCAGTGTTCCTTCTCTGGGTATAGTTGTTTCTGTCCATCATTGATCAACTGGAAGTGAGTTGGATCTTCTTTATGTTGAAGATATCCACTTCCATCAGAATATATCCTCATACAGTATTGTTGTTGAAGTGTACAGTGATCTTCTGGTTCTGCTCATTTCACTCAGCATCAGTTCATGTAAGTCTCTCCAAGCCTCTCTGTATTCATCTTGCTGGTCATTTCTTACGGAGCAATAATATTCCATAACATTCATATACCATAATTTACCCAACCATTCTCCAATTGATGGACATCCATTCATCTTCCAGTTTCTAGCCACTACGAAAAGGGCTGCCACAAACATTTTGGCACATACAGGTCCCTTTCCCTTCTTTAATAATTCTTTGGGATATAAGCCCAGTAGCAGCAATGCTGGACCAAAGGGTATGCACAGTTTGTTAATTTTTTGGGCATAATTCCAGATTGCTCTCCAGAATGGTTGGATTCTTTCACAACTCCACCAACAGAAATTAGAAGTTTTTAAAAGGAAGTCAGCGTTAATTCCCTCTGGGATGCCCTAAAGTAGGCAGTTGGAAAATACAAATAAAAATTACTAGTGTTATGCTAAAGATGTCACACTTCATGTTTATAACTAAGTATTACTGAATAATCAATCAACAATCTCAAGAATCTATTTGACCTCAATCTAAACACATTTTATGACTTAAAGTGAAGAGGAGAAATATATTATATTATGAATGTTACCCTTTCTATACCTATAGTTTATTCATTTTTGCTTTGTCAGTTTTTACTAGAAGTTCTGAAAATGGTGCAAGGTTATGTCATACTACACTGAAAACATTGAATCAGTATCATATAAGATTCATACAACAGATGAGGATTAGTGAGGCATCATTATGTTGATCAATTTTTAAATGTTTTAAAGAGCAAAAGTTTAAGTGAACATGAGGGAGTACCTGCTTTTCAAAGAGATGTTGGTAATTTTTTTTTAATGATTGAAGATGGCACATTGCTAGGAAGCAACAGGATCTTGTTGATAAGGCAAAGACACTCTGGTTTTTTAGGGCTAGATTAAATATTAACAGGAAGATGGAAGGAGGTTATGAAGCTTAGCATAATGTCATAATGCAGATTGAGTTGAGAGTAGATTAAAACAGACTTGAGACCAGGACTCGTCAATCTCATAGGATCTGAGCAAAGCCAAGGGAATGCATAGAAAATCAAAGTTAGTTGTCAGTTATTCTAGAGCTAGAAACACAGGGCTGCCACTTGAAAGAAAATATAGATTTGTTCTGTTTCACCAGGAAGGATAGGATAAGAGTAATGGATGAAGATCGAAGAAGGGAACATTAAGATTGAATGTCAGCAAAATCTTATGCAAAATAAGAACTGTCCCAAAATGCAAGGTGCTTTCATTTGAAGGACTTGGGAAGGCAAGTGCCTTCATGAGTATTTTATTCAATTCTGATTGCAACATTTTAGGAACTGTATAAACAAGGTAAAAGAAGAAATCATGGTAAAAAGAAAGCCTTGATTATATATCATATGAAGACTGGTGAAAGGAACTGGCCATGTTTAATCTAGATAAAAGTGTTGCTCAGGAAGAGAGGTACTCATAACTGTCTTCCAATTTTGAAGATTGTAATGTACAAAAAGAAATAAACCTATTATCTTGACCAGGCTTAAATAAATAATAAATATTGCTGTTTGAGACATGTATTCCTTTTTTTCTCTAAAATCATGAAGTCCTTTAATATTTTCTAAAATCATATTTGAACTCAGGTCCTCCTGACTTCAGGGCTGGTGCTCTATTTACTGAATCACTTAACTGCTCCTGCAACTAAATTTTTTAAGTGTAAAAAATAAATAAACGAGGATAAGAAATAAAATGTCCTTGCCAATAATTATAATAATTTAAGTACAAATGTTTCAGTAACTCAGGACCCACTATTTCATGCATATTATAGAAAAAGAACAATGACACATCCCAGTGGATAAAGAATGCTTTAGTCTGAAACTACTGAATATTATGAAGGATATTTAGGATAAGACTAACTGCCTAGAAAAGAAATTAAAATGAAATAAAAAACCACTTGTGGGAATACCTTTTTAGGCTGGTTTACAATTTTATAGTTGCAAATATGCTTTTAAAAATGAGTTTTTCTTCTCTGAATCAGTAATACTTGTAATAACAGAAATTTAGTTTTTCTTTCCTTTATATTTACAAATCAGATAAAGGAAATAATCAAGAATTTTAGTTCTTTAACAAATCATCAATAAAGACAGCTCATAGTGCTGACTCTAACAAAACTGACCCCAATTTAAGAATGACAATTAAGATGAACTTTCTTCCTCCCCTCTTAGTAAAAAGGGGAAAGTATAAAGGATAACTTTCATTTTTCACAGTAAAGACTAGAAGCCCACAAACTAAAAAAAGTATCTAATTGTTATAAGATAGTAAAAACTGACTTTAGGAAATATTAAAGGACTTCATGATTTTAGAGAAAAAAAGAATACATGTCTCAAAAAGAGACTTTTTAAAGTATAGGTTTTAATTAACATCAGTTAAAGCATTAGGTTCCCTCCTCATCTTCCCACAGAAACAGAAGAAAAAAAATGCATCTCAATATATAAAACATTCATATGAACAAATGAACAAATTTGAAAGAGAATTGAATTTGGATTCAAACCCTATCCCTGTTATTTGTGACTTGTGTGATCTTAGGTAAGTCATTTAAATTTGTTAAATGAGAGGTTTGTAAGAGATGATTAAGGTCCCTCCCAGCTCCAGATCCCTTCATCACATTCTGGAAGAAATTTTTCTTTTTTAAATTATTTTTTTATTATAGCTTTTTATTTACAAGATATATGCATGGGTAATTTTTCAGCATTGACAATTGCAAAACCTTTTGTTCCAAGTTTTCCTCTCCTTCCCCCTCCTTCCCCCAGATGGCAAGTTGACCAATACATATTAAATATGTTAAAGTATAAGTTAAATATAATATATGTATGCATGTCCATACAGTTATTTTGTTGTACAAAAAGAATCGGACTTTGAAATAGTGGACAATTAGCCTGTAAAGGAAATCAAAATGCAGGTGGACAAAAATAGAGGGACTGGGAATTCTATGTGGTAGTTCATAGTCATCTCCTAGAATTCTTTCACTGGGTGTAACTGGTTCAATTCATTACTTTTCTATTGGAATTGATTTGGTTCCTCATTGTTGAAGAGGGCCACTTCCATCAGAATTGATCATCATATAGTATTGTTGTTGAAGTATATAATGATCTCCTGGTCCTGCTCAAAGAAATTGTTCTTAATTCAGATTGTTCTAGTATCTAAACTACTTTCTTCCTGCTAAGCTCAAAGTTGCCTTTATATTACTGTGGCAGGAGAAAACTGGATAGGGATTAAATCATTGAATCACAGAATTAGAAGATATTAAATAATTTCTAATCCTATACATTCATTTTATAAATGAGAAAAATGGATGTCAGTGAGATGAAATCATAGAGTCAGAACATCATAGATGTAGTTGGGATAGATCATAAAGATAATCTTTTCTCTTTATGGATGAATAAAATGAAATCCAAAGACATGAAATGATTTATCATAGGTCACATAGATACTAAGAAGATCTTGCATGATTTCTCTAGTCATGCAGTTAGTGGTAGGATTGAAGCTGTCTCCTGATTTCAAGTTCACCTCCTTCCTAGATATTAAAGACATCATGTTTGGTATAATCAAAGAATTCTGATAGGAAATGGATGTCTCTCTGATGATATAGAATGATCATATTATCATAGAATTATGAGATTTGGATCTAGAAAGTACATTTGAGATAATCTCATCCCATGGTATCAAATTCAAATAGAAAGGGATCACTATGGGACCCAAACACAAATTAACATGCTTTATTATGGTTTTATTCATTTCATTAAATATTTCCCAATTACATTTTTTTGCTCTGCCACTATGGGGAATATTGCAAGCATTAGCTTGGGGGCTGCAAGCTTGACCCTTGGGATCTGCATTTTGCAGGAAAGGAAACTGAAGTCTACAGAAGTAAGATAACTTAGTTACAGTAACACAGATTGTAAACATATAGAATTACCTGACAAAGCTAAATCTTTGTGCTCCATTTGATCCTATTTTATACTTACTATTAGAGTAGCCTTCAAGTATATTTGCACACATTTGTCACAGTAAAGTTTTGAAGAGACAAAGCTTCAGTGATCTTAACTCTAGCTTAAAGGACACTCTTTTTCTAGATCTCTCATATGTGGTCATTTATTTGAAGATATAAAGATCCTTCTACTCTTCTTGAGCAAAGATAGAACTAAGATAAGACAATCTAGGAGTTGCCTCAGGGACCAAAATTTAGGTTGGGTTTGCACTTCCATCCTATCTGGTCACAGATAATTTAGTTTCTGTTATCAGTTATAAAAGCAGCCAGAGAATCATTTCTCATCCCATTTGTCTAACATGACGCAACTTCTTCTGGTTTGGGCCTGAATTTGTGATTGTTCATTCATGTCCAACTCTTTGTGACCTTATGAACCATAGCAGGCCAGGACCCTCTGCCTTTCCCATATCTTTTCTTTTTGACTTCAATCTTTCCCAACATCAGGGACTTTTCCAAGAGTCCTTTCTTATTGTATGATAAAGAATTTAAGCTTTGGTTTCAGTATTGATCTAGTGAATAGTCTGAATTAATTTCTTTAAATATTGACTGATTTGCTCTCCTACCCTCAGACAATTTTTTCTATTCCTTTGTCTTAGTATATCCAAAATAGTGGTTTCTAGAAGTCTTCTAAAGGCTCTAAAATTTACAATCCCTTTCACTTTATCAACTTTGTCTCAGAAAAAGAACTGGAATCCAGTCATCTAAGTAAGGTGTGATCAGCATTATTAAAAAAGCATTCTTTGTCTTAATTCTTAACAGTCCTAGGTAAGTCAAAGGCTTCTATTGCCAAAAAAAAATTACCTCCAATTCCCATCACTGGGTGAGTAGAGTAAAAGATGTCTAGAATAGGAAGATGTGGAAACAAGAAAGGAGGGTATGTCAGGAATAGTGCTAAATGCTTTAAATTCATTATCTGGTATGATCATCACAATAGTGCCCAGGGTCATAAGGCAGCTAGGTGATGCAGTAAATAGATTGTTGAATCTAGAGTTAGGAAGACCAAGCTTAAAATCCAATCTCAGGAATTAAGATACTGTGGGGTCCTGGGCATGTCAGTTAACCTTATTTAACTTAGTTAAGTCATCTGTAAAATGAGCTGGAGAAGGAAATAGCAAATAGTTCATTATCTTTGCCAAGAACAACCTAAATGGAGTATAGAAGAGAGAGACATAACTTGACAACCAGTAACACACGCAGTATCATCTACTTTGACAAGATCTTAAAGGAGTTACCATAGTAACCCAGGAGGGCCAAAGGAGTCTAAAGTAGGGGAAAGGGGATTTAAATAAGCTGGAATTCTGGGGGTAAATCAATAACTAAATATCAATAACTCTGTCTCCCTCATCCAGCAGTATTTCAAATTCAAAGGAGATACCTGTTTCATTTTCTCCTTAACTTTCTACTTACTTGAGGATCCAGTGGAATGAGCAGAGGTTGGAGTTTCTTTAAGATTGTAAATCATGGCACTCCTCCCAAGAAGACTGAATTGAACCTGTATGCTTTTCTGATTGATCTTATTTATAAGCAATTGATTTTGTTCTGTAACTGTTTATATTATGGTTCTTTATCTTTGAATTTAGCTCAAAATTCAGGGGTCTATAATGGATTAATTTTAGCAGTTCAGCTCTCCTACTAATCACTGAGCTATTATTGCCTCAAGGCATTTAGCTGACCTTGGGGATACATATAAACACAAGGAAGTTTGGGTGGTATCTTTGTACCACCAAGCCATCCTTCAAGGATGTCTGGTTTCCTGTCCCAAAAAGAATAGTCTCTTCTGATCTTGCACAAGAACTCTAATAATAAGCATTTCCTAGTCTCATGAGAGGAGAAGAGGTGTCATTGCTTGCTACTATTATTAAACTTCCAACCAATCATGTTTTTCCCTGTGGTTCAGTTTGGTAGCCAATCAATCCTGTTGCCCTCAATCCCATGATGTCATCTACCCTGTTCTGTTCTTTATTCAATATTCCCCAAAACCCATAGAAGGGGAATTTTTTTGCTTAGGGTCTTTGTTATACATAAATGTATATGACTTTTATGTATAGCAAATACATTGACCCATTTATTGACAGGAAGTATGCCCCTGCTAATAATTGTGATTGTACTCATATGCTAACAACTCATAGGAATCTCACACTTGGCAGTGGCTCTGCTACCCAGGCCCTTAGCATAAGCAATCTTGTGTTCTCTGCCCTGATTCCCCACCCTATTTTTCACAGGCATAGAATCCTAAGTTTTGGTTCTGATCCCAAAATATTTGCTTTTTTGGACAATTCCAACTTTGAGGAAAGTTTTCTTTTAATCCAGACAAAATATGTCTCTGAAATTTCTCTCTGGGTTCAATTTGTACAAATTAAACTTCTTTTCCAAGTTATAGCCTTTAAATTTTTTGAAGATAATTATTGTGTCTGTCCTAAATCATCTCTCTTCCATGAAAAAATTCTTAGCCCTACTACCAATTTTTTTTTTTTTTGGTGATGGTCATTAGTCTCTTTGCCTCCTCAATTATTCCTTCTTGATGAGCTCCAGTTTTCAATGCCTTTTCTAAGACTGATTTCCTAGAAATAAACATGGAAATTCCAGGTATAATCTGATCAAGGTAGTGTAGAATACAACTATCATTATGCCTCCCTTAATGCTAGCAAAATTATGATAGCCTATTTTACTTTCACCTGTCATATCACACTGTTGATTCTTATCCAAATTGTAATGAGTCATGACTTCTAGCCACAAGTCTGCTCTCTTTGCTTTGTTCAGATTTAGGAGATTATGAAACCATCCTAAATTTCAGATTAAAACCAAAGTAAAAGTTTCTTATCACTTATCAGTACTTCCCTGGGCACCTGACCCTCACCCCCACCTTGGAGATCTGTCCACTATGGCTATCCTGGGCTAGATTCCCAAGGAATAAACAGGAAATTTTAAAATATTTCCTTTGCTTTCCATCACTGGGAGGTAAGGATGATATGAACGTTTTGACCACAAAAATTGATTTAAAAAAACAAATAATCTACTACTAAAGTATAGCATATGTCAATAGTTGTAAGGGGTATGGCCAGAGAAATAAGATCATGAATCTTTTGAAATATGGAATTCAGGAATTGTGGCCCATAGTCTCAGAGGACACTAACCCTACTAGAATATTTCTCTTGTGACAAGGACCTTAGGAGATGCATGGACACAATATTCCCTTCCATAACTAGAAGGGTACTCTGCCTGTGAGAAAAGGGAAAGTCAGACTTTCAGGACTTAATGCTATTCTTTAATATATTAAGTGAATGAATGGATATATGAAAATATATTACTTTGTATTAAGAATTGTGTTAGGCGTTGGGGATATAAAAACAAAAGTGAGATAGTCCCTGATCTGGAGAAGCTTAATTTCTAATAGGAAAAGACAGCCCATGTATGAGAACTTAGGAAAGAGAGAGTTGATCTAAGCAAAGGAGGGATAAGTAAAATCGGTTAACTATGACATCCTTTCTAGGAGCAAAGATGGTATTACTATTCCCAGAGAAATAGGTAGAAGGTGTAGGGAAGTGAAGGTATAAGGGGCAGACAGAAGTATTCAAGGGGATGGAAGAGATAATAAGATGCCCTATCAGGCTCAGGTTCTTAGGATGTCAAAAGTGGTCTAAAGTGAATTAATTATAGTGGATCAGAAACATTTATGTAGTTGTTTAGTCATTTCAGTTGAATCCAACTCATTGTCACCTCATTTAGAATTTTCTTGGCAAAGGTCCTGGAGTGCTCTGCCATTTTCTTTTCCAGCTAATTTTACTGATGAAGATGAAGGAAGCAGAATTAACTAGTAAGTATCTGAGGTCACATTTGAACTCAGCTCTTCCAGATTCTAGATCCAGCACTCTAGCTCTGTACCTCCTAGCTGCCCAATGTACATTTGAATCTATTTACCAGTTGATAAGCTCAATTTCCTGGGGTACAACTCTTAATCAATTACATGAAATAACTCTCTGAAAAGGGGTGCCATGGGATCTTAGGGTCTATAGGCTGCTGGTGTAGATTGAGAGAAACTTAAGACACTTGAGACAATTTCAATGAAAAGGCAGCTTCCTTAAGCACGATCATGTTAAAGTTTTCCTGGCATACCCCAGGAAAACTTTACTCATACAATTACTATAGGGAACTCAGTGCTTTACCAGGTGCTAAAAATATTAATAAGTAGTAAAATAGACAAGGAAGATAAAATAAGCAAAGAAGAAAACAAAAATGAATAAAGAGTGAATACTTTCCTGGACGGCAATAGAGACTTGCAGCAATGACAGCAAGCTAAAGCTGAGATAATACATGGCATACCATAGGTTTAAGGGGTAGGAATGGGGGGAATATCTATTTCTATTTATTAGTATGCTGTTTGTCTTTTGGATTCCAGCATCTACAGGGGGCTCTTAGTTTTCTTATATTCTATTATAACTTTCTGGAGAACTAGCTTTGGGAGACAGAGGCAATCTATCATATGGCAACCTTATTTCATATAGAATAGGTTTTCTGACTCAAGATTCCCTCAGAGTAAAAGAAGAAGAAAATCACAAAGCTTAAGGCACATTTTTTTTCTTTCAAATAATTTCTATCACCCATCTCTCCAAGCACACATACAAAAGCTACTAAAGACACATCATCCCTGGCCAAGTGCCACCAACAAGCACGAGGCCTATATTTGTTCTCATTCTGTAGCCTTTTGGAAGGATGGAGAGATGAGTGCTTTTTGTCCATATTAGTGAAGCATTTTGCCTCATCTAAACCACTTTCCTATTCGAGCCCTGAGGCAGCTGCATTTCAGGCCTGAATGAAGTGATCCCCCAGTATTATGTGCAAGACTGTTCCACCATTAGGATTCTCTGGAGAGAGTGTAAAGAGCAATAAAATAGCAAACTTCCACTTCAGACAGCTTTTTTGTCAAGAGAAGGCCAGTTAAACAGTTTAATAAGAAGGGGAAAAGATCCAGAAAAGGAAAAAGTAATCTTAAAGATTTGACCCGTTCAGGTCTTTTACAAGAAAGGGGTATGAGAAGAAAGATTCATCTGTCAGAGTCTTTTGCTCCAGAGACAAAAATCCTCCATGGCTGGTCTCACCTGTCAGTCACCATCAAAGATCTTTGCCACTATTTGCATGGGCAAATCACTTGTAACAGATGGAACATGGCTTCTATGCAGAAATTCAAATGATGATGATTACTGGTGGCCCCATATTACCCTGATTAAATGTGTTCATTTCCAGTCATCTGTAATGAGCAATCACTAAAAGGAGGGAACAGTGAATATTCTTGGGGTAACTGACAGGCAGAAAAAATGCACATTTATATTCAACTCATTTGGTTCTTCAAGAGAAAACAAAGGTGTTTTGAAACACAGTTGGATTGAAATGATCAAGCTTTTCCCTAGGCAGAAGGGCTATAGTGAGTGAATATCTTTTAGGTTTTTTTACCACACATACAGACACCATTTATTTCTGTATTAGTTTCGAGCTGACAATGAACTCTAGAACCAATACTTTTCCCAAGAGTGTCTTCCCATTTTGTTATCATGGGAACAATCTGTCCTTTGTGGTATGATTGTGAATTAGTGTTTATTTTTACAGGATTTATCTAGTCAAAAAGAAACAGACTTTGGGCATAAAAATAAAACAAACATTTATTTTGAGTCTTTGGTAAAATGCTACTAAGAACAAAGGTAATGCTTCTTAACAACTTTGTTTAAAAACATTGGACTAATTGTTTCTTAAATCTAAAATTATTGTTTTAAAGAGGAGGAGAGTGTTTAGAGACCTGTTTCTGATAAGACCTGTGTTCAAGTTTCAATTTTGACACATAAAACTATGTGACCCAGGAAAGTCATTTTACATTTCTTGACCCAGAAAAATCTTTATAATCTAAGGTGAAGAACAGATACTAATATGCATTTGTGCAGGTACTTTCCTCACTAGGAGTTCCCAAACCAAGGAAATTATAGATATAGTTTTTAAAAGAATTTTGAAGAGAAGAAAAAAGATCTTTCTTTTAATGGTACCCATTGTTTAAAGTAATTCATTTTTACCTCATTGATCTTTTGTGCTGTAGTTCCCCCCCCCTTTTTATTAAGAAAGGTCGCTGCTATTTTTTTGTCTTTTTTCTTCTTTCATTTAGTTCAGTAATTTATTTTTGGTCTTTCAAATGACCCTTTTAGAGTATGAAGTGTTTTCCTACTGCAATTAATCTAAAGTGTTTCACCTGAAGATTGTAGAGCACTTTATGAACAAGACTATTTTATGACAGTAGGATAAGAGATGCCAAAGAATTCATTCATGCTTTATTTAGTATAAACAGAGAGGCCAGAGGACCTAAGGTCATAATCCAAGTCTTCTGATTACAACCTGTGTGACCCCAAGTAAGTTATTTAAACATTCTAGGCCTTGGTTATTCATCTGCAAAATGAGGGTATTGAAGCAGATGGCCTCTCAAGACCCCTCAAAATCTAAATCAATTGGTTCTATAATCTGATAATTCCCAGAAACTTGTTCTCATTCTATAGGGTTAGTCTGATGAGCTAAGTAATAGGTGTTTGGTGAACTTTCTAAATATTTTTACAATTCAATGTGAGAATATTATTTCTGAATCTAAGCTTCTTCTGGCTTCAAATCACATTTTTATCTTTATGCTTGTAGCAGAATTCTTGTTCCTGAATACAATCAAAAACCATGGCAGAGAGGGAGCAATCCAATCTAAGTGTTGCTATCTATAAAGTCATTGCATTTGTTTTTTTGTTTGTTCTTGACTCAACTAAGGAACAAGAGAGAGAGAGAGAGAGAGAGAGAGAGAGAGAGGAAGAGACAGAGAGAGATAGAGACAGAAAAAAAAAAAGAGAGAGGATCCCACAACAATGTACTACAGAAAGCAAAATTTGAGAACAAAGGCAATCATAAACAAGTTGACTGCATTTTCTAATTAGGGTCTGCCAAAATATCAAGCAGAATAGGGCTTTTTAAACATGAGAAATTTTTATGTGATTCTGAGTATATCAGTATTCAAAATATGTATACAAAGCAAACATTTACTGATAATGTCATAAATAAATTTGTTTTAAAACAATTATTTGGTATAAATATAATTTTACCACTTATTAAAGATGAAAGAAAATTTGCATACTAATGAGATGGATACGCTTGTTTATTTTTACATAAAGAAGTAAATTTTGACAGGCTATTAGATACCTTTTATTCTTACCAAACTTTTTAGAACCCCACATTCAATTAAGTGATCCCCATATGGGGTGATAACCCACAGTCTATGAAGCTTTGAAGTAAAAAGTAGTCAGGGACAAAGACCTTACTGCTGAGGAACATGCTTGACAGAATCTAAGCCTGAACTCTTGGATCAAGTAACTGGAGAAAGTTCTATACTTTCAATCATCTGTCCAATAATTTTCCAAAGTCAAGGCCTAAGTATAAAGGTGAATTTGTGATCCAGCCAATCAAACATAATAGTAACTTATTATCATGGAGCTTTCTATCTTAAAATCAAGTATCCATTAGATTCACAGTAATATGAATTGGACCACAAAGTTTTAAAGTAAATCTTTCACTGTACTTTCCATAATATGACATTGGCAAAAGTCAGGTGAAAAGTCAGGCATTGTAAGAGAGGCTTGGTGTCCAAAAAGGAAAAAAAAAAAAAAGTTCTTATTCCAAGGTTCTCTGCCCATGTCAGATCCATCTGGAACACTGTGCTCAGTTTTGGGCATCTTTTCAGAAGCAGAATGTTTAGTAGAAGGTAGCCAGGATGGTGAGAAAATTGCCTTGTGTTAATGTGAAGATAGGTTGAAGGGACTAGGATGTTTAGAGAAGCCTTAAGGAGAAAGTAGTAACTTTGTTCAAATAACTTATTCAAGACTGACATGGAAGAGGGATTGATTAGACTTCTGCTTTCCTAGATCAGCCTCTATTCCTGCTCTAACTCTGTTCTCTTGCTTTCCCTACCTTGACCCTTTAGTGAGCCATAAATTCCATAAATCCTCTATTCTTGAATTCCTTGCTCACTTGTAATTATCTTAAACTTTGATCTGCATTACCCTTGCTATCTATTACCATGGTTTCTATGCAAATTCTGCTGAATGAAGTAATAAAACTGTGTTGACTCTGTCAACTAAAAATGTATGCTATCCAATTTCAAGTGGATTCTTGTTGCTACATGGCATTCCTTATATTAGTTTCTAAGTGATTTTCTATCTCACTTACTACAGGGCTGTTCTAAACATTTTTAAATTTTGTCATATTTTTCATGATAACCTTTCCTGGATGTGGGTTAGATCCTTGCCTCCTATTTTATTTTTTAAAAATTGGGGTCATTCATCATAGACTTTCTCTTCTCTCCTTCTTTACATAAAGTCTCATGTCCTTTTGATCTCTTCTACCACAATCAAAATCTTTCAGATGAATTAAAGAATTCTTCATGAGATGTAGGATTATAGGAATTATAGAGTTCTATGAATGGAAATTATTTAGCATCTAGTTACTAAATTCTAAATCCTCTGTCACAGAGGTGGAGTAAGAAATTCCTTTCCTTATATTAAAAATTAATAATAAGAATAATGCACTAGATTTTACCATCTCTGACAGCTGTCCTATTTCTTTATCCTTTTCTCAACTAAACTTGAGGTAGTCATCTATAATCAATACTTCTTTTTAAAAGATAAAGTAAGAAAGAACAGTTAGGTTATATTAGGAAAATGCAAAAAATCTAAATTTAGGATTTTTATCCAAGAAGCAATGGGAAGTCACTGAGGTGAGATACGTGATACTTGATAAGGAGTTACACATTAAGAAATTGCTGATACTGTGGGGTTGTAGAATAATAGATTTAGAGTTGAAAAAAGTCATTTGAAGCCATAAACTACAACCCCTGCATTATACATATGAGAAAATGACAATTTAGAGGTTAAATGGCTTATCCTCAGTTATATAGCTAGTAAATATCTGAAGAAGAATTTGAGCCCATGGTCTTTTTGACTCCATCCACCAATTTTACAACAGTTTGCACTGACCAATCAAGCTTAGGCCCAGAATGGAATTCCAAGCTATATTAATAGGTATATGGAGGGAGAGGGAGATGCAGAATAAAGGTATAAGTGGAAGATTAATCTATAAACTTCTATTTGCCTATAAGAATGCCTCGTGTTATATATCATAATCAGACTTATCTTTGCAGTAATTTAGAACTGAAATCATAGAGAAACTTCTTAACATCAAGATATATGTAAAAGTGAATTTGAAATAAAGAATAAAGGGAGAGTAGAGTGTTCCCTATTTTCTACCTGGGGGATTTTATTGCTTTCCTTTTCCCTCTTTCATTTATCTGCACCTAAGGATTATCTGGTTGTCAGCACATGGGAAATGAAAGGAGTGGAGTATAGAGGGCTGGAACTCTGGAAAAGTATACTTGAAACAAGAATACTTAATACAGGGTGTTTACTCAGTGTAATTAATGATATAATGGTTCTCTAGTTCACATATACTTAGTATTTAGTATGCTGATATAATGGTTTTCTAGTTCACACATACATAGTGTGCTGTAATGATGTAATCATACTGAAGTATTTAATGGCTGAGAGTACTGGAAATGAGACATTCCATTTTTGACCATCCTCCTGGTGGCTCTCCTGCTTCCTGTACTCCTCCACTAAGATCAAGCCTGGTCCCAAGATCCTCCAGAGAGCTAGTCCAGACATTACAGTGGAGAGAATCACATAGTTTTTGGCAGTTTATTGTAACAGAACCTCTTAAATGTGTTTCTGAAAAGGTGTGGTTTCATAGCAGAAATAACAAGGACTTTCTAATTCTAAGACAGTATCTTAGAACAGAATCCCTGCCCATTGGTATGTGGATACATTTGGAAAACAGCTATTTAGCTGTTTTGTGTTCCAAACAATCTTGGTCTTCAAAATCAAGAGTCTTCTTTTGGAGAAGAAAAACCTACTAGTCAAGGTTCTGAGCCCTAATGGACTCTCATTTTGGAAGAGGAAAAGTAAATAAAGATTTTTTTCCCCATAACCATATGACTGTATGTCAAAGCCCCAATTTCAAAAGACTTGAAATTACTTAAGCCCTAACTTAAAAACAAAAACAAAAACAAACAAAATCACGTATCACAGCTCCTTCTTTCTTATCTGTGTAAGAAGTAACACCTCTGCTAAGGACTCCAAGTGAAGACAGAATCTAGAAGCAAAAAACAGCCCTATAATCTCATGCCCAGAAGAAGTACATGTGGAAGTAAACAAAGAACCAATAAATGGACCACAATTAAGCATTAAGTAAATGTATGAGACCAGCAAGAAGCAATAACGAGCAAAGATTTCACCATATGAGTATATGCCACTATATGACTGGCAGAGCACATGACTTTATCAGAAGGCATCATGTCCCAGCTGAATTAAAGGTCTAAATCGTCCTGTTGACATGTGTTCTGAAGTACCTTCCCCCAACACATATTCCCTGAGTAAAGCCACCCTTTCTATTTGTAGAAGATTATACTCCAGATTTATTTGAGAAATGTCTTATTGACACTTTCCTTGTACTGTTTTGATTAAGTTCAAGCTTGTATTTTGGTTTCCTTTAATTGGATACAGATCCACAGGATACCTCAGATCAGAGAATTTCTGCCTGAAGCCCCTAAATGTTAGGGGGAGGTGATATATTAGTAAAACTAATGCTATTTCATTGTTAGGAAAGAATAATTGCATTTTGATTTGGTTTAATTCCTTGCTTTCTGCCTGAAAAAAATGAAGCAATCTTCCTGCCCATTTTTCCATGTCAGACTATGTGCAGATTAGTCTTCAGTTATACGGTGGTTGCTAGGAGAAGCTAGGAGATATGTACATATCTAAAAGTACATAAACATTACTTCTTCCACATACCCTTCCTTGTAGTCAATGGCAGCATTTCCTTGTCATCCACCATAAAAGATTTATAAGTAAGGTAAACACTGTAGTTATAAACTAGATATAGAGACATTTAAAAATAATTTCCTATGTAAGAGAATAAGTATTCTTGACCTCCTTTAGCTTCAATCTCAGGAGCTTTATTTTCCTCCTTGAGGTGCTTGGAATATGCGGTCCTATTTCCAGTTCTAATATCTCAAACCTGAAATCCTGGCCTTTTTAGTGGTTTTTGTTTTCTTCTAGTTTTAGCACCATCAAGCCACACTTAAAGGACTCAAGAAAAGTGACTTATAAACAGAGAAACATTTAAGTTTTTATTCACATTGGTAAAGTTGACAAAAAGGGAAAATGACAAATGTTGGAGGGGGAGACTAGGCATTTTTAAATTTTATGGAATAAAATGAACATTTATATACCATGGTATAAGAAAAAAAAATGATTACACATGAAACTGCAATTCTTTTAAAATATATAATAGTTATCAGGTAAATTTATTTTTTTTCTTCCTTCCCCTCCCACCCTGGAGATGGCTACCATTTACAAAATATATATGTGTATGTGTGTATATGCATGTATATAAAATTATTCTGTACATACTTTTATTTGTCAGTTCGTCTGGATGCAAAGGGCAAATAAAACTTTATAACTAATTTGGGTATTCATAGTAACCAAATGATTTATTATTTTATTCTTAAAACAATATTGCAATTACTGTTTACAATGTTTTTTGGTTCTGCTCATTTTACTCTTCATTATTTCCTGCAAGTCTTTCCATGTTTTTCTAGGGTCACTGAGCTCATGTATTATGTCACAATTATATACTATAACTTATTCAGTCATTACCCAATTGATGGCATCCTTGCAATTTCCACATCTTCACCACCACAAAGAGAGTTGCTATAAATATTGCAGAACATATAGTTTTTTTTCCTTTTTCCTTAATCATCTTTGGAAACTGACCTAGTAGTAGTGTTGCTGGGTCAAAGGATATATAGTCAAGGACATATGTTCTAAATCATTATTAAATAGATAAATGAAAATTAAATCAATTTTGAGATATCATATCATTTTGGCTAAAATTATTCAAGGGAAAATCAACAAATGTTGGAGGGGATATGGAAAAATTGGGACATTAATTTACTGTTCATAGAATTGTGAACTAATCCAACCATTTTGAAGAACAAACTGGAATGCTGCCGTAAGAGTTATTAAACAGCCTGTAATCTTTAAGACTAAACATATTATTTCACTGTCAATCAAACTATAAAATAACTATTCTGGAAGCAATTTTAAACTATGCCAGCAAAGTTATTAAATCATGTATATTCTTTGGAATGACAATATCATTTATAAGATCTATGCCTCAAAGAGACTCAAAAAAGAAGAATAATATCAATATATACAAACATATAAAAAGCTCTTTTTTAGTGGCAAAAAAAATGGAAACTAAGGGGGTACCCATTAATGGAGAAAAATCTGAGCAAATTATTACATATGAATGTAAGGGAAATTGAATATTGTATTATAAGAAATTATAAAAGAGATTGTTTTAAAGAAAACTGGAAGACTTGTATAAATTGTTTTTTTAAAAATGAGCAGAGAACTAGGAGAACAATTTATAAAATAAAAACATTGTAAAGATTAAAAAAAAACTTTGGAAAACTTGGGTACTCTCATTAATTCATTAGCCAACTGTGATTTAAGAAGAGACATAATCAAACATGCTTCTCACCTCCTAATAGAAATGTGATAGACTCAAAGTGAAGAATGAAATCTTTTTTTGACATGGTTACTATGGGAATTTGTTATGCTTAACAATCTATATCTCTTTATAACAGTCTTGGAACCATTTATACCTGGCCTGTGGTAAAGTTTTATGGGTCTTATCAACCATAGTTATATACACTGGACCTTAATTCCATCATAGTGATGTCATTTTGTTCCACTTCCTCTTTGTTGAACAAAGGACAAATACTACAATTGTTTTATTTTTCCTTTTTTTTTCTGATGAGAGGAGTGGGAGTTTTGTTAACTACATATATATATATATATAACTACATATTTAAAAAGAGTATTCTTTGCAATGGAGAAATACCAGAAATGTTTCAAATAAATACAGAAGTAAAACAAAGATACACCCTTCTTTTCTGCAAATTTACCTTTTTTTGTGGCAAGGCAAATGAGATTAAATGAATTACCCAGGGTCACCCAGTTATTAAGTGTCTGAGGCTAGATTTGAATTCAAGTCTTCCTAACTTCAGGGCTCCATCCACTGAGCCATCTAGCTGCCCCAAATTGACATATTTCAAGAAGTCTTAGCAAAAGCAACAAGAGAAATAAGAAAGTAAAGTCTTAAACACAGTGGAGAGATACTATCCCCATGATCATGACATGATAGTTTACTTAAGAAAATCAAGAGACTAGCAAAAAAAATAGTAGTTAAAATAATAGCTTCAGTAAATATCAGGACACAAAATAAATCTAGAAAATGAATAGTATTTCTATATAACAATAATACCATCCACGGGAAGAAACAGAGAAAGATAATTACAGTAACATCAAGAAAGAGTAAGAGAAAGGGAGAGACAAAATACAGAGACAAAGACAGAAATAAGAGAGTCTGTATAGATTCAAATGATTTCATTAAAAAAAATTGACTGCTTCATGGCTATATTGTTCCAAATTACTAATAATAAGAAACATGCATATCAAAATAACTGTGTTATTTCATTTCATGCTAGAAAATTGGAAAAGGTTTTTGTAGATTGCGACTTATTTCAACCATTATCTTAAAAAGCAAATATGAATTATATAAAAACCCTAATATTTTTATACTTTTAAATTCAAGAATTCCCTCTTCTAGGGATCAGCCTCAAAGAGTTTAAAGAATCCTCTTTAAATCAAAATACTTATAACAGAGACTTTTTTATATCAATTAACTGGAAACAAAGATGATTTTAATTGATTGGAGAATAAATAAATTCTGGTTCATGAATGTGAAATAAATAGAGCAATGAGTCAAATAATTGGCTGAGAGTTGGGATTTGGTATAATTGTCAAATAATGGACGCAACCAAAATCTATGTAGTTCCTACATGACAATAATTTATTCTATATATGAATTCACACAACAACATATGGATGTCCTTCATTTGCCACCAGTTAATCTTCTTTGTTTTTGACTCTGCTATGATCATTATCATGTCCTTTCAGGATAAGGTCATTACCAAGAAACTCATCATCATGGAGATTTCTTCAGCATTGGTATTCATATCTCAACAGAAAGCTCAGTGGCTTCTGCCTCTCTCTATAGAAAACTGGAGGAAAGAGCAAAAATACCCTCCTCCCATAGACTCCTTTTAGAGGACTCAGAATCCTAGGCAATTCTTTATTTGCTACCTATTGCTATACTAGGTTTTGACTCTATTAACATCATTATTATTATCATCATCACTATTCTCCTGAAGAGGGTACCCTTTGTTACTCTACCCTTTGGGTAGGATTTGTCTTCCCTAGGAGACTGTTATAATAAGATGATTTTTATAAAGTTCTTTGTGAATCTAAAGCATTATAAAAATGTTAGCTATTTATTTATATTTACATGTCATTTCTATTTTACTATTCAGTTCATCCTTTCCACTTAGAAAGCTAAAATTATATAATATTTCTTGAAAGATTTAATGGATATAATCTTATTTGATGATCTTCTGGTCCTTAATATGAATAAAGTCAGAAACCAAGTGTTTGTCACTGTCATGGAGGATATCCAGCACAGATTCCAAGTTGGAGGGAACTGATAGATGGCATTGTTCACAGATGACATTTTTCTAGTTGCTCCAATCTCTAAAACAACACAGAAACTACTGCATTAGATGTATTAGAGGCTGCAGCCAAGCTGTCTGGATTAAATCAATTTCTGGTATTAGACTATTTTGATCCAACACAGTACCCATGCCTCAAATCCTATTCCTCTCTCAGATATAGGGGCAGAACCCCCAAAATAGGACCCTTATCTTCAGAGATGAAGCCCCCAATAACTGGCCCCTCACTTTACTAGTCCAAGACCAAAGACTCAGATATTGTTCTTCTTGCTACCAAAACTTTCATCTAGAGGAAGAATTACAACACTAAACTCAGTTTATCTTCTTTCTTTACACTATCTTCAGAAAAATATCTGACCTTTCCTCTACCATTTCTAGGACTGTTGAGAAGCTCCAGTCAAATAAACTCTCACCATCACTTAGCTTCTCCTTTAAGTTTTGTTATATCCAGATAGTTGGATATTATATCCACCTAATAAAGATTCCCAGGATACTGGTAGATACTACCAGCTCCAAAATCTTTCTCCTTCCTTTCTCAAAGAGTTCATATTCTTTCTCACCACTCTATCTTTTGTCCTTTTACTATAGAACTTCTACATATATGCTGATATCCCCTCAAATATACTAGTCTCCAAGTTGCTCAACTATCTTTTTGATTATTAGTTCTTTTTCTTTATAATTGCTTTCTGAAATCAGCCTGCTATTTGTTTCTTATAAAACAATAATGTTCCATTACATTCACATACCATAACATATTTATTCATTCCCTAACTAATGGGCATCCACTCAGTTTCAAGTTTCTTGATACTACTATACTGTTACAAATATTTTTGCACATGTGGGTCATTTTCCCTTTTTTACTATCTATTTGGGGATTCCAACTCAGTGGAAACACTGTTTATACATAGTTTTATATCTCTTTGGGCATAGTTCCAATTTGCTCTCCAGAAGAGTCTGATCAGTTCACAACTCCATCAACAATGTATTAGTGTTCCAGTTTTCTCATCCCTTCCAACATTTATTATTACTTTTTCCTGTCATTTTAGTCAATATGTTGATTCATAATTCTACTACAGTGACACACAGGGAAAGTCGCACAATTGATTTTGCCATCACCTACAAGTATTTCCATAAACAAAAAATGTGAAATTCCTTTGTCCAACCACAACCTCTTGTCATCCTACCTCTCTTCGTAACTATCTCATCTTCAGTCTATCCTTGGTACTCATTGTGATTTCTACTCTCCCTAGGTCTTAGTACTCTCCCAGATTATTATTATCTGCTCTGACTTCCCTCTTCTGCCTTATTAATTTTGATCCTATATTTACCAGCTCAACAATTATACTGTGCTATACTTTCACATCCCTTTGTGCTCTCCTTTCATGACCTTCTCATACCCAATTCCCACCAATAATTCTTCTCTCCTTCTACTTAAGTGCCGTTGAATATATCTAGATCCTCTATAAACTTATTATCTAATCAAAACTTGGTTACCACTGGAGGAAGAAAAATTTTCTTATTCTTCTCTTATTTATTTTATTCCCTTAAGAAACTTTTCATTTTTTGTGCTCTCCTTCCATCTTATTCATCTAACTAAGCACTAAAAGGATATACAACAAAGATACTGTAGCACTTAATCTGGGTAGACATTCTTGCTCCAGTACTGAAATGATCAACATAGCAGTGTATGGTGGCTCACAAAATCTTAGGAGGGATGCCAAGTTGAAAATACCATGATTCTGTTTGGATGGACCTTTTTATGCCTTCATGTGATCAATAAATTGCATCAATACAATCAGAGGCTGAAAGGAAGTTACAGTCAAGAGAGACATATCTTGAGCCTTAGACCCACCAGGAAAATCAGGTCCACAGAAGAATTCATTTATTTTCAGATAAAAATTAGCCTAACCCAGAGGTTGGAGATGAAGGAGGAATATTGGTAGATCTATTTCATATCCAGATTCTACAAGACTAATTATTATTATTATTATTATCATTTTTTGCTGAGGCAATTGAGGTTAAGTGACTTGCAAAAGGTCACACAGCTAGGAAGTGTTAAGTGTCTGAGGTCAAATTTGAACTCAGGTTCTCTTGACTTCAGGACTGGTGTTCAATCCACTGCACTTAGCTACCCCTAATTACTTTCTTTTAAAATAATAGCCATCATGACGCATTATGATCATTCTTCCTTTTCTAGATATTTTCTAACCAATTTTTAAATTATATATTCTAGAGTTATGAATAGTAACTAAAGTCAAACTTATTGGCCTATAGTATATAAAATCCATTGTATTTCCATTGTAATGTTTTCTCTTCTCTTATGTTATGGTGTAACTTGTATTTTCTGTAATAGTGATTTAGCAGTCATCTCTCTCACTGATTTTAATATCTTAGGTATGATTTCTTTTGGTCAGGCCAATAAAATTATTCGAACTCCTGGTTTTAAGAATCAGATTAAATGTTTTCTTCTATAGGAAACCTATTTTAGTGCTTCTAGTTGTGTCTTCTCCTTTAAAGTTGTTTTTCATTTACTCTGTAGGTATCATTTATGTTTTAAATGTAAATTCCTTAACATCAGAGCTATTTTTGGCCTTTTTTTAAATAGATAGAACTTATCAGAGTCCCTGATATATCATAAATGGTTTAATAAATGCTTACTGATTCATTAATATATTTTAATCTATGTTAGCTATTAATTCACCATTGGTTATGATTTTCTGTCTGAAAATTTAAAGATCATTATTTTTGGCAGAAGAAATAAGATGAAAACAAGAATTGATCATTTAATTGATCATTTAATTCAAAGAACTCCCTTTATTTGCATTAGAAATAAGAACAATAATTACATTTCTACTTCATTGCCATCCTGAGGCTATGTTGAACAGATCTAGAGAACATTCTACAAGATTTGTGAGCTCATGGGAACCAAGAATCCTGTTATGACAGCTGGATAATGCTATCTCTGAACAAGGGTTAGACCTCTACATTAGTATGGATAAACATTTCAGTTTCATGCACCTAGGTTATAACTTCCTTGTAACCTTTGCAGAATTGTAGCCTTATTGATTCAGATTTTTCAAGTCTCCAATGGTTCTGTCAAAACCAGTAATAATATGTACAAGTTCAAGCTTCACAGTAAATATATAGTTTAAATGAAAGGCAAATGTACTCATGCATGTTCAAATGAGTTACTCTTTAATACACAAATGGGGATTCTACCACTCAAACTAAATAAGCATTTGTTTTGCATATGTAAGCTCAAAACACATGAAAAGGCTTCCTAGCTCTTCAGTCCCCTTCAACTGAATGAAAATGTCAATGTAGATAGGTTCATAAGAGTTTATGACATAAAGAATTAAAATCATTAATTTGAGGGAAGTGAAAAAGAATCTTACGGGGAGACATTTTTAAAATTAGCATTTATTTCCTTACATAAAATATAAATATTTAACAAACGCATATATCAGTTTCAAATTAGGTGTAATCGCCTGCTCAGAAATGTATATTTCAAAGGAAAAGCTTAATTATAACCAGTCCACTGCCCAAATGGAGACAGTTAGGTCCTGGGATTTTTTTTATGTGAAATATGGAATTGATTCAGCATTATAAAGTCAAATAAAAAGGTTTGTCAAACTCTAGGAATCAATTTAAGGTAAACAACTTGATTCTTGGGAAGCTCACCCAAAGAGGAAATCACAGTCAATTATAGTGGAAAAAAGTATACTTTATCATTGGTTGCCTAAAGCCTTTTGTATGTGTAGGAACTAAAAACTCTCTGCTTTGAGTACAGAAAATTGTGATTAGATGACTGATTTATAAATGCCTCACTCTTTGATATACTTTCAATGACTGCCTTCCCCCAAAAGACACTTTTTCCTCCAAACTGAAAAAGTCAGAATCTTTCCCCCCCAGGTTGGTCACAAATTAATGCTGTGTGTCAGTAACTAAATCTGTATTTGCAGATGGACCAACCAGGATGGGGAAAATGGGGCTCAAGAGAATAGCAAAAAAATAGAAAGAAAAAAATTGTCAATGTGAGGTACATTTTTACTTCCAGGTTGCTCTATGACCTATTGTACCTCATTGTTTCAGAGCACAGTAAACCCAGGAGCATGGTAAATGGTTAAATCTGCCACAACAGTGCCATAAAGTCATGTCTAAATGCTTTGCAAAAGACAAAAATCTTCTGAGTCTGCTTATTATAGCTGAAGAAAGGAGTGATAGCTTACTAAAACTATCCCTTTCTGATTTAGTGATCCATTTTGGTAGCCTTTCTCAACATGAAATTCTGAAATGTCTTATTGGCTACTAAAGGTATAACAAGAACTCTCAATAAAGGTGTGCCCACATTGAGAAAACTTAATATATAAAACTAATATCTGAATATGACTCAAAGAAAATTAGGAGGTAATGTTTCCTGTCACTTAATGATTTTTCAACTTACAAAGGAAATTTTGGTAATCTTTCCTTTAGAGCAAATTCCCTGCCACTTATATTCTATTAGACTTGTGTGATTTCTTTTTTTGTAAGTATTCTCTCCAATAATACAGATCCAAATTCAACCAAGTTTGCTCATCTTCTCATATTTTACTATCCTTCACACTAATGATCCAGTGTCATTGGCCTCCTTGCTGCTTTTTGAACAAAACATTCCATCTCCTAAATCCATGCATTTTCACTGGCTCCCAAATACTTCTGCCTCAAGCTATACTTGGAAATAACACAGACAAACTTTGTGCAAATATCTGCTTCTTCACTTCCAGAATCAAATTCTGCCCTACTTGGCACTTCCCTCTCCTCCAAACAAGGAAAAGACTGAGCTGATCTGTCAGATCACTTTTATTTATAAACCTAAGAGAAAGTTTCTTCCATTAAAGTCCATCTTCCTACAAAGTCAAGCCAAATAAATAAACATGGGAGAACTCCCATAACTAGAAAATGCTCTCTAAGAAGTTGCCACTTCAGAGCGAAGTTAAAGCAGCTTCAATCACTGAAACTTAATAAGGAGTTGTTTTTTGTCCCCTTAGTAAGTTTTTGGTGGATACACTCACACTCTTTTGTGAAGAAAGCTACAACTTGTCAGTCATTCCAAATAAAATGCTTTCACTAAACTCACTGAATAGGTCACAAAACATTAGGATTCATGAGAGAGTATTATGTTTTTAAATCTAGTGATGACCCTGGCCTGGGAGGATAGATTCATGTACATAGTCATGTTCATGCTATCTTCCCACTGACTAATTCTAAATTGTACCCCAATCCTTCAATCCAAGTGACTCTTCATTTTTAATTGTCCTGGAAAAACATGACATAAAATGACTTTTTTCAATTATGTTTAGGTTAATCTCCTAAGGTTGCTCAAGCCACATATTGCTCATCCCTTTTGTATCTCAGTATAAATAATACGTAAGATTGCAAAGGAAAAGAAAATCTGTCCAACAAGATGCTAGAATAAATTGAAGAAAAGTAAGAAAAATTAAGAGCAGGAAAAAGTTGAAAACTAAATAGCTACAACAAGATAAAGAACTTAATTGAATGCAGAATATGGGAAATATTTCATCCATACTGAAACACTATAAACCTTCTAAAATTTATTTTGAACACAAGGAAGGAGCTTCCCACTCTGATGTTCCAGTGATTCCTTCACATTTACATCCATCCTGGCAAGAAACAGAAGAGAAGAAAAGTGGTATATTACACAATTTTGGGAATTCCAGATTAAAGGTTGAGTTTTGTACACAAAAAAAATGGGGTTACACAAAAAAATGGGGTCACACAGCTGCCCATATTGGTTAATTGAGTCCCAAGCTCACTTAATATATGTTGGGGCACATTCCCAGTTCTAGTATTTAAAAATCTCTATAACTAACTCTACAACTCTCACATCTGTCCCTTTGCTGCTAATAATACATACATCACTTTAGTTCAGGACCTCATCACTTCTGGCCTGGATGGGCCAAGCATAATCCATGTTACTGGAAGAGGTATTTTATGTACTAGACCAAAAATCTTGCAAAATATCAAAAATTATTTCCCTCATAGGAATTTTTCATCTTCCACTTAGCTTTTTCACTCTGTTCCAGTCAAATTGAAGATGTGTAACAAATACTTTCTTAAAAACTGAATTTCTCATTAAAGTCTTTAAACAAAACCACTGACCTTAGCAATTAGAATGGAAATATATGTATGGGAGTGATCACTCTGGGTAAGTATTTTAACCTTTATCTTCCTCAGTTTCCTCAGCTGTAAAACTTAATAACCTACCTACCTCCAAGAATTGTTGTGAGGATAAAATCAGATGACATTGTAAATCACATTTTTGCAACCCTTAAAGTGCTATGTAAATGAAAATAATAATTTTCATTGTTATTATATGCACATATGTATACATAAACATACTATATATGCATTTATACATATATGTTGATATATGTATTTTTAAATAATGTATCCTTTCCCAAACCCTTCTGGAGAACTACAATTGTCCTAACTGCTCAGGGCAAATGAACTTATAAATACATATACTTACTCCCAAACATACAAATATATGCACATACACATACATAGATACACAAACACAATACTGATGGATGACCACTTATGTTCTAAAACGAAAGAAAACTGGAGATGTAAAGGGCAGGATACTTAAGTCTCAGTATGATTGATTTAAGCAAGGTATTAACTCAGTGGAATTGGTAAGACAATGGTTATCTAGTTTAGCATGTGAATTCTCTAGTTCATTATGATTGTCCTAGTGATATAATGATTGGTTTATACTCAGTATACTGTAATGATGCAATTGTAATAAAGTATATAAATTGGGACAAACTCAACCAGAGACAGACTTGGGGCAGACAGAGCCTGGAGCTGGCTGGCCTGTCCTCCTACTTCCCTGACTAACACCAAAGTCTTTGTGAAGGGCCTTCACAAAGGAAGCCAAGCCCCAGGTGAAGGGACAGACTGGGAAGGAGATAATAAAGACATTTGTACTTTATCTCTGGCTATTCTCATGGCTATTACTCAGATGAAAGGAAGGCTAGTCCAAAGATCTCCAGAAAGCTAATCCAGAGCATTACACTTATTCTCATCAGATTTGGCTCGAAGAGAAAATATTAGACATAGTTGGTTCACAGAGAAACTTCTCTCACCTCATTGAAAAGAGAGAGGGGAAAAGTAAAAAGGGAAGGGATAGACTAAATAGAAGGGAATACAGAAATAGTAGGGAAAAGGTATAAGAAAGAAGGAGGGACCCTAAGGGGGAAGGGATTCTAAAGGGCAAGGGCTGCTTGAAGCAAGTGGTACCCCTAAGTTAAATACTGGAGAGGGGGGTAAGGAGGAAAGGAAAAAGAAAAATATAATCTGGGGATAATAAGATGGTAGGAAATATAGAATTAATAGTTTTAACCATAAATGTGAATGGGGTGAACTTTCCCATAAAGTGGAGATGGATAGTAGACTGGATTAAAAGCCAGAATCCTACAGTAAAAGGCTGGAGCAGAATCTATTATGCTTCAGGTGAAGTTAAAAACAAACAAACAAACAAATAAATAAACAAACAAATAAGTGAAAATAAATAAATAAATGAATGAATGAATAAAGGCAGGGGTAGCCATTCTAATCTCAGATCAAGCAAAAGTAAAAATTTATCTAATTAAGAGATAAGGAAGGAAACTATGTCTTGCTAAAGGGTAGCATAGACAATGAAGCAATATCAATACTAAACATATATGCACCAAGTGGCATGGCATCTAAATTACTAAAGGAGAAGTTAAGAGAGTTGCAAGAAGAAATAGATAGCAAAACTATAATAGTGGGAGATAACAACCTTTCACTCTCAGAACTAGATACATCAAACCACAAAATAAATTAAAAAAGAAGTTAAAGAAGTAAATAGAATACTAGAAAAGTTAGGTATGATAGATCTTTGGAGAAAACTGAATGGAGACAGAAAGGAGTACACTTTCTTTTCGGCAGTCTGTGGCCATATATTAGGACATAAAGACCTCAAAATCAAATGCAGAAAGGCAAAGATAGCAAATTAATTCTTTTCAGATCACACTGCAATAAAAAATACATTCAATAAAAAGCTAGAGGAAAATAGACCAAGAAGTAATTGGAAACTAAATAATCTCATCCTAAAGAATGAATAGGTGAAACAGCAAATCATAGACACAATTAATAATTTCATCCAAGAGAAGGACAACAATAAGACAAAAAACCAAAATTTGTGGGATGCAGCCAAAGCAGTAATAAGAATAAATTTTCTATCTCTAGAGTCTTACTTGCAAAAAAAAAAAAAAATAGAGAAAGAGAAGATCAACGAATTGGGCTTGCAAATAAAAAAGCTAGAAAAAGAGCAAATTAAAAATCCCCAATCAAATACTAAATTTGAAATTCTAAAAATAAAAGTAGAGATTAATAAAATTGAAAGTAAAAAACACTATTGAATAAATAAATAAAACTAAGAGTTGATTCTATGAAAAAACCAACAAAATAGACAAAGCTTTGGTAAATTTGATTACAAAAAGGAAAGAGGAAAATAAAATTATTAGTTTTTAAAATGATAAAGGAGAACTTTCCACTAATGAACAGGAAATTAGAGCAATATTTAGCAGTTACTTTGCCCAACTTTATGACAATAAATTTGATAATCTAAGTGAAATGGTTGAATACCTACAAAAATATAGGTTGTCCAGATTAACAGAGAAGGAAATAAATTGCTTAAATAGTTCCATTTTAGAAAAAAAAAATAGAACAAGCTATTAATCAGCTCCCTAAGAAAGAATCTCCAGATAGATTTACATGTGAATTCTACCAAACATTTAAAGAACAATTGACTCCAATAATATGTAAACTATTTGAAAAAATAGGGAATGAACACAGATATGGTACTGATACCTAAACCAGGCAGGATGAACAGAGAAAGAAAATTATAGACCAATCTCCCTAATGAATATTGATGCAAAAATTTTAAATGAATTATTAGCAAAGAGATTATAATCATCCCTAGGATAATATAACACAACCAACTAGGATTTATACTAGTAATGCAGGGATGGTTTAATATTAGGAAAACTATTAGCATTTGACTATATCAATTGACTATATCAATAACCAAATTAACAAAACCCAGATGATCATATTAATAGATGCAGAAAAAGCATTTGATAAAATTGAACACCCATTCATATTAAAAACACTAGAGAATATAAGAATAAAGTAACTTTTCCTTAAAATATTCAGTAGCATCTATTCAAAACTATCAGCAAGCTTCATATGTAATGGGGATAAACTGGAACCTTTCCCAATAAGATCAGGAGTGAAACAAATATGCCCACTTTCACCATTATTATTCAATATTTTATTAGAAATCCTAGCTTTGGCAATAAAAAATGAAAAAGTGATTAAAAGAATTAGAATAGGTAATGAAAAAACCAAATTATCAATCTTCGCATATGATATGATGGTATACTTAGAGAACCCAGAGAATCTACTAAAAAGTTATTAGAAATAATCTACAATTTTAGCAAAGTTACAGGATACAAAATATCCATATAAACCATCAATATTTTATACATCACTAACAAAATCCAACAACAAGAGATACAAAAAGAAATTCCATTTAAAATAACTGTTGATATTATAAAATATTTGGGGATCTATCTGCCAAGAGAAAGTCAGGAATTATATGAGCAAAACTACAAAACGCTTTCCACACAAATAAAGTCAGATCTAAGCAATTGGAAAAATATTAAGTGCTCTTGGATAGTTGAGTAAATATAATAAAGATGGCAATACTCCCTAAACTAATCTATTTGTTTAGTGCTATACCAATCAAACCCCCAAGAAACTGTCTTACTAACCTAGAAAAAACAAGAAAATTCATCTAGAAGAACAAAAGGTCAAGATTTTCAAGGGAACTAATGAAAAAAATCAAATGGTGTCCTAGCTATACCAGATCTAAAACTATATAAAGCTTATCAAAACCATTTGATACTGGCTAAGAAATAGATTAGTTGATCAATGGAATAGGTTAGCTTTACAGGACAAAATAGTCAATAACTATAGCAATCTAGTGTTTGACAAACCCAAAGACCCCAGCTTTTGTGCCAATAATTCACTATTTGACAAAAATTTCTGGGAAAATTGGAACCTAGTATGCCTGAAACTAAACATTGACCCACACTTAACACCATATACCAAAATAAGATCAAAATGTGTTCCTGATCTCATAAAGAATGAGATTATAAATAAATTAGAAGAACATAGGATAGTTTACCTCTCAGATCTGTGGAAGAGGAAAGAATTTGTGACCAAAAAAGAACTAGAGATCATTATTGATAACAAAATAGAAAATTTTGATTATATTAAGTTAAAATATTTTTGTACAAACAAAACTAATGCAGAGAAGATTAGAAGGGAAGCAATAAACTGGGAAAACATTTTTACATTCAAAGGTTTTGATAAAGGCCTCATTTACAAAATATATGGAGAATTGACTCAAATTTATAATAGTTCAAGCCATTCTCCAATTGATAAATGGTCAAAGCATATGAACAGACAATTTTCAGATGAAGAAATTGAAATTATTTCTAGTCATATGAAAAGGTGCTCCAAATCATTATTGATCAAAGAAATGCAAATTTAGACAACTCTGAGATATCACTACACACTTCTCAGATGGGCTAAGTTGACAGGAAAAGATAATGAGAAATGTTGGAGGAGATGTGGGAAAACTGGGACATGATACAGTTTTGGTGGAATTGTGAATGAATCCAACCATTCTCAAAAGCAACTTGGAACTATGCTCAAAAAGTTATCAAACTGTGCATACCCTTTGATGCAAAAGTGTTACTATTGGTCTTATATTCCAAAGAGATCTTAAAGAAGTGAAAGGGACCCACATGTGCAAAAATGTTTGTGGCAACCCGTTTGTAGTGATTAGAAACTGGAAATTGAATGGATGCCCATAAGTTGGAGAATGGCTGAATAAATTGTGGTATATGAATGTTATGGGATATTATTGTTCTGTAAGAAATGAGCAGAAGGATAATTTCAGAGAATCCTGGAGAGTCTTTTATGAACTGATGCTAAGTAAAGTAAGCAGAACCAAGAGATCATTATACATGGCAACAAGATTATACAATGATTAATACTGATGGATGTGGATCTCTTCAACAATGAGATGATTCAAACAAATTCCAATTGTTCAGTAAAGAAGAGAATCAGCTACACCCAGAGAGAGAACTATGAGAAATTAGTGTAGACCACAACATAGCATTTACTCTCTTTCCTTTATTGTTTGCTTGCATTTTTTCCTTCTCAGGTTTTTATCTTTATTTCTAGACCCAATTTTCCTTGTGCAGCAAGATAACTGTATAAATATTTAAACATATATTGGATTTAACATATACTTTAACATATTTAACATGTATTGGACTATCTGCCATCTAGGGGAGGAGGTGGGGGGAAGGAAGGGAACAGAAGGTTTTTCAAGGGTCAAGTTGAAAATTTACCCATGCATATGTTTTGTAAATAAAAAAACTATAATAATAATATTTTAAAACATTTATGAAGTAAGGTGTCTTGTTTTAAAAAGAACAGATATGCTTGTCGAATCCCCCCAGTTACCACCAAATCTTTGGCTTTGATGTTCATTTCCTAGCTTTATAAAATCTCTAAATTTTTCTTCAAAGAAGCCTCTTTTATTCATTTGGTCATTACTTTTTTTAAGTTCTTTTACTGTCTGAACTTATCTTTAAGTAGTAGTGTGATAGACAAAGAATGTATTGTTATTATTTGTTTTTAGTCATAATTTATTCTTCATGATCCTTTTGAGGGCTTTTATGGCAAAAATATTGGAATGATTTAGCATTTCCTTCTCTAAAATATTTTACAGATGAGGAAACTGAGCCAAACAAGGTTAACCAACTTCCTCAAGATCACATAGCTATTAAGTATATGAAGCTGGATTTGTACTCAGATATTCCTGACTTTAGTCCCAGTGCTTTATTTAATGTGCCACCTAACTGCCTTAATAGAAAGAATACTAGATGCCAAGTAAGAACAAAGCAGTTGTAATTTTACCCATATTAGTGACTACCCATGGGATCTACAGTTTTAGTTGACCTTTTAGAGGTGTCTAATACTCTTTATGGTTCTAAATCTTACTGTTGTTCTATGGGAAATAAAAAAACACTAAAATTACATTCCATCATCACTAATTTAATCTCATCATATATTATTTTTTGATTGTTCTGCTTTGATATGATTCTTAATTTTTCTCTGCTTAAAAATGTGTCTAATATTTTTGAATAAATGTTTATCTACAAATATGCTCTACTGATGCCTTTGGGGGAGGGAATCATTTTTCTTTCTCTTTTTTGGCATGATGAGAATTCAGCAGAGTTTCTATTTATTAAAACTTCTACACTTTTACTTCATAAATTTCTGTGACATACTGCTATAGTTAATTTATAGAAAACATAAAATTAATACATTGTAAGTCTTACATGTCTACTAAGAATGCTAATTAACTGTCCATGTTTTCTTTCAATGCAGTAATACAATTCACCTCTCATATTTAATAGCAATTTCTTTGTGTGATAAAGAGCTAAATTTAAAATGAACAATGAACTGTTCTGTTCCTCTCAGCAACATATGCAGGTATATAAGTCATAAACCACTGCATGGATTCTATGCCATGTAGTAGACATCTACATCATGCTTGATGGTCTGTAAAATATTCTACATGTTATTTTCCTTTTGAACTTTATAAGGTCCATATGATTTAGTATTTTGTTTTCAGTTCTGTTGTTATTGTTTTAAGCCAGACCTGGGATCCCATCAGTATAGAGCATACCTTGGTGGAAAACCCCCCTCCATCTACATAGATCAACAACTTGTCTGTAACCCATGGTCTTGGATACTTGCCTGGGGCAATGAAAGGTTAAATAATTTTCCTTTGGACACATGGCTATTACATATTAGCAGCAGACCTTGAACCTAAGTGTTCCTCTTGGCTCAAAGGACCAATATTCTATCCATTCTGCTTTATTGTGCTTTCATGTGCTAGATATACAGAATTTTCCTTTCCATTTCAACCAAAAAAAAAAAACTGAAACAGAAAAATTATTAAAAAAACATATCCAAGGCTTCACAGTTCATAAGTGTTACAACCAGGATTTGAAACCAGATCATTTGGCTCTAAATCAAGGCATTTTCCAAGTACATCAGATACACCACAATTCTGTTCCTTCTCTTCTATTTCCATACATGAAAATGACTTCTCAGAAAAGGCTAATCTAACAAGAAGAGAGATTGGTATTGGACCTGGTATTTCACTAATTTAGGGAATTCCTAGCTGAGGAAACTCCTTCTGCCAAAAAAAGGAGTCGTCACCTCTACCAAAAACAGTTTTTAGAGTCAGAGCATTGAGAGGTTAAGTAACTTGTTAAAGAACACATAGCCACTATGTATCAGATATAGCACTTGAATTCATATTTTCCTGGCCTTGAAGCCAATTCTGTAGCTACCAGTTTGTAACTATTAATTTTTCTTATAGTTGCTAAAATACAAATGTAAATGTTTATTAAACCTTGGATGGTTTTGAGAGAACTTTTCTTTCCCATATTTATTGGATTGTCCAAGTCCAAATATCAGACAAAGGAGTCTAACAGAAATCTCTTTAGGATATTAAGATGAAAATATCAATACAAAAATGGTTTTCTTTAGGATTTCTGATTCTTTATCTTCCAAGTTTGAAGGCGTCACAAAAAGATCTAAATCGTTTTGTTTATTTATGGCTGACACTTTGGATGAAAGATAGTCACAGACAGACAAAGAAATAACTCACTTTGTCTGGATGAAAGAGCCTTTACCTGGCTTCAGTAAAAACAAGGCTAACCCCTAGGACTGACTATGAAGCCAACTATGAGGTGTGACTGCAAATTTACCAGCACACTTAGACCTTTTCCTCTGACACAACATCTCCGTCACTTGCCTGCTACTGGACCTGAAATTCCTAATGTAACAACCCCTTTTTTGGCTGAGGATTTTGTATCTCTGGAGATCTTCATTGACGTATGTATTACATATGGGAGCATTTTTTTAAATGCCAATTTGTTTATTAGACCACTTTGCTGATGATATGAAAAGTGGGCAGAAAGCTGTGGGATGATAAAACAGAATAGATAAATTTTGTTGGAAGTTGATTAGAAAGGGAGGCAGTGAAAGAAGAAATAATATTAGAAGAAAAGTCCTATACACTGGTTGCTGTAATTTCAGGAATGCCATGTATGATTGTACATATGTTTAAAAGAGTTGAGAGTCCTAAAAAAATCAGTGCTCCATGCTAAGACACAGTTTGCCTTGGGACAGGGGTGAGTTTGCCTAGTGGACATGTGAGATGCTGAAGAAAAGCTGTCCATGATACATTTTACTTGTATCTGGCCCCCGAAAGTAATCATGCATTTTCTTAAATTGTCCATAGAAAAGCCAAATGCCTCTCTTGGTCACTACAGTATTAGATAAATATAAAATTTTAGTTCTAAAAATTCACAGTTATAACCTGGCTGGTAACAATGTAGCTTATTTTAGTACATCACAGAGAAGACTGGTTAGATAGTAATTACAGTATGTGATCAACTTTTAAGACCAAATCATAACTAGAAAAAGAAAACTGTCTCATTTTTGAAAAACCATTTAACATTTCAGTCATTTTAGCCCACTCCCTTTATGTTTAGAGAGTTATAAAATTGACCAATAAATGCTTTTTTCTCAGAATATTATGAGTCTAATTACTTCTAGTTATTTTTATTTTAAATGCAAATGTTTTATCTCAGAACTATGAAAAGGGAGTGGGGAAACAAGCTATGAAGAAACATTTGGATTATAACACTTTGTTAGCATTTCTTGAAGATAAAATAAAATTTCTACAATGTTTCCAAACCAAAAACAGCACTTCTTTTTAAATCTGATTTAACTTTTACAATAAAATATTTGTGAAGCATTTTTGGGTCCAATTTTCACTAGCTCTCCTGACACTAAGTTTGTTCACTGAGGTACACCTCAATCACCTCAAATACATCACTGGTGATGGCTGAGTTGGAGCATATCTCAAACTGTAACCAAATAACTGAGACATTAGGACTCCTAAAGGAGCTAAGAAGAAAGATCATATCAGGAATGATGGACTATTTTTGGATGTTTCAGATTGAAGTAGCACAACCTAGAGAATAAGCTAAATACCTTATCTTCATTCTCCTACTTGTTCTTCCTATCTGAGACATGATAGAGCGTTTGGGACTGCTTTGGAAGAATGATGAAGGAAATGTTAAAGTTATTCCCACATCTTCTTGGAAGAGTAACAGACAGCATCTGAGCACTCTCCTTCCTGATGACCTGGTAAGAAAAACTATTTCATTAGGACGCAAATAATATTTTCCATTGAGAAACTAATGTCATGCAATCAACAGGTACTTATTATATGCTTACTCTATACGAGAAACTGCAGCAGTACTGGGGATCATAGAAAAATTAAACATTTTGATATAGCAAGAATCTTATATTCTAATAGATTTTGACATCTATAAGTAAAAGAATATACAAAATAAATTCAAGGTAATTTCAGTAAGGAATTGGTAAGATCCAGAATATTCTTTGTAGGAGGCAGCATCTGAGCTGAACTTGGAAAGGAAGCTAGGAATTCTATGAGAGAAAGATGAAGAGGGAGGGCATTCCAGGTATAGATTACAGTCTGTGTAAAAGTATAGAAAGGAAAGATGGAATGTCTGCATTAAATGTGTTGTTGTTCTTCAGTTGTTTGAGTCTTTATGACTCCATCTGAGATTTCCTTGGCAAATTTCCCAGAATGGTTTGCCATTTCTTTCTCCAGCTCATTTTACAGATGAGAAAACTAAGGTAAATAAGATTAAGTGACTTGACCAGGTTCACACTGTTAATTACATGTCTGATTCCAGGTTTGAACTCAAGAAAATGAGTCTTCCTGATTCTTGGTATGGCACTTTATCTACTATGGCATCACCTGGCCATCCCAAATTAAATATAGATGCAACATGAAAAAGTCAAAGGAGAAATGTCTTGCTCATTAATTTGATACTAGATTAAGCCAAATGTGTCCAGCACATTAAGTGTCTGTGCTCAAATTCTATACCTTTGCTCATGTTATCTCCTCCTCCTCACCCTTTTCCTACACTGACTGCCCTTCCCATGCCTACTTTTCCTTATCCAAGTAATCTTACATTTTGTTCTTACCTCAAGGTCTACTCCTAGATTTTTATTCTCCTAAAAGCTTTTTTTAGACTTACCCTATTCTTATATTGTCTTTTTGTTATTGCTTTATTTTTTCCTGAGCATAGGCTTAAGACTTGTCTATAATCTGACCTCAGTATGTTGTGCCCATTTTATTAAACATTACTTCACAAAATTTCTCTAATGATTTCATGTGAGTGCTCATTTGTTGGCACGGAAACAAGGGGATGCAGATAGGAGTTAGCCTGTATAACTTCTAAGCTTCCTTCTGGCTCAGAGACTCTTTGATTCTTTAAGTTTTGTTTCCTCAGCCTGTAAACTTAAAGACAGGGACCTGGTCTTCTATTATTGCTTAGAATAGTCATATTTTTTATTTTTATAGCTTTTTATTTTTTAAATATATGCAAAGATAGTTTTCAACATCCACCCTTGTAAAACCTTATAGAACAGTCATATTACATATATACATATATATGCATATATATATTCATTAATTCACAATTCATTAAAGATTTGTTTAGTGAAAAAGATCCTTTTTCTGGCAGAAAATTGTCAGAGGACATATATAAGCAGAGGGCAGACTGCTGGACCTGAAATCAGGAAGACCCAAGTTTGAATTTGGCTTCAAATATTTTCTAACTATGTGATTCTGAACAAGTCATTTATTCTGTCTCCCTCAGTTTACTCATTTGTAAAATCGGGATACTAGTAGCACTAGCTTCCAAGGGTTGTTGTCAGAATTCAAAAAAGTAATGTTTGTAAAGTGCTTAATACATTGTTCATTTAGAAAAAATCTTCCTTTTTTCTCATGGGAATGATTGAATTTCTTAGTAAAACAAATAGAATGTATACAAAGTAAAAAAATACAGAGCATGAGAGGTGTAAGCTTAGCACAAATATGTAATGGATATGCTTTTTTAAAAAATCATGTATAGCTAGCTAGTTCTGATTGCAAAAAATGTATTCTCTTTGTTAATTATTCCACTAAAATTATACAAACTGCATTTAATATTTGAAAATTATATTTAAGAGGAGAAAGGAGTAGTCTTGTGTGGCCTGATAGTATCATCAGTGTTGGCAAATACGACAAAGGAAACCCAGCTGTGTTTGGGAGAAAACAGGGAGAATGTCCAGTTGTAAAATAATGAAAAGGCTGATTTTTTTTTCTAAAATCACTAGCAAGGAATCCTGGTGCACGTGCACTTTCCTTGGGGACTGCAATGAGATTTGGCTGACATGATGATAACTGGTCAGAGGGGAAAAGAGATTCGCCAAAATCTCAATGAACTCCAGATCTGAGTCTGTTCTAGTGTTTTGCCCTTATCTTGGAATCTTTCTTCTCCCTCATGTCTCATATCTAATAACTTACAGAGTCCTGTTGATTCTACCCTCAGTATCCTAGGCATCTACCACCTCCTTTCTAGTTCCCCAGGATATGTAGGAGTTTGCTGACAGGATTTCTTTCTTGGGAATCCTGCCTTGAACCTGAGCCACTCTCTCATTGATTGACCAACTGTGGGTTCCAGGCCAATCCCCATCCTGGTCCTGATTGACTCAGAATGAATGTAAATGGCAATCGGTTCTGATTTGGCCAAAGACCCTGAGCGTCTTCCCCTCCAAGATTCGTTTATTTATTTATTGAACTAGGTAAAGGAGTCTAATTATGGAATGGGTGTGGCCTCAGTCAAAATGGGACTTGTTAAGGATTTTAACTTAAAAATTCAGTCATCTTGATCTATACCTGGCCATTGGACCCAGATGACTCTGGAAGGAAAAGTGAGAAAGTAGACCTTGCACAGCCCTCCCTCACTTAAATCAAATTCACTTGCATGTTATGGCATCACCTCCCTGATATCATGATCTTTTTCAAGAATGAAGGACAAATAAGTTCTTCCCACTTGGAATAGACATTCATCTCTTAATGGTTCTCTTCTATTCTGATACAGGATACACAGTAATTTTAAAATTAATCTATTCTTCAAGTCACTTTTTTCTGATTTTGAAAAAAATTCTTGAATTTCATTATTCAATAAACAATGTCAAAGTGTTATAATGGAAAGAGTTCTGAATTAAAATCTAAGTACCTGCCTTAATACAATCATTCTTCTGCTACTTGTTTGCCCTTAAACACCTAAATTCTGAGGGCCTATATTTCCTAAATCATATAATCAGAATGCTAAACTTAATGAGTCTCAAAGTGTTCCCTCAATTTATTGCTTTTAATTCTACATGTATCCCATTCTTCACAGGCCAGTCAGTTATATTCCTTCTGCGCAAATTTGTTAGTCACTCCACTATTCAGTAACCTTCAGTAGCATCCTATGACTTAGTGACTAAATTTTCAGTACTTTTGAATGTATTTCAAAGGCCTCTGGAACCACCTTTTAGCCTTCTCCCTCTTCCATAAAATTTATGCTCCTATCAAAGATGACATTCTGTTACTATAAATTCCCAGCACTTTACTCTCTCTTATCCTTTGCTAATATTAGACCTGCATTAGCCTTTCCAATTCCTTTCCTTAGTAAAGTCCTACACATCCCTTAAAGCCAAATTCAAATACTATTGACTCTAGAAAAGCTTCTCTGATGCCCTCAGTTGATAAAGGTCCTCCCGCTGTCTGATCTCACCTAACACTTCTTTTCACTTTTCTTCTTTTAAAATTGATTTTATTTTTAATTTATGGAATAAAACAAGGATTTTTATTACATGGTATAATAAATAAACAAACAAACAAACAAATAAATAAACAAATAAATAAACAAATAAATAAATAAATGAAATTGAATATCTATTTTGTGTAACTATTTCTTTTAACTATATAATAAAGCTGGCATAATTTTTTTCTCTTTATTTCTTCCTTCCCCCATCTCCATCATAGAGATGGCTACCAGATCACCTTTCTTGCTCATTTATTTTTATTGCATTATTTATCCATGTGTTCTATTTTCCTAATAAATATCAAGTCTCATGAAGAAACTATATCTTACCAACACTTTAAATAAATACAAATAATAAATATAAATAAAACAAACAATAAGACAAATAAATAAATATAACAAAAAATAACAAGATTTGGAGTGGAACACCTTGGTCTGTCATATGCTTATGTGATTTGGAGCAAGTTACACAAAGCTCTGTGACATTCAATTTCCTCATCTATATCTTCTCTACATTTTCCATAGAGAAGTTGTGAGGAATAAATTAATTATGAAAATAATTGTGTAAATTGTATAATGCTATGTAAATGTGAGTTATTGCTGTAATTGGCTTGCTGTTGCTCAGTTACTTCAGTTTCCTCTTTATGCTAACAATGTATGCCATAATCATACTATTCCCTCAAATGATTTCCTCAGTAAGGAGATTGTCCTCAATCAGTTGTATTGGAATTTTTAAGGCAATAGTTTGCCTTTTTTTTTCAAAGATATATCTTCCACTCCAATACATTAAAAGATAAGCCTACAATGATTCTTTTAAGAGCCAGAGTTTTGAAAGTTTAAATTTTGCTTCATGACCTTTCCGCTATTTGCTAACTATATTTATGACTTTCCTCAAGAAGTTTTAGGAATATTTAAACAAATCCTTACCAAATCTAAAGCAGGCAGAAAGACATAATCTGAAAGGCACTATATTAATCTTTAAACTGAAGCATAGATCTTTTTGGAGGGACCCATGAACAGCTTCTGTGACATTTGAAGAAAAACTATATATATATACATACATAGATGTGCATATACATAATATGTATATGTATACTCACATGTACATTCATAACACATATATGTACACTCAACAATGCATAGTATACATATAGTCATATGTACGTGCATAATGCACATACTCATATACTCACATTTATAACACATATACACTCCCGTCTATATGTGATACACACACATATATACACATAAACTATATGCACACAAACTCACACATATATATAATACAATATACATGTGCTCACATGTATATGCACAATGCAATACATATGTACACATATAAACAAGCATATATAATAATATATGTATATGATTATATAAGCAACTTGTATGTAAATATGTATTATCTTGAAAGAGAAATACTATATCATACATAGTCCTATATGGCTTTGCTATTTGCATCTTTCATAACCTCTAAGTTATCTTTGGGATAATTTTATAACATCTAGGTTATGGACTTTCAGGAACTTTTATCAGATAATTTGAAGGGACGTTTTAATAATATAATCATATATCCTATATGTGAATATATTGCATATATGTATATATTACACATAAAATCAGACAGGAAAATTGGCAACAAATGTCTTAGAAAATTGGCAGAGGGCACTGAGAAAAGTTATTTGACTTTTTTCATGTTTACACAGCTAGAATATTCAGAAACACAGCTTGAACTAAGACCTTCTGATTTTAAACCTAGAACCTTAACCATTTTACCATTGTTTCTCAGTAATAATTCTTCAATTCAAAGCATTGACAAGCCTTCTTGTCAATTCCAGAAGTATTTAGTCAATGGTTGCGCTATAAGTGCTAGTTGGTGATATAACTATGCTTTTGCCATCAGTGAGACTGCCCAGGACTGCCAAGTGGTTCATATGAAATGAAGGACTCTCCTGCTTTTGGTTTCAATTTAAATCCAATCAATCCAATTCTGATTCCCTAGTGGAGTGGAGAGGGGGAGTGAAAGGAGGAGGTAGATATGAAGACTGCTTCATCTTTTTTGAGTGGAGACCTGAAGAAGTTATAGAAGAAACTGTCAATATTTTATCTCTCATCTCCCAAAGCAAAAAATAATCAACCTCTGTAGCAATAAGAATTATTGCTTTTACCTGTTTGGAGCAGCAGATTAAATCTCAGCTACATGTGTTTTCAGAAATATGTTAATAAGTAATTTAATTTGTGAAGTAGGAACCTAGGGGAAAAATTTATGCCATATACTTGAACCATGAGTTTCTATTTTTTTATTAATAAAGGTAATAATTAATGCTATGGGAGGCTTTTTTCATTTAGAAAAGAAAAGTACATGACTTCCTTTAGTTCACAATGCCACATGAAATTCTGTTTATGGCTCTGTTGGGTGTGAGTTTCTCCTAGCCTATAATCTACCTTTGACCTGCCTTTATAATTTCTAGGATGCTGTCAAGTTTTATATGAATCCTCAGTAAATTTTAATGGATAATTCAAAATCTCCACTTATACATAACTCATACAATATTCAGGCTATCTTTAGCTCTTTTCTACTAGTATTTTATTCATGGCTAGTAGAATAATTTAACTTATTTCCTTGGCCTAAGTAAAGAGCATCCCTCAATTTAATTGCCCTTACTATTAATTACCCTTTACACTGAAAAGGTGATTTGAGGAAGGCTTATAGATACTAATAAAGATCAGTTACCTCCTTGGATAAAAAATAACATCAGGATAATGTCCTATTGCTGGTAATTGGCAGAACATGGGTGACTGGAACTTGAGACTTGCATGCTTGTGACAGAATATGTAAAGAGCGTGAAATATATAAAAAAATGAAATGTGAATAGTGTTAGTTCAAAGAATTAGGAATAGTGATAAGTAACATAACTGTGTTAGCCCAGACATTGGAAATTAGTATGTATAAATGGGTACATATATTCAATGCCCCAGATAATTAGAGAATGCCTCAATATTAAGTCTGTTGGGTAAATTGGAAATTTGGAGAAAGTAGGTACTGGGACTAAAGAAAGGCTAGCTTGTTCCCATCTATAAGCCCTTAAATTGGATACGTTTTGAATTCTAAATATTAACTCCCATGAAATAATTCTTGAATTACTTGAATACTTGATTTTAGGGATTTATGATGATTAAGCCCTAGAAAATATAGATATCTGGTTGTCATAAGCTTCCAATGGTCTCAAGAAGGAAAAAAGAGTACCCAAGGAGAAACTAATAGATAAGGGGACTGCCTATGAGGAGAGTGGTAGCTAGAAATACTTTCATTTGTGGCAAATGTGACCAGGGAAAGAGGAAGCATATTCTGGAACATTTATGCTCTATCCTGCTGAAAGTATAACCTCCTTAGAAAAGAAATTCATCTCCTGTTGCTGAGAGAAGAACTGAGAAGGGTAGAAAGCCCTTTCCTAAGGTATTCTTAGGTCGTTTAAACTTCTTACCATGTGGCACAGCCACCTTGTCCTTGCTATAATTCTGTATTTGAGCAAAACAGGCATCAATTAATAAAGCACTTATGTGTTTTAATAGTTCAATGTCTCTTTAATTGATCCTATTTCTTATGTTCATTTCAGATTTGAAAAGCTTGGAGAAATGAAAGAGGTATGTTTAGTTACTTTGGACTCAATTCTTAGACTGTGGTGAATAGTCCTCTTCCCTTTCAATCAGTATGTTATAGGTCCAACTCTCTAACCTGTTGCTATGGAGATCATCTAAAGAAAATAAGCAGTTTCAAACTCTGTCTTATTTTTCCTCTAGGACTTAAAGGATGGGAGTGTACTTAATAGTGTAGCCAATAAGACCATTTCCTTGATATCTCCATAAATGACACAAAAGTTAAAATGAGTCAATTGTGCAAGATTGGGATTGGTTTATTAAGCCATAACCATTTATTAACAAGAAATTGATGGGCTCACTAAACAAGTCATTCAAATTATTTTGGCTATCATAAATGTTAGGAATATGATTGCTGGTAAGGTGATCTTATCAGTTTCTCATCAACTAATTTACATGTCAGAGAAAAAGAAAAACTAGAAAAGGCCAAAGACCTCACTTGGAACATGATATATTTCTATGCAAAATTAATGGGGAGTCAGGAAGAGTTGATTTAGTACTCTTCCTCTGCTTAATAAGAGTAAGCTTTCTGAGTCCGTACTTTCAATGATAATCATTCCAGAAAACAGTCTTGTACCAGTGGGGAAGGTAGAAAGAGAATCTTGCTTTTTCACTCCTTGAAGTGGAGCTCTTGGACATACAAGACAAGTAAACAGTCATAAAGAACTTAATGGACTCTTACATCCTATTATTTGTTATTATATAGATATATCTATTATATAAAATATGCTTTATAATGCATAGCATGGAGGATGGCATACTAAAAATATTAATGTTAAAAAACTGATAAAATATGTCTGAGAAAAACTAAATGCATGATGTTTATATGTGGTTATTTACAAACAATACCTTGCAATTAGTTCATTTTAATTATATCAGAACTCCGTAAAATTCGTAATATTGTAATTACCTGTTTATATCAGTTCTCTTTGAAATCCTTATGTTTCATAGGGATAATATACTGCTAGAGGTAATTTGCTACCCTGCAATTTATTGTTGCATTTTATTCAAATAAGGTAGAAAATTACCTCTATAAATTACTTTAAAGAAAAATACCTAATAATATTGTAATGAGTTTCTCAAATGTTAAGGGAAATCTTTTGTAGCTAAGATCATTGAGATAATCTTTTAAACTACAGTTGAATAACAGACAGAATTTTAAATTATTAACTATTTCTTACAATGATTTATCAGTATTCTACAAATATATAGTTACCCTGAACTCCAGAGGGTCACCAATAAGATGAAGCTGTTGTTAGAGGAAAAATATTATATTTGAGTGTCTCTTCTAAAAGAAAAATGTTGCTCCAGCGATAAGGATTTTGTCCCTAGGCATATCCTCAGGAATTGAAGACCATATGGAAGAAATGGCCCTTGGTGAACTCTTTCCAAGTCATCAACAATCCCTGGAAAATTCCTTGGGACTCTGTTTTGTTGTATAATTAATCACTCAGAAGAACCTATCATCTTTCAGTGGTGTGCATATATGTGTGCAGATACATGTCTAGGTATCTATGTATGTTCTTTGTTTAGTGGGACAAACATTCAAATAAGACTCATGCCACAGTAAATTTTTTTGACAGGCAACTAAAAGATACCTTATTTCTTCATTTGCAGTTAAGAACAATATCTTATAACTATCACAAGTGACTATAAAATAATTTAAAACTCCAGAGAACATAGAAATACATCATGACCACATAGTGAGCTACATATAACCAGATTTCGGTAATTAGCAAGAAGAGGTATTATAGTATTGTCATCTTTACTGAAAATTTCCATCATCATTGCCATTATCACTAGTTATGTTGATATAAAAGCCCACAGACAAAAGAATTCATGTGATGTTTTTCCTGATGTCTTGGACAAATCATTTAACCTCTCATGTTCACAGTTTCTTCTTCTGTAAAAATCTATGAAAGGTTATTTCCTACTCAATCTATTATCTTATCTATGAGAGGATCATTTGTACATATATACACACATATACTATATATATAAAACCTATGTGTGTATATATATATATATATATATTCACATTTATACAGACATTTATATTTAATATGTACATATACAAGCATACAGACACATACAAAACATACTGAACCCGAACCTTGGAATACAGAACTTCCTAATAAGGAAACTATCCCTTTCAATAAAGATTGGCTCGAGCTGATCTGCCACTCTGCAATTTATATTCTCAGAGTGGAGTTGCCTGAGATTGTGAGAGCCTAAATAACTTCCCTAGGGTCATGGCTTATCCTTCATTTTTGAAGAGAAACATGACATCAGGAAAGTGATGTCATGATTTGCAAGTGAATTGGATTTATGTGAGGGAGAGCTGTGCAAAGTCACCAATCTCACTTTCTTCCCCAGAGTTATCTGAGAAGGATACTTCTTGGAGACCTTCAAGTAAAAGATGGATGTCTAATTGTCAGGTATCTTGTATTAGGAATTTCTTTGGTGTATAGATTGGAGTAGATGTGCATTGAGATCCAAATCAACTCTCAATCCTGTTAATTCATGTAGAAAGAAAAGTAATATTACATTTCTGCACCAAAATATAACAACACAATTGGACTATTCCCTAGCTTTCCTAACCTAGTTCCTTTCTTTTCTATCTTTGGACCTTCTCTCCATTGCTCACCAAAAGACAAAGTAGTATTTTTTTAAATAATAATTTTATTGAAGTTTTAAAATTCAGTGCATTTTCTAACAAATACATCCCATAGATTCTTCTCTTGTAACAAAGAAGTACTCTTAAACAAAGCAAGAAAACACATTAACTATATCTGGTAGTATGTGCCTTACTTTGCATTTGTGGTTCATTATTCAGAGACACAGCGAGAGGTGGAGACAGAGAAATAGAGAGAGATACAGAGGCAGGCCCAGAGAGAAATAGAGAGAGATAATGGGAGACAGACATTAAATTTGGCAATTGTGTTTATATAAACTGTGATTTTTTAGTGTTGCTTTTTCTTTATATTACTATGGAAATTATGTTTATGATTCCTTTTATTTTGATCTGCAACAAGTTTCCCCAAGATTTTCTGAAACTTTTATATTCATTGTTTCTTAAAACATAGTAATATCACATTCATATGACCATTTAAAATACTCTTCTAAATAAAATACTCTTAATAAAATACATTTAAAATACTCTTCTAAAAATTTATTTCTAATATCTGTATGCATGAACTGAGTCTTCTCCCAGGAATTTCCAAGAATTCTATTCATAGAGCTGGAAAGGAAATTTTCATTTAATAACAGACACTTTCTTGTCCTGGCTCTCAATTTCTGTCAACTCTATTCAGCTTACTTTGTCTTTCTCATTTCTTTGAGTGGAAATCAAGCCACCAATTGGTCAAAGTCCATTACAGATTCAATTAAAAGATTTTGAATGATTGTTGTATGTCTCTTTTCTATGACTTAATCTAAGAAAAAGAAAAGACCTTTAAAATTCTGATGGGAGAGGGAGATGGACAGCTTTTTAATAGTCTATGGCCCATTTATTAGATAAAGACATTATTAACCTATTATTAGAAATGTTTAACATAGGAATCATGATATCTAAGTTTAGAAAAAAATAAATAATATTCTGTTCCACCTGAAAAAGCTACATATGTACTATGAAGTTCATAAAGTAAACAATATGGGACTTGTATTCAAATTTTTTTTTACTTAATATGGTCCATAATTTCTGGTTATTTTTCATATTATGTGCCCACCAAAAGCATGGTAAGATAAAATTAAGCATAAAATACCTCAATTTTCAAATAATTTTAAAATATTAATAAGCTTGCAAATTTATATTTTAAATACATTGTATTAATTAATTAATATTAAATTAGTTTAAATCATTTTGTGCCTTAATAATCAATTCTAAAATACACTAATAAAATATGAAATACATTGTGAAGCTCACTGCTAAATTATCTTTATAAGTAAAATAGAGGATGCATTAGTACAAAGTCTAACCTAATGACTATGTAAGCAGAATACATTCAAGTCATAGGTATGAACTATAAAAGTAGGAAGAAGTAATGAATTCATGGTTGCTCCCATAGAAAAAAAACTTAAGTGAAAGATGGACATGTGATAAGAAGGCTAGTTTGCATTTTTAGGTGTATGTTAAAATCCAAAAAAGGTAAGAAATGTCCTATTGTTTTATTCATACATAACTGCCTAGCCAAATTAATAAACATTTAAGTACTATTTGCTCAGCACTGTGCTAAAAATTGGGGATAGAAATAATAACAAAAACATAGCCCTTATCCCTAAGGAATTTGCATTCTAGTGTGGGAGACAACATGAGAATAATTATTTAGAGCAGTTTTTAACTTGGGGAATCTTTTTAAAAAAAATTGTTTATAACTGTATCTGAATATAATTGATGTCCTTTGTGCTAGATGGTCACTGAGTTCCCTTACTGTCTATATTTTAGGAAGACAAAGAGATAGACATGTAAACACATTATGTATGCATTACATCCATGCATAAATTTATGGTATAGGCAAGATCATTTGAGACCATTTACTTATTGTACAAATATATGAGACACACATTGTATGTAATTAAATATACATATATACACACATACATATATATATACATATATATACAAATATATACTTGTGCTTATATACACATATACACTTATATACAATAACAGACACACACATATACACACATATTATTAATCATCTCCTCTGGGCTTTCACTATATTGCCATTTCTTGGTTCTCCCTTTTCTTGGCCAGAAACTCTGACCATCTTCTCCTCCAATATTCTTTCATTTATTTATTTAGATTATTTTTGGACTAAGTGATAGAGGAGATTGTTTGCCTCAATTGCTACCTAGTCTAAATCACTGAAGAGGTTCAGTCTTAGTCAAACTGAGCATAATAACATCACATTCATATGGATATATATATATATATATATATATATATATATATATATATATATGTAAATTAAAAGTAGAGGGGAGGTGGTTTAGAGAGTGAAATAACTATGCAGATGTAAGGGAAGGAAAGGTGGGAAGATTTCATGTAAGAATTTACATGACCTGAGCTTTGAAGAAAATTAAAGTTTGGAAGAGACTGTAAGTATCAAATTTCATGGTTGCTACCATATCCATCAGATTATAATCTACATAATAAAAATGTATAATGGAATAAACTGACTATAAATTATCAATAACATTTACCTCTAAAAATCTGCAATGTGACATTTTCATAATAAAGGATTAAATCAATCACTCTGGGGTTGAAAGTAAACTATTCATCTTGTATTCTTCTTTAGAGATGGTCAGTTTTTGTAGACCAGAAGTCTAAGGGTGTTGGGCAAAGAGAGCTTTTCAGAATTTTACAAAGAAAGTGTTGGACCAGAATGAGGTCCCCTTTGCCAGAATTTTAAGTTGTAGATTAATCATAAAACTGACTTCTTTTTTTAATTGTAACATCAAAGCCATATGTAATGGTTCCTAAGGAGAAATAAGATAATTACTAAGACAGCAGCACAAATAAATTTTTTTTATGTTTACAGTAAGATAGGCAAAAAATCAAAGAATATAATAATAGCATCCAATAAAACCAATAGTAGACCTCACATGTGATTTAAAGAGCCCACAAATGAAGACTCTGGAGAGAAAAGGTTCTTCAAAAGTCAGTGTAAAACAGATGAAATTGTCCTGTTACTAGAGCTGCACAAAATGCCGTTTTTCTTACATCTTGCCTAAACCATCTTACTAAATGTCTGTTAGAGTATTTATAGATATCTATTGATAGACAGACATACACATATATAAGTAGATATAAATGTTTCTACATGTATAGATATAGATATATAATAAATATATATGTTTATATCTGTGTGTATAAAATATATACTTAGATATAGGGCATACATATACATAAATATGCATACAGATAGGGATATGTTGTCATCCAGAAAACAGAAAGAAGCAAACTATAATGCTATTGAAGGACCAATTTCTTCTGAAGGTAGTTCTATCATTTTACCTTGAATTTGAAATTCCATTCTATTAAGTTTCAATTGAATGAATGTATCAATTAAGTTACCATCCTGGAAAGAGGTTGTCAATACCTCTTAATAAAAAAGAGTGCTGTAATATACAGACCAAGAACTATAGTATGTAAATACTAATTTAATGATATAAAATCAATTTTTCTATTTTCACATCATGGTTTTGCTTTTCCATTCTAATTATTATATCTTAGGGAAGTCATTCCATCTCTGAGTCTTTTCATGGGATCCATTCAGTGACTGGTTTTTTACCATCTTATTCCTTTTGTAATATCCATTTTAAGGTTATTACTCTATTTACCATGAACTTAACAAAATTTTTCTATTTCATTTCATAATTCTCTAAACCTTTAATCTAAATCTTACTTAAAGATTAAGGTTCCATTTTTACAAAAATATAATCTAATGAAAGGATCACTGCACTTGAAGTAAGACAACCCATAATCAAGTTTCAAACGTACCATTTATTCACCATTTGATGATAAGGTAAGTCACAAGATTTATGATCTGTTTAAATTCCTTTATTGGTAAAAATAAGAGAATATGAAAGCTTTATAAGTCATGAAGTATTATATTGCTATTAATATATTAATAAATTTAACTTATTGTGAATATTAATGAAATAGTATAGGTTCTCTAAGGTTATAATCTCTATTACAGCTATAATATTTTCTGACTCTAATATTCAGTTTCCATCTTTGGATTGCCTTTTCTCATTTGAAAAATAAGAAAAGTGGTCTAGTTGATCTCAAATGTCCCTTTGGAGTTTTAAATTTTATAAAGGCCTTTAAGATTACAATAAATAGGCCCTATGCTTAAAGAGATCCCCAAAGTATATCCTGGACTCTTTCTGTTCATTTCAGCAAAAAAGTGAGAGATTTCTGGGGTACGTGCTATGCATACCAGAAGAGGTAAGATCTGCTTGGGGACAAAACCAGAGAAGTTGCCAAGAAACTATAAGAACTTGGCTTTAATACTCAAGGAGGCCACCATGAGAATTTATATTAACAAGAAACGTTTCTCATCAGGAATGCTTTCATTCAAAAAAAGAGCTTATTGGGTGTGGTAGTTAAGATGAAGATACAGAGGGCAACTGTCATCCCTGGAACTAGCCATAGTACATCCAAAGGTATATTTTACAAGTTCCAGAAAAATATGCCCATGTATCTTTCACTCAGCTTCTGAGATGTTCAGATTGGTGATGAGTTGGTAGCAAATTTCAATGTTGAAGATCATCAAGGCAAAAGAACAAGAAGCAATTCCAGATTTTCTGAGACTCTCTCTGAAGCATACAACCAAGTAACAGTGTAAAGCAACTGAACTGACCTGTTTAGCTCACTTGGAAAAGATATTTTCTAAAGATATTCCTCATAAGAAAGGAAGGGATTATATAAAGTGATCCTTTCTTGTGATTAATCAATCAGTAAGTATTTCTTAAGTATCTAAGCTGACCAAGGCATTATGAATAGAAACATAAAATAGACCCTGGTTGACTTTGGCTTTTTTAATGTATATTCATTACTGAGTTTCTAAATTTTTTCTGTCATCTTCTGTCGTTCACATATCATTTGCAGCTTCTGCAAAATTCCCCCAAATTGTTCATTAATTTCTTATGGCAATCTGTTAGGATTACTAAGTGAGAACTCAGGTTGTCTGGACAGTGACAAGGTGAGAATTCAGGTTTTCTGGACAATTACAAGGTGAGAACTCAGGTTGACTTGATAGAGGGGGCAAGCTCATTGGCTGGGGTGGTTCTTCCCAGAAGCCCTTGCATTATCCCACGCCCATTCTCTGGGAGGATAAAAGAGATAGCACTGGGCCCAGAGAGCAGATCGGCCTGGAGAAGGATAAGAGCTGGAGGAGATTCAGAGCCAGGATTCAAGAGAAAGACTCTGCATTGCATCAGGCTTGACGGGGCTCTCTGCAGGAAGGGAAGTCACTTCTATGGATAAGAGTTAACAGCAACTGCCTGGAGACAACGGTTCGTTACAGGAAGACGAATCTGTCGGAGAGATTTGAGTAGAAAGCACAGCAGATCTCTTCCCAGAGAGCGATCCAGCAGCTTCTGGAGACGACAGCTCGCTACAGCAATCCATGAAATATCAAAACCTTGATGGAGAAAGTTACTGTGTAGAAAGGATAACTACAATATTTCATCAGGCTTTTCTTGGTTCTCATTGCTGACACAGTGGCTAGTTGCTGCAGTCATGGATAAGATACTAGAATGTTGATGAGAAGTCTATGGTCCTTTGGATCCATAATTCAAAGTGTATTCCTTTGACCAACAAATGAAGGTGGCAGGGATCAAGCCAAACCAAAAGCCCCAGATGTCAAGGCAAGTGCCCTAAGCCAAACTTAGCATTTCTTGTGTTGCATAAGGACTAGAAGACTGAATTGATTTACTCTCAACCCCCATCTTTACTTTTTTAGCAGCTGGTAAAAATATTACTTCTTCTACAATTCCTAGTAAATGTGTTGACATGTCATTATATTCTTATGGAAGTTTGCCCACAATCACCCAAGTTATTTTCACAGAAACTAGCATTGCACATTAAAATCTGGGTCTTTTCCCTTTGTGCTAAATTGTCACACTAAACTCAGCATGTATCTTACAGGTAGATATCTAGCCAATTTATAAATAGAACCTTCTTGTCTCACATTGCTACTCTGGAAACTTCCATTTTTGGGACTCTTCTTAATTTGTGACTCCTTCCTGAGGGCACTAGTTTGAAAAGGATCCCAACCATGTTTCACCTTACTTTTAATTCAGCTGGGAAATCTCTGTCCTGGGACTCTTCTCTCCTCACTAGTGCCTCCCTCCTTGGGAATTACATTTGAAAAAGATCCTTGAAATATTTCAGTTCTTTCTCACCTCCCACAGTTTTCTAGTATTTCTATCTATGTATTCCATTAGAATATAAACTTCTTAAAATAGGGATTGTTTTCTTGTTTATATTTCTATCTTTACCAGGTTGCATCTGCTGCCCTAATTCAAGACGAGTGAATGCATGTGTGGTACCTTCCCAATCCTATCTGTGGCTGAAGCTTCTTCTAATGATTTTAGCAAACCTTTTAGTTTCTTTTTTTTAAATTAGTAAACCTTTTTCTATCTGGTTCTCCATAGAACAAGATGCCCCTTTCAAGATAAACTCACCCCTTCTAAACTCACCACTATGCTGCTGATCCAAGGTTTGATTGACACCACCTCCCTTGTTTTGTTTTTGTTTTTTGTTTTTTGTTTTTTTTTCCCTCCTCTGTGTAGGGAGATGAAGTAAAAAATAGCAAATTCTTCCTAATGCTTTCATTTATAGATGGAAACTTTCTAGAGAATATAGAAACCACTCTCAGACCATTCCATTTTATATCTTCTGTCCCGCTTGGTTGCAACAGAACAAAAATGCCTCTATTGGGTACCCACTGATATCCTTCTTTCTCTTCCATTTTCCTTCTTCCTTTTTGTATCTTGTTTACCCCTTTCAATTATAAGCTTCTTGAGAGCCTGTCTTTCTTTTTATTCATTATACCTCCAGCATTTATCTCAGTGCCTGGAATTTGGTAAGCACTTTGTAACATAGTAATCTAACACAGCAAACATTTATAGGGTGCTTGGACCATAGAAAATCCTTATTAAATACATTTATCTTTCTAATTGGCCACTTCCATAGAGTCTTGCTAGGTTTTGAAGGCATCCTCAAACTTCAGAATTTGCTGTCATCAAACTCTGTACAAAGATCAAGATGGACCTAGGTTTTTATACACACACAAAACCCCACTTTTTTCTGATTCAGATACATGCCAGCATTATAGTGATCTAGCAGCATAGCTAGTTGAAGTTTCCATTGGTTCTTTCCCATAGGAGTTTGGGTCTTTCCTTTAAAAATGTTCCCAATTTGGATATATTATTTTTTTAATATAGCATATCCAGACTCAGAGGCAATCAGCTTCAGAGGTATGGTGTGTGCTGTTATTCTCAATATTATTTGTGGTTGATGCATCTTTTCAGGATTTTATCAAACCACTTAGAAAAAGTTTATAAATTAAAAAAACCTATCTAGTAAAGCTTTTTATTTATTTTGCTGAGGCAAGTGGAGTTAAGTAATTTGCCCAGGATCACACAGGTAAGAAGTGTTAAGTGTCTGAGACCAGATTTGAATTCAAATCTTCAAACTTTAGGACTGGCACTCTATCCACTGCATTACCTAGCTGCTCCAGGCTTTTATTTTTAACACTATCATTTCATCTTCTAAGGAAAGTATGGTGATCAGTTTCCATCATTAAATAGGGGTAACTAGGTGTATAGGGTGCTGTATAAAGGACTACATCTAAGTGCAGAACCCAGGAAGCCTGTAAAGGATTAAAGGGGTCCAAACCATTAAGGAGCAGATCGGTTCTCTGAAAGCCCCCCAGCTGTGAATCATAACACATTGAAGGAATTGCAAAGCAGTCTTTACTGACACAGATGTTGCTTGTGGATTGGAAATGAAATAAATTGGAGGCAGAGGGAAGAGGAGAGGAGGCAGAGAAAGTCTCCTTGTATTGTTATCCTTTCGTATGAAGGGATCTATTCTCTTGATCAGAATTAGATACCCTGCAGCCACTAGCAAGTGGCTCTCATAACAGTACTGAAGCTGGAGTCAGGAAGGTTTGTTTAAATCCTTAGACACTTACTAGGTGTATGACCCTGGGCAAGTGACTTAACTTTGCCTCAATTTCCTCATCTATAAAATGAGCTGGAGAAGGAAATGGCAGATCACTCCAGGATCTTTGCCAAAAAAAACAAAAAAGGAGTCACAATTGGACATGACGGACAACCATTAAACAACATATCAGGAATCTGAGTTACTGTTTTAACGTTTTTTTTAATAGTTTGGACAGTATCATTCTATTATCGTTCTATTAACCAATAAACATCTATCCAATTTTATGATAGCCCTTCTTCATATTTTATGTTCTTATTTTTCACCCAGGTTTTATTTATGACTAGCCAAAAAAAATTCTGTATTCATTGTTTCTCAAAACTTTTCTAGAGTTTTAGCCTGTATTTCATTTAACTTTTCATTAAAATCATATTCAGCAAGTCAATAATGCTAAAATAAACATGTCATGAATAAACTACTGAATTGGATAGGCAGATTAGCAGTACTTCAAAGCAACATACACAAAACCATGCCAACGTAAATAGCAATAGTTGCACAATATTTACTGACAATTGGCATATATACAGCTAGGCAACATTCACTAAACTATTTTCCACATGCATATAAACAACAACTTCAATAGTATATGACTCAATAACATTGATAAGTAATAGAATTCATAAGTATAAATGCAGTTATAATCTTACAAAACAGAGTGGGTCAACCATGGAAGAAACCAAAGCTGAGAAAAAGTTAAAAAGTCAAAAAATTACACTGGAGGAAAGAAAACAAAATTCTACTGAAGGAAAAAAAAAACTTCAAAATTGCAAACAAAATAGAGAAAACTCCTGAATCAAATAACAAAAATGAAAATATAATCAAACTCAAAATTCAAAATCCTCAAAAAATTCACATTTGAGCATTCCCACTTGTGATTCCATAAGTTTCATTAACAGCAACTTGCTCAGAAGGAAAAGCAAAACAAAAACAAAAAAGAGAGAAGCAGGATCCCTACCACTTCCATGGTAGGTATTCCATATCATGCTTAATATACTCCAATATCTGCAACACCCTAAATATTCCTTCCCTAAGCCTATGGAAAGTCAGGGTGTCATATTACCATTAATCAATAAGGTATTGAAATTTATAATCTTGCCCACCAGGTGGTATCCTCCTCCAATGACCCTCCCACAAATCTTTTGAAGTTATGTGCCAAAGATTGGGGGCATGCACTGGCAGCCCACCCTTCCCACCTCCCAAAAAAATCCTATTCATTCTGAATTTATTCTAAGAAAAGAAAAATAAAATAACCCTCTGAAATATTAAGTATAGAAAAATCTATGGCTTTCTTATTCATCCTGTCTCTGGGAAATGTCTTATTCTCTGTAAAAAAATTAACCACATTCTTAAAATTCAGGCAAATGGCATTAAGTGGCCATTTAGTTTAACCCATAAAAAATGCAACAGCAAAGTTTCCATGTGCCTTCATGATTCATAGATAAAGGATAAGGGGATATAAGACCCAGTCTTGGGCTCTAGCTCAAATGGTAAAAGCAAAGAAGAAACAGTAAGGGCTAAGAAGCACTGCATTTCTAGAAGTTAGATGGACTTTTCCAATTGGTCATCAACTCTGAGCTTGTCGGTGCCTTATTGGCCTTGTTAACTCCCTGGCTTGGTCTCCAAAGATAGGAATTGCAAGTCCTAGTTGCTACTGGAGAAAAACTCTTTGTCACTCTACCCAAATGTCTATTAGGAAATGTCTCTCATAATGGACAATGTAACCTCTGTGGTCCTATTTTTTTGATTCCCAAAATTTGTTTCTAGCAGTTAGTCACTCAAGCTTCACTAAGAAGCTACCAAGTGTACTCATTTTCTTCATTGTGATAAAGATATCAAATCTTGAGGACAAATTGGAAGAAGGAGAGAGCATCCAATCCAGAATGCCCATGGAATACATTATCACAGCCCTTATTCTTTTTTGCACAGCACCTTGCCCATCATAACTGGCCAGTCTTTTAGAATTCCTTGAGGTCCCTGGCCTAAGAAAAAGTTTGGAGTCTCTTAATCATAGAGGAAAGAAGTAGAGGAATATGAAACATCACTTTTTCCTGTACTATTGCCCTGGGCTCTATGGAAGTTGACAATTAAGAATAAAATTTGCTTGCTTATAAGATAGCTAAGAGTTACAGAAAAGTGGACTTTAGTGGCTGGAAGCATGTCTCTTTACAATGAGTTCTCCTTCCCCATGGCATTATAAGTATAATTGGTGAAGATTACTTTTGAGGGTAGAGTTGATTAGCTAATTTCCCAGTTCTTTCTGTTCCCTTTTTCCTCCTCATGGATAGAGGCAGAATTAAATAACTATTTCTCTTACCTCCCTTGAGGGATGGTTTAGGTAGGATGTGATCTTTCTTCCAGTCATCACCTTCTCCCAATATCCATTTTTCCCTAGAGATTTAAATCAGCTATACCTTGTTCAATAATTAGCTTGATTAGATTGATGGTCCTCTCTATTTTATAGTTTAGATGAGGAGGTAATTTAATATAATCACAGTAAGTCACCTACCTCAGTTAGTAATAACATTCAGAGGTCATTCTGCCTTGATTTACATTGTTTTCTATCTCATAATAACAAAGAGATTATTTGTTTGAGAAAAATTCAGAAGACTGGAAATATTCAGGCAAAAAAGTAAAGAATATGTTGCATTGCCTGTTAGTGAGCAGTGGGAGAAGTTGGGGAGAGAGAGCAAATCTTTTCTTTGGGAACTTTCCTCATTCCTTGAGGAAGTGCATACAACCAGGAGCCTAAGTTTTTCTCTTAAGTTTCTTGTCAAAATCTGCTGGCGCTCCTTTATTTCTCTTCCCTGTAACAGTTCAGCCCCCTTTTTACTTTCCCTGTCAATTCTCCTTTTGACTCTTGCTCTGTGCTGCTGACTTTTCTTTCTGACTCAATTCATTAAGGCCTGGGTGATGCTCAGTACACTCTCTCCAGCTGCTTTGGCTGGGGCTCAGTTTACAGCCTGGACCTTTCTCCTCAGCTGATGTCTCATAGACTTTATGTCCCATTAAGAACATCTATCTGCATGTGATTCAGATCTTCTTTCCAGCTCAAAGGTTGTGATAGTCCCAAATTGTTGTCTGTTCTAAGAAGTGGTTGCTTATGCTTTTCAACCATAAGTGTCAGGATGCCAGTCAGTTTTCAAGCCCCAATTACATAAGCACAATAATCTCATCTTTTCTATCAGGTACCTGCTTAACAGACTTCAGAAGCATGTTGCTGTTTTTTCTGGTATCCAGTAGGCTTTTGCTAAAGGTTTTTAATTTCATCCATTACACATTCCTTTGGGGAAAAGCATCAATGGTCCTTCCAACATAAAAAAAGAACCGGGGTAGGAGAAAAGGCAAAGCCAAATTGTTTCTACTTGACAGTTTTGGTTAGACCAAATTTTATGTACCAATATTTAATTGACTATGATTAAATTGATGGAATCATAGGAGTGGGACAGAATCAGACATGACTAAAAGACTGATTCAAATCACTGAGGCTCAATAAACAATTTAGAGCTACTAAAGCTGTATAGTTTAAATGAACTATGTAGATAGTCAACTGAACCCTCTGACCTCATCTGATTCTATCATTGCTATCTAAACATTAGTTTTTATGGCTAACTTTATTTAGCTGTATAATACTAAAGTAGTGAACAAGAAAGCAAATGCATATGATTAAGAAAAAGAGAAGAAAGGTGGGAAAAAGGCATTTGGGGATGGAAAAAGAATACCAAGTAAAACCTCTCAGTCACTCAAGTGATCTGATTTTGTGGACAGGAATTCTGTCTCCTTGTCTTACAAAGTGAGCAGTAATTACATATCTGCCAACTTTTTTTAAAATTTTTTTTAAGGTTCTGGTAAAGGACACTAATCAGTCACGTTTAATTCCATTGCTGACTTTGTTTATGACTCTGCACTTTCATCTCCATGCTTCAACTACTTCTCCTCTTCCTCCCCTTTTCTCCTCGTCTTCATCTTCTTCATTGTAAATATGGTAGTATAATTTTTTTTCAATTAGTCAACTTCCTCATCTCTATCCCCTTACCCAAGGAAGGTAGTTGGGGAATTTTCTCTGCAAAATACATTTTTATCTGCAGAACTTTTAGCCCTTCCTTCCACCCCACACCCCTTCTGCACTACTGGCAGAAGTTCCCAGCCTTGACTGGCTCCAGCACTCACCCTTAGTGTCCCTTCTATTCTTTTTCAGAAGAAGATAATGATAATGTTCATCATTTCACCTAGTGGCTGACTCCTCTTCTCTGGTATGTCTCTTTGTTATTAAACACTTCTAATACTTTCCTCTTCTAGCCCCACCAGGAAGAAGAAACAAATTCAGGCAAAAGGCAGAGAAATGCCAACTGGTCAAGTATAAAAATATGAATTATGAATATGGTGATGTCCAGGCCAAAGATATATGCCATGAAACTGCTGTAGAAGAAATGTACAAGTTCTTTAAGCTGATGTCAAAAGATAGCTGCAAAGCAATGAAGATAGTTGGAAGGACAATGTCTCCCAGCCCCATAATAACAAAGATATCAGCCTCTAGATCCTTTTCCAGTACAACTCGTGGTGAGAAAACCAATCCTATTGGTGCCTCAAGAAAAGCACAGTGGGCAAGATAGGCTAGAAGGAGGCCGCTATCCTTTGTGGGACTTGCTAAGGGCCAGTCTATAGCTGTGGTTGTGGCTGCTATGGGTCCAGGACTACAAGAGAGGGAAGGAGAATGGAGGAAAGTACCCTGGAATTTCCCTCAGCTTGTCCAGCATTCTAATCTTGGAACATTTCTCCACCCCTGCAGCTTTTTCCATTTTGAGGAGGGGTCCAGAAAGGCTTTTCTTCATTACTCCTTTTGGCTGCTCTTTGTGATCTAACCATTATTTTCTCTCCCAAAACTTTCTTTTTCTAATTATCTTTTGTGAATTGTAGGAGAGAAAATGATGGAAGCCTAGGGAGGAACTGTTCTCCCCTCCTCCTTACCTACTCCAGCTTTCTTGAGGCACTAATAGGACTTCTTTTTGCTGGGAAAACCTCTACTTCCCTTCAGTCTCTTTGTCAATAAGGTGGCAAATCTCCTTTTGCACTCCCATTGCATCTGGAGCCATCTCCAGTCACCCTGATGTATATCTGGTCACTGGATCCAGATGGCTCTGGAGGGGAAAGTGAGTCATGGGACCTTGCAAAGCCCTCCCTCACTTAAATCCAGTATTCACTTGCATGTCATGTCATCACCTTCCTGACTTCATGGTCTTATTCGAGAATGAAGGACAAATAACAACAAAGATGAAATATCCCATCTTTCCCAAATATCAGATTTTTATACTATCATATGTCTGGTAAGTACAAATTGACTAATTCATTTAACTAATTGTATACCTAAACATTTCAAAATTGTGGTTCTCAAATTACATGTTAAGAGGTTATGTTGCAGAGTTTTGCTAAAAAGAATCTTCTATTCATTTAAGTTAAATTTTAGAAATTATCAGTCTCCCTTGAAGAAAGCTAATGCATATTATTAAAAATAGGTTAGTTCTATATGTTTGTTTTTTGTGAAATGTAATCTTCTTATAATATCACACTCAATATTTCCCATAAGTTCTGCTATTATCATTTTTGAGACTATGTCTTAATTAGTCATTGCATGAGATTACTTTAAATAATTATAAGTTATGGTATATAGGTTTCTGAAATATTAATTTGAAAACAACATGCTACAAGATAATGAATTTCACAATATTTGGTGGCAAATATTCAAAAATAGTTTGCATCTGTTAAGCATTTCTGTACTTGAAAAAAAGCATATGTTCATAGTTAGAGGATGAAGAAATAATGCCTAAAGAACTTCTAACAGAAGCTTATTAGCAGCTTGTCACATGCTAAACATTGTCATATTTTAAGACAACAAAAACTGCTATTTTTAGTCAACCCACTTAGGCAAAAAAAAAAAAAAAAGTTAATTAAAATGTTTTTCTGCTAATTATTATAAAGTACTGAAGTATTTGTTTCCATTTTCTCCGGTCTCTGTCCAAAGATTTACTAAAGAAGATTTATTATTTATATTATGTTTACATTACTTTGTTATTTTCTGAACTCAGTAATTTAATGGAAGTTTATTTTAAAGAAAAGATATCTTGGAGCCATTCTGGGCCTTTTGGTACTGTTGTTGGTTAGTTCTCATTTAATACTAATTCTATGACTTTATTTGTGCTTTTCTTGGCAAAAATACAGGAGTTATTGGCCATTTCCTTCTCCAGTTTATTTTATAAGTGAGCAACTGAGGCAAACAGGATGAAGTGACTTGCTCGGAATCATACAGCTAGTAATACATCTGAGGGAAGATTTAAACTCAAGAACACAAGTCTTTCTATCTCCAAGACCAGTACACTATCCATTGTACCACCACCTACATGCCTATCTGGGCCCCAAGTATACCTTCCTTAAAGCCAGAGTTAATATTGGTAGTATTTTGGAGAATGGCAATAATTATTGAAGGCAAATTATCATAAAATAATTTGGATTTTTAAAGTGAACATTTGTTTAATCACAAAGAAGATTCAAATTGAATATTATATTCCTATTACAAGAGTTACCATTCATTTATTATACAACAAAGGAAAATTATTAAGAGTTTGCCCATTTAGAATAAAAGGTATTAGTTTGTCAGGGTAGTGATAGAGGGATATGTGGGGGAGTTATCCCACTTAAAAATGTTGAGGATTGCAAAGACTATTTTTCTTTAGAATTAATAAAACATGCCTCTAGAAAGAACTAAAATATATTTGAATAAAAATAGGAAGTAGTGGAAAACTTCTTGTAATACAAAATTTTATATATTTCACTTTTTCCAATTTGATTCTTAAAATTAATGAAAACTGAATCTAGTATTTCTGGAAAATAAACAAATATCTTTGTTAGGTTAGGAATATTTAAAAGTAGAAAAGGCCCATTTACTTCTTCCAGACTATTCTTCTTCATAGTCCTAATTACAAAGGGCCCACATTTCTAAATTTAGGAAAGGATCTGGAAGACTATCTTGATTTTAAAAAATTTTATCTCCTGACATCATATCCTTCACTCTTCTCTTTACCCACCTGTTCCTTGCTAACTCCCTCTTTATCTCAATGACCACAACTTTTTACTTCTGAAACAGATGCAATCATCCATCTTTCTAGTACTCCTAATTCCCCAAGTCCTTTTGTCCTAAAAGGCATTTCTGTGAAAATGTTTTTCCCTGGTCCTCAGAGGGAAGCTTTCATTACTTATTTAGCCCTAAGGGCCACTTTCAAGTGAATATCATATCCATTTTGTCCATAAAGTGGTCCTTCATTATTTTATGGGGTAGCATGTCCATTGGGCCAAATTTAGATCTCTAGGTATGTATGATGAAGCAATCATCATTTTTTGTGATGTCTCAATAAGATTCTTTTAGGGCCTTCTACTGTAAAATGGTCAGACTCTGGATTTTATCCTCTTTCCACATCTTCCCCCAATCCTTCCAGATCTTTCTTAGGCAATCCTAGTAAAAAGCCAATTTCTTGTCCCACATATTGCTTTCCCTTTACCTCTTTTATTGTATCTATTACCTGCAAGCACAAGGGCAGACAGCTTTCTAGTCTTTATGGGAATAAAAAAATTATATTCCTGTTGCAGGTTAGCCCTGTACAGAATATAGCCATTTGGGCCCAGATGGCAATGTGATGAATAAGGATAAAAAAAAAAACAAAAAACCTCTTCTCAACCATCAAAAAATATAAATGAACTTAAAATCCCAATAATGGGTAATTCATGGATGTTTGAGTAAAACCTAGGGTATATCAATGAAAATATATTTAAATATCTAAGCTTTTTAAAGTTAATGGTATAGTTTAAGATGTTACACTGGAAAAAAATGAACAAAATAAAATAATGTGCAATAAAGCCTTGTGTAATTCTGAGAGTTATATGATGCTTTCAGTTAACTACAAAAATATCTAAAGAGTCTTTCAGCCCATAGAAAGCATTGTGCAATGAGAAGAGTCATGAGTTCTGATCCTCCCTGAGCCTATTTCTTCATTTGCAAAATGATGAGGTTAGCTAAATTCTCAAATCCCTTCAGGCTATACATCTAAGATGCTGCCATTCTCATAGAAACAGAAAAGTGGATGAACAGAGCTGAATTTCTGAACTACAAAAAACAAAGGAGGGAGAGAGAGAGGGAGGGAGAGAGGGAGAGGAAGAGGAAGAGAGAATAAGGAGGAGGAGGGGGAAGGAAGAGGGAGAGGGAGAGGGGGAGGGGGAGGGGGCAGGTAGGTAACAGCCGAGGTCACAGAATGCTGGCGTTGTCAAGACTCATCTTCCTGAGTTCAAATCTACCCTCAGACACTAGCTATGTGACCCTGAGCAAGTCACTGAACCTTATTTATCTCAGTTTTCTCATCTGTAAAATGAGTTATAAAAGGAAATGACAAACCAGTTTAAATATTTGCCAAGAAAACCCCAAATGGAGTCAGGAAGAACTGGATATGATTGAAAAATGACTGAACAACAGGTGTGAGGTCATATAGGTGTGGTACAACAAAAGAGACAATTAACTATGAGACAGGAAAAATTGGAATTTATCCTGGCTTGATCTCTGACTAATTTTGTAACTTGAGGTTAATCACCTCATCTCCCTGGGCTTTCAATTTCCTCTTTTCTAAAATAAGGAATTTAGACTAGATAATCTCAAAGGTCCCTTCTAGCTCTGTTAGAGTGTGACTGAGATGTTGACTGCTAGATCTGTGTCTATTTTGCTTTCATAACAAGTCTGTACACTTTTAATTGCTATGAGTTAGCTCATTTCTATTTCATCACAGATTAGTTCTACTGTGAAGACATCTGTAGCCATGTGCCTCTGTCATTTTTGAAGCAATAATTTGCAGTACCCTCAGAGATATAGTTTCTTTCAATCATAGTGGTGAAAAGGACCCTGAGAAATCAACTGTCAGTAGGTAAACCCACCTTCAGCATCCCTAATAGAGGAGAATGAATCTCATTTCTAATTGAGAAGAGCCCATAATTTCCTTGGTAATTTATTACAGTACATAACAAATTTTGTACTAACCTAATCCTGGTCTGTTAAAAAGAATTTTATACTTTAAACAAAGAAATTTACAAAATGCTGAGCAAAATGAATTTCTCCCTTTTTCAATCATGTCTTCTTATAAAGATTCAAAATGTGATCATTTAAAAAAACTAAGATATAATAATCCATTATTGCCCAATACCAAAACTGCTTAATTCATGTAGTGTATGCCTTCTGAATTAATACCGAATGATCCTGGTCAAATTTCCAATATGGAAATAAGACAACTATCTAATATCATTACAAGTACAATTTGCCAAATGACAAAAGTTGTGATCCCTTCAATAGAAGAACCAATTCCAGCCCAAAGTACCAGATGCAAGGTGACTTGCACAAAGGAGGAAGAAGGGTTCTGTGTCAGGATGAGTTGGCTCTATATTAGAAACCAACCAGATAACATTGGTCAAGCTTCTTAACCATTCTGTGCCACGATTTTCTCATTTGTGAAATGAAAGCAATAAATAGATTGGATCACCATTAAAGGTCTCTTCTACCTCTAATCTATGATCCTGCTTCACTTGAGAATTTGTTCAGTGGCAACTAGGTGGCACAGTGGACCCTGTGCAATAACAATCTTTGTGTGTCTCAATTTTCTTATCAGTAAAATAGGAATAAAAATATCACCTGAATCCTAGAATTGTTATGAAGATCAAAGGAGATGATATTTGTAAAATACTCTGAAAATCTTAAAGCACTATATAAAAGCTTTTATTACCACTATCGATCATAACCATCACCATCATCACAGTCAAAGAGCCAGCTTTAATAGAAAGAGAGCAAAATAGTTGAAGAGATTCAATTCAATTCACAGCAACAAATATTTCCTTAATACTTACTATGGCATAATTGTGTGCTTGTAGTGGGATGGGATGGAAAAAGGGTGTGGGAATAAAGCATGAGCCTGCCTGCCCTTTCAGGGATTTATAATCAAGGAGATGACAGAAGTCATATGCAGATGGATTCAATGCAAAATAATAGTACAACTATAGAAAGTACAGATCTGGGGAAGGAAAGAACATTTCAGGTGGAGGAATTGGGTAAGGGAAGAGAGCATAAGAGGGGGCTTTGTGGAGAGAGTAGACAGTCTATTTTTAAACCACATGAGGAAAGGAAGGTTTATTTTCTTTTTTGTTGTTTTTTTTTTGTGTGTTTTGTTTTGTTTTGTTTTGTTTTGTTTTGTTTTGTTTTGTTTTTAGTTACTGCAATCCATAATACTTACTGAACTGAACAGTATGAACAAGGAACCCAGAAATCACTGGTGACAAAAAAATTAACGAATAGTTTGTTTGATCTACAAATTGATCACAGGTGAGCTTCAATAGCAAATGAGTCTTTCAAAAAAGCAGAAGCTAAGGAAAAAAAGCTGTGCCAGACTGCAGTATTTGTTTTTTGTTTGAATGTGTGCATGCGAAAATGTGTCTCTTCGGGGAAAGCATCATATTTCACTGGCAAGAGTTCATACAAGCACACTTTTTGGCAACCTAAAACGCTGTGATCTACCTTGTTAGGATGCCCACCATTTCCTTCCCTGAAGTATCAAGTTTTGAGTTACTTATTTTGAGTAAGAATAAATTTGCACAGAACAAATTACTGGCCTAAAAGAGAATGGGAGAGAGGAACACAGACTTTCTTTACAGATTTCTTTAGTTTCATCTCATTTTGTATTTTATATAGAAGCAACCTGGCAATACTATACCTCACCAGAAGGAATCTTTTTCCCTTTGGGAATGAAGAGGAAATTAACCCATAAAATAATGAGTGCCAGAGAATTTGTACCCCTAAGAAACAAAATTCATTGTAAATTAATCAAGTATACATTTATCAACAACATGCATAGTTCTATTGTCTTGCTCAATTTTCTTTCTGGGTGCTCATTTATAAATACTTACATTTCAAATACTTTATTAAGATCATTTTATGCTTCCAGATCCTCAATAGATTCATTTGCAGTATTACCATCTCCTTCCTAACTCTATAACTACATCCTTAAAGATGCCAGTCACAGAGTAGTTGAAAGCACCTTAAAAATCTTATTCTGGACCATCTAACTAGCCTGGACTGAATCTCAGAATAGTCATGACCTAGAGGAGAGAAAACCGTAATCTGAGTCACAATCCCTTCCTATAGAAATTAAAGAGGTTGTACTAAATAGCCTCATTTCTCTTCCCGCACTGACAAAATTTTCTGTCATTTCTAACACTTGAAAAGAAAGTGAGTACAAAACTGATCCTGGAGCCAGATAATTTAGGATCCCTCTTTTCTCCAGAACCAGCCACAGGGAATAACCATCACCTCCTCCTTCCAAATCTCACCTTTAAAAAATAGAGAGTTTGAAAGACTGTGAAATCTAATTTAAGCCTTGTTCTGTTTTCCCATGTAACCAGTTGGGAATTTCAAAACCTCTCACTTTGGTCTGGAACAGGACTATTAGCAACATGGAATTCAAAGATAGCCAGACTCTGTGGTTATGTTTCTCTTTGTATACATATAGTTTGCCCTCCATCCCCCAATCAAATTTATTAATTCTTTTAGATCATTCTGGTAATATACTATTCTAGAACTATTAGCGTACTACTCGTAAGCAGCTAGAATCCTATATATTAAAAGTGACCATTAGGTATACAAATAATATTTCCTACCAGTTAAGTTATAGTTAATATTTCATCCATGCACTTAGTGCATTAGTTTACTTTAAGGATAAGACCAACAAAGCTTCATCTTAAAGAAAGATAAAAGAAAAATTTTCTATTTCAATGAAATTCCATATAAAACATCTTTTACCAAAGTAATCTATACTTCCCTAGAGCAGGGGTTTTTTCAGGGTCATTTTTATGTGTGTTATTTTCTGAATAAAAGTTTCTTATGTCTTTATCATTTGTAATGGATATTACTATTTAAGCTACAATTTTCCTAATGGCACTCAAATTGCTTTAGGCTCATTGTGAGCACAACCAGGAGAGATGGCCAAGAACCTATTAAATTATACTTCTTGTTGCCTTGTGGCACTTGATACAAACTAACCACCAATTCTTTTACTTATATGCTTTTTGAAGGAGAATCAGTGAGACATCTTAAGTCTCATTAATAGTTGCAACTTCTTTATGACTGCGGCAAGTTAACTCATTATGATTCAGCAATTCAGCAATTGTGGTCTCTGCCCAGCAACCAAAGTATTAAAAAAAATTAAAAATTGTATTATAATGCCCAATTTTTACTATTCTTCCCAAATAGCATTACAAAAATCCAAAGGAATCACACAGGAACAAGAGCCATTTTTTTTTGTTTTTTTTTAATCTATTTCATGGATCATCAAAATGGAGTCATTGCCTGGTTATCCAAGGATGAGACTTTCACTGAGTAGAAATGTGGTATCAAGGCATATAGTGAATGAATACTTAACTCTGCTAAAAGACTGACAGGGATTTATGGCAAGAAGAATGAATATTTCTCAAGAGACAGAACCTAAGGAGAGAGTTAATTCTCTTACCTAATAGGATTAAATAAAAGAAAGCCTATTAAAACACAAGTTTCAAATTACCTTTTTAAAGGGGATTTTGTAGTTTGGTTCAAATCTGTGACTTCATTGATATAGACAGCTCTCTCAGTGAGAAAACTCCCTCTGCCAAGGCTCTCCACCTGTGCTGCAACTTAAAGTCTTAATAGTGTTTTCCAGGATCAATAGAAGGTTAAGGTCTTATCCGGGGTCACACAGTCAGGATGAACCAGAGGCAAGACTTGCACTCAGATAGTCGCATTCAATACCAATCCTCAATCCACTATAGTATAATGCCAGGTTATTTTTTTTTAATTGTGTTCTATTGCTTACTTTCTGTATGAAATCGAAGAAAATGAATAATATCTGTAATAACTTCCTGAAAGAATTGCAGCTTGTAAAATAATGAGTAAAATTCCATTGCGTGGTCCTGGAATTAGGAGGACCCACATTCAAGTCCTAATCTCAGAAATTTATTAGCTGTGTGACCTTGAACAAGTCACTTGACTTCGATTGCTCACCACCATCAAGAAAAATGCTGCATGGATCTTAACACTATACACATATTTAGAGAAGAAAAAAAAAAGAAATAGAAAGGAAAAGGGAAAGACAAAAAAGGAAAGGGAAAATGAAAGAGGAGTAATGCTTGATGTTAAATGAGTGATAGATGGTTCATTTTTACACCAAAACAGACGACCCACAGACACATGTATGAAAGAAAGAAAAGACAGAATTCAAGATGGAATAATACAATTTATTCCTTCTCACCTACTTCCTCTCCACTCTTAGTGGGTAGGTAAGTTAATTGTTTCTATGAAGAAAAAAATTCCTATAATGTAATGGAAAAAATGATATAAATGATATAAAAAGTTAAAAAATAAACTTCCATATTAAATTATAACAAAATATGTTAACTGGCATAAAACAAATAGCATCCCACAGTCCTCTCTCTGGGTGTAGATAGTTCTCTTCATCACAAGACCATTGGAACTTGCAATGTTCTTTTCTCCAAATTATAATCATTCTCTGGGAGCAGAGCTTGTGAAGCTTCCGGAGACAGCATTAATTTCAGTTCAGTTCAATCACCCCAAATGTAGCCAGGAGTTAAAGTCCACATCTTTATTTTGTCTCTTTTCCTGGGCCCAATTAGTTATCTTAAAGAGGCCTATCTCTCTCCTTGGTTCCAAGAGCTCTCTCTCTGAATGTCTCCAGCCAGCACAAATGTGGAAGTTGAAATGACTGACTCTGCCTCCGAGAGTGGGATTATGGGCTTCTGTGGGCTTGTAGGTCTGGCCCTGAGAGCTTTTTTATAGTTCTCCCAGACTTGTGAATCTTCTTGACTCATGAATTTCTTCCTTATATATGTTGTCTAAAGTTGAGAACTCCTTTAAAAGTGTAAACTCCTTTAAAGATGTGAACTAAGTACATAAGCATTGTCTCTATCAGTGACTTAGCACTTTGTTTCAAGTTCTGGCCCATAACAGGAACTGGCCTGAATCACCTCATTGTTGAGAAAAGTCATGTCTATAAGCATTGATCATCATATAATTTTGTTGTTGCCATGTACAATGATCTCCTGGTCCTGCTCCTGCTCCCTTCCCTTTGTATCAGTTCATGTAAGTCTCTCCAAGCCTCTCTGAAATCATCCTGTTGGTTGTTTCTTATAGAACAATAGTATTCCATAGCATTCATATAGTGCTGGGTCAAAGGATATGCATTTTCATAACCCTGTGGGCATAGTTCCAAATTGCTCTCCAGAATGCCAGTGGAGTTGTGAATGGATCCAGCCAATGTATTAGAGTCCCAGTTTTCCAAATCCCCTTGAACATTTGTCATTATCTTTTCCTGTCATCTTAGCCAATCTGAGAAGTGTATAGTAGTACCTCAGAATTGTCTTAATTTACATTTCTCTGATCAATAGTGGGAAAAAAAAACTTTTTAAAAATTCTTAAAATGATACTATGTGGCTATCAATAATGGGAGAGTCTCTAAAAATTAGACTAGCCAAAGTTGTCAAGCACATCAAAAGCCTACATTTGAGGCATTTTGTGGATCAGCAACCACTACAAACCATAGTTTGAGACTCCACTAATGGATTTACTTTGTATTATAGGCCAACCAAAAGAGACATTAACTAAAAAAGCTAAAATGCTGTAGAAGTAGTAATAATGGAAATAACACGTCATTTGATTATCACACCAGGCCTAAGAGGTATGCACTATTATTATTATTCCTATTTTAGGAATAGGAAATTTTAGAATAAGGAAAATGAAATTCAGAGAAATTAAATGACTTGTCCAGGGTCATAAAAGTTGGAAAAATGCAGTCAAATATTAAAACAGAGATGCCACCTCACAGATATCAGATTGGTGAAGGTGACAGAAAAGAAAAATGATAAATACTGGAGAATGTGGGGAAACTGGAACACTAATGAATTGTTGGTTGAGTTGTGAATCAACTCAACTATTCTGAAAAACAATTTGGAACTATTGCCCAAAGGTATGAAACTATGCATATACATTGACCTAGCAATACCACTACTAGGTCTGTATCCCAAAGAAATCATAAAAAGGAGGCAAAGACTCACATGAACAAAAATATTTATAGCGACTCTTGTGGTGTCAAGAAATTGGAAATTGAGGGGATACCCCATCACTTGTGGGATGGCAAAAAAAAATATTGTGGTATATGAATGTAATGGAATACTATTGTAATATAAGAAATGAGCAGGCAGATGTCAGAAAAACCTGGAAAGACATATAAATTGATACCGGATACAGTGAGAAGAACCAGAGTTCATTGTAACAGCAACACTGTGTGATGATCAGCTTTGATAGACTTAGCTCAACAAATCCAGAAGACACATGATGGAAAATGATATTTACGTCCAGAAAAAGAGTTATCCAGTCTGATCACAGATTAAAGGATACTATTTTCACTTATTTCCCCTCAGGGTTTTTCTCTTTTGTTCTAATTCTTCTTTTACAGCATGACTTATATAGAAATATTTAAAATAATTGTACTTTTATAACAGGAGATTACTTGGCATCTTGGGAGAGGAGAAAGAAAGGAGAAAAAATTTGAAACTCAAAATCTTATAAAAGTCAACTTGAAAACTATCATATATAATTGAAAAAAATAAAATGCTATTAAATATGTGTGTAGGGTAAGGGGTGAAGTGGCATTACTAGTAGGAGGGGACAAGATACCTTCAGGGAATACATATGACCAAATAACATGTATGATGGGCAAACATGTAGGGAATCACATGTGAGCAGGGGATCTGTACAAAGGGGAACTCATATAGGAATATGTGAGACTGGAACATCTAAGTGACCAGAGCAACAGTGCCTCTGATGACACAGGGCAATATCACCAGCTGAACTATTTTCTCAGTGTTGCCAGAGTCTTCTGCTTCTCTGTTTCCACCTGGCTAGTAAACATTCTTCTCTGCCCTTCTACTATAGACTGGGAATCTCTATGGAGTTATGGCTCTGTGTTACCATATGCTAGTCTTTAGCTGCTCTGTTGCCAGCTGCTAAATTACATCTGCTCTGCAGCTTCTTCCTCATTAGGGAAAGAGTCTGCAGGCACTTTAGCTTATAGTCCTTGCATTATCGTTTGCGTGTGTGTGTGAGTGTGTGTGTGTGTTTTGAGGTAAATCTCAGTCAACTAACTAAAAAAGGCCTTATAGTTCAATTATGTCTGACTCTTCATGACCTTATTTAGGGTATTCTTAGCAGAAATACTGCAGTGGTTTGTCATTTCCTTCTCCAGTTCATTTTATATTTGAGGAAACTGAGGTAAAATAGACAAAGAGGATCAAGTGACTTGCCCAGAGACACACAGATAATAAATGTCTGAGGTTAGATTTGAACTCAGGAAAATGAGTCTTCCTGACTAAGCCCAACTACTCTGTCACCTAATTGTCCAAAGAAAACCTTAGAGACTCAAAAAAAATACTTTAATGTTTTTCATCATATTACTACTGAGGATTCCTCAATCTAAACTTTTCTGTATTATTTAGAAAATAACTTTTAACTCTTACCATACCCCTAGGCCAGGAATAGATCCCCTTCAGATCATCCTAGGGACTTGCACTTAGCAAACTCCCCAGAGCAGTTGGGTAAGGTTGAATCAGGGTAAACTCCAGTATCCATAATTCCCCTGGAGATGATAACATGCAATTTTGGAGCCTGAAGACCCAGGTGGACCTCATAGAGTCTTTGCTTTATTTTCCATCAGAAATCCAAATTTCCATTCTCCCATAGGATCAAGTTTTGGGTGTCCTTCAAAAAGCAATGGAGAGATATCTAGTAAGCTGAAATAAATTAGAATATACTATAAACCATGTTCAAGAGTATCAGCAAAGAAATTTAAGGCTGTTAAAAGAAATAACTAGATCATGCAGCAAGAACAAGAAATAACAGGTGACCATCCCACAGACTCCTAAAATACCAGCTTATAGGAAAATGGCCTAAATTCAGAGAAGGTGTTCTTAACCTTCTGTGTGTTATGGAATCCTTTAATAGGCACCTAAAGCCTACATGCCCCATCTCAGAATAATGTTTTAAAGCATATTAATTAAATGGATAAGATCACAAAGGAAACTATAATGAAAAGTTATCAAAATGTTATTTTTTTTAAATTATAGTCACCAGGTTAATAATCCATTTGGTAGAAGATTTACATGAGGACATTAACAATAACTGCTCAGGATGAGAAGATACGGAGGGGTCACTCTCTGCATTATTGGAGAAAAAGCACACATCAATGTGACCATGGTTCCTTTGAAGTAACTAAAGGGCTGAGTGGTTCTTTTCATTTCTCTTTATTTTTCCCCATTTCTCCTCTCTTAAAATGTCTAAGTTTCTCTCTTATGGAAATCTACTTCTTTCCATTTTCCTAATAGCTACACTTTGAAACTTTGCCTTTGAAGGTAAACTTCTGAACCCAGACAGTTTATCACAATGGAAATGAATTGATTTTATGAGATGCTTTACTCTCTTTTCCCAAGTCATTCTCTCTAACTTGTGTCCTTCAGACAAAAATCAAGGTCCTCATCTCTAGGATGGACATAAATGGTTATATAATTAATAAGTTATGTGGTTTTAAGAAGCAGCATAAAGGGCCAACAATAACTAAGCAAGAACTTAGTAAGTCAAAAAAGCACTTTATATAGAGCTTAGATTCTTTAAATACTCTTCATCACAGCTTTGATGGAAAAATTCTATGATCCTGAGAAAGATGAACCCAACCATGTTTAAAAATCAGTCAAGCTGGAACTTATTCCTCGGAAGGTTAAAATATTTCTACAAAGTAAGACTAAGTGCCAGTATTATCCTGGTGTTTTATTATCATCAAGAAGGATGGAGCATAACAGTATCCAAAGAACTAAAAATAAATATTACACAAAGGGCACTGGAAAGATTATGATGGCTGCAAGCAAGCTGTGACTTAAAACTAAGAAGGAACTTTAAAGAAATACTAAAAAATGTTATCAAGAAAATGTATAATGGAGAGAAAAGGACAAGAAATGACAAGTGTCTTCATGCTATCAGAATAACACAAGGAAGGGGGTTAGCACATTGGATATGCCAGTTGAAGTGACTTTATTGTAGGATATAGACAAGAGTTACACAGGACTGACCTACATGGTTAGGTTGAAATCTATATTATTTCAAAGAACTTCTAAATTTATGTGATCTCATAGGTCCCTTATGGATTTTTATATCTGTGCCCTGCAAAATTGGCCTTATGACAAAATTGACAGAAATGAGAAGTCACTATAGTCCAGGTGTTCAAGGTCTCCACTCCCGATTTTCTGTTAGTTGTCCCAGTCTAGATCATCTTGTTCAGAACCCTTATTTTACAAATGAGAAAATAGATCTGAGGTTAAAAAAAAACTGAGGTAAAAATTTAAGTTTTGCAGGATCACAGAAAAAGTAAGTTAACAGAGTCAGGATCAAAATCAAAGTTCTTTGACTCCAAATCCAATAATCTTTGTACTCCTCTTTATGTCTCCTTTAATCAGGTTATTCCATAATAAAAAGAATGAATTCCAGATCATTCTGTGTACTAGCCCAATGAAAAATTGGAATGTGTCCATTTGAGATGCTCAAGATTGAATAGGATGAAGAATGGAATGAGGTGCATCTGGAAAATTACACAACACTTTCAATGGCCTCACCAAAATTTCCAAACAAAACCAATCATTTTTATTACTATTTTCCTTCCAGTGATATTATATGGCTGTGAATCATGAGGTATTACTAACTACCCCCCCAAAAAAAAAACCAACTGTAGCAGTCAGTGTCCTCCTCAAATGTGGGCCCACAGAAAATTGTCTGAGACACAGGTGCTTTCCAGATTTCCGGTGCCTGGTGTGAGACCGTGTGAACTTCAGAACCTACCCAGACTGCTGGTTTGCAGAAGGCTGCCAGCTTCTTTGCAATTTCAAGTCAGACTCCTTGAAACATAATGCAGCACAGATGACTCAATTTCTTTGACCTCCTTTTCATCACTCCTACATAGCTTTCCTCTGCAAATACTGAGATTCCATTGACTTCAAAAGGAACTGAGCATAGAAGGAAATATGTATGGAGAGGGGATGAAAACTAGAATGGATATAACCATATTGCCAGGAAGGGAAACAGAAAGTGATAGATTTCTATTCATAATATCCTTTTCTTCCTACTTGCCTACCCTCCCAGTCATCTTTTAAATGCTTCCATAACACCTGTGAGCTCTTTTATGACTAGATTTTCATCAAAAGATACAGGTTAAAAAAAAAAAAAAAGATGTTTAGAAGCATATCTCTTTGTGTGCCAATCCAGATCCAGGAACTATATTCCCTGGAAGAGACAGAATCCAAAACTGGTTACAATGAATAGGGGACAAATATATGAACTCTGCATTTCTAAGCAACTTTGACTCACCAATTTGTGTCCTTTTTTTCTCTATAGCAAAATACCATGTACTCACAAGAGATGATGAATCACAGGGTGACTTCCAAGGATAACCATAAAGGGTGATTGCCAAAGGAAATAGCAGATATTTCTTTTTATCATTTAAATTTAGTCTTAAATATAATTAAAGGTTTCTATGGATATTAACAGAGTCTCAATTGTGACAGGCAGTAGCTAATATGAAAATATGTAATATGAATTTTGAAGGATTTTATAAACAGTGACAATAAAAAGGAGAATGTGATTCAGTAAAAAGAGTACTGTATTTGGAAAATGGGATTTGGGTTTGAATCCTTTTAATTCAACTTACTGCCTCTGTGACTTTGGACAAGTCAACCTCTGAGACACAAGTTTCTTTACATATAAAATGAAGATGCTGAACAATATGACCTCTAAGGTCCTTGCTAGTTATAAATGTATAATCCTAAAACATGACATTGATGCTGGAAGGATGATTATATTCTCAGATGAATTATGTAGGCAATTGGCCCTTAATAGCAGTGTTATAAAGGTCATTTTAATGAAAGTGTATAAAGAAAGAGAGAGAAGAGAAAGAACAGGGGGGTATAAGAAAACCTAAGAGAGTGATATAGGATGTAATATCCTATCCAGAATGTAATAATAAAGACAGTAAAGTCTTACTGGGAAATACCCTGTAAGAAGTCTGTAATAGGATTTGTAGAATGGAAATAGAGGAAAAAACAGGAATTTAAAGGTAGAAACTAAGGGGATAAATACACATACACCCAGAATCCACAAGATTTCCTAGAGTCCCCAGAAGAACTCGGGAACCAACAAGTCAGGGCATCAGTTAGGGCATTATGTGAGTAGGTATAATAAAGGCTTTTAAGATTACACGTGGCTGTTCTTGAGTGCGCTACCGGTTATTAAGCTATAGGTTCAAGAGATTGTGGCCAGAGATCTTTGAAGGCCTCAGAGGAGCCAAGCAAATCAACACAAGAATAGGAAGCCTAGGCTTAGTGGTTGTTCACCTGAGGAGATATCCTATGTTCACCTTCAAATGATCATCTTTATCAATCAAGGCAAAGGACTCTTCAGTTTCCTAGATCCTGCTAAAGCTTGTGCTTGTCGCTCAAGGACCACCCTTCCCATAACAAGTTGGGACCTCAGAAAAGGACTTTAGTAGAGAGGATGCCAGAGTCCACAACTTTTCTATACACTTCAGAATTCCCAGTGTCCAAAGTGCTTCTCTAATCTCACCTCCCCTAACCCACATCCAGTCTGGGTATCTGTTTTGTAGAATCAGTTGCTCTGTTTATTAGATCTTAGTTTTGCCACTTTGACCTGCTAGCAAGGCCACTTAAGCAATCTGTCCCATGCCCCAACTCATGTTCTCTCATTCCATCCCTTTTAACCTAGCTTACCTAAACCTAACCATATCAATCCAACTCTGCCCTTACTTTCTACTATGATCTCTGGAATTCTTATTCCATAATGTATAATATCCTTCACCCCTTGCTCTCATTTGTATTAACCCTCAGTGAGACTTGATTCTTTTTTGATAAAACTACCTTCCTGACTATCCTCACCAACACTATTTCCTCACAACCCCAGTCATATTCATCCTGACAAAGACTGGATATTCCACTGAATATTCTTACATGCTCTCAATTTATCTCTTTATTTACTTACCTTTTCCTTTTTTGAATTCATATGCACTTTTTTTTACCCAATCAAAATATGGTTAGTTACAGTATTTGACCCCCCCAGGTCATCCTCCCTCCTTTCTTGAGGTCAGCACCTATTTCACCATCTTCCTTTCTTCTCCAACATATCCCAAGGGAAAGAAGAAATGCTTATACTAAGAGAATTTAATATTCAATAGATGTTCTCTAAAAGTCTCTAATCTATAATTTCATTAGCTTCTTTAATTCTTATGACCTTTTTCTTTCTAGCTCAGCCACACATAGGAATGGTCACACACTAGATCTTGTCATTACCCAAAAGTGTTCTGAGACTCACCTAATTATAAAATCTAGCATTCCCCTTTTTGACCACAACCTTCTGGCATTCTACCTCTCCCTATCCTTCATCACTCCTATACCTGTTTTTTGCCATCTCTGGGTTTTTCAATTCCAACTCTCCTTAATATATTTCCATGCCATTTTTCAATCCAATCCAAACAACATTTAAGTACCTACTATATTTCAGGAAAGCTTTTAAGCACTAGGTGTACAAGTAATAGAAAAAAAGACAGTTCTTGCCCTTAAGAAGCTGACAATCTAAATTGAGGAGGCAATACACAAAAAAGCAGAATAAAGAGGTGTTCAAGGGGGATACCTGGCCTAGGGTTATCTTTTTCCATAAATATAAAAATCAGGCAGAGAAATAGAAAGAAGGTAGAATGAACTAAAAGACTAGTTTGGATCTTTTATAATGGAAAGCATTGGGAGGAGTTTGGGACTCCGCTCTCCAGCCCTCTAATCAGAGGAGAGGTATCAATCAATCAATCAAAGCTTGATTAGAAACTTGGTGATGAATTTACTAGTAATGAGCTTATCCTGGGAGGGCCATATTGTTCTGTGAAGTTGAAATTATTCAAAGAAGGATATGCAAGGTGGATTGCTCTGATTTTACTTTCCTTCCTTTCCTGTCTCAACTCAAAAGTTAGCTAATTCAACTCTACTCTGAAATCTACAGCTTTCCTTGATCTATTGCCTTTTCTTTTGCTAAACCTCAGCTCTGAATTACTTTTACTTTCCAGAGGAAAGGGCAAATGAATAAGCATTTATATAGTACCAACTACACACCAGGCACATGCAAAGTGCTTTATAAATATCTCATTTGATGTTCACAACCCTTCAAGGTAGGTACTATTATTATCCCATTATATAGTTGAGGAAACTGAGGCTGACAGAGGCCCAGTGACTTGTCCTGTATCACACAGGTAATAAGTCTGTGTCCAAGTTCAAATCTGAAATCAGGTATTCCTGACTCCAACCAAGCCCAATGAGCTACCTATTGCCCCACTTGCTGATTTATACAATTCTTCTACTTTTACTCACTATCTATTGAATGAAGCTTAAGAAAGTGTTATACTGGTTACAAACACAGTTATCCAACATCACCTGGGTCCTCATCACAATCAGATAGCCCCATTTTTCCCCTTCCTAATTGATTCTATATCTTACTGCTCACAGAAGCTATTCTACCCCTCCTCTTCCTTCCTCATAACACTTCTACTGCTTTACTAGCAGCTGAGAAATTTGCTTCTTGCTTTATGGAAAACATTAAGACTATTCACTGAGAACTTTCTCTTGTCCTTCTCTCTTATTATATCTTGATTCCTCAACATCACTTTCCACTCTTTCTTCTTTTCTTCTACATCTAAAAGAGGTAGCTAATGTCAAACTACTCTACTCACTCAATGTCATTCCTTCTCAGCAAATTACAACCTCAATCATCTTCCTCTTTTGAATCTTTCACCTTTCCCTATAAAATAGTTTCTTTCCTACTGTCTTCAAATATGCCTCTCTCCACTATCCTTTAAAACATTTTTCTAAATCCTATTGATTAGGAGTAAACTGAGGTTCTAAACTGAGATGGGTCAGTTCCTTTTCTCTCTCTCCTTCCTTCCCCAAAGTAACCAAGGGCAGGGTCGGCAGCAAATGAATTTGCTACTCAATGCTGTATGGAAACAAAGTATTTATTAATAGTAAAGGTATAGACAGGCATTTGGCCTTCAGGAAGACCAAATCTGCCTGCCAGGGGACGTCAGTTGACAGGCATTGGCTGGTATACACCAAATGCAAAGATTTCATTTTTTCAACCTTCTTTATATACATAACTAGAGTCATCAAAACAATGTTTGCACAGAGATGTTATCCAAGAGGTTCCAGAGATATTTGTCAATAATACGAGAATTCCTCAGAGGAAGAAATTGAAACTATATCCACTCACATGAAAGAGTGTTCCAAATCACTACTGATCAGAGAAATGCAAATTAAGACCACTCTGAGATACCACTACACACCTGTCAGATTGGCTAAGATGACAGGAACAAATAATGACAAATGTTGGAGGGGATGTGGGGAAATTGGGACACTAATACATTGCTGGTGGAGTTGTGAAAGAATCCAGCCATTCTGGAGAGCAATCTGGAATTATGCCCAAAAAGTTATCAAACTGTGCATACCCTTTGACCCAGCAGCGCTACTACTGGGATTATATCCCAAAGAAATACTTAAGAGCGGAAAGAGACATATATGTGCCAAAATGTTTGTGGCAGCTCTTTTTGTTGTAGCTAGAAACTGGAAGATGAATGGATGTCCATCAGTTGGAGAATGGTTGGGTAAATTGTGGTATATGAAGGTTATGGAATAGTATTGCTCAGTAAGAAATGACCAGCAGGAGGAATACAGAGAGGGTTGGAGAGACTTAAATCAACTGATGCTGAGTGAAATGAGCAGAACCAGAAGATCACTGTACACTTCAACAACAATACTGTATGAGGATGTATTCTGATGGAAGTGGAAATCTTCAACATAAAGAAGATCCAACTCACTTCCAGTTGATCAATGATGGACAGAGGTAGATACACCCAGAGAAGAAACACTGGGAGGGGAATGTAAATTGTTAGCACTAATATCTGTCTGCCCAGGTTGCATGTACCTTTGGATTCTAATGTTTATTGTGCAACAAGAAAATGATATTCACACACATGTATTGTACTTAGACTATATTGTAACACATGTAAAATGTATGGTATTGCCTGTCGTCGGGGGGAGGGAATAAGGGAGGGGGGGTAATTTGGAAAAATGAATACAAGGGATAATATTATAAAATATATATATATATAAAATAAAAAAATTTAAAAAAAAAATAATACGAGAATTCTCTGTTGTTGTAAATAAGACAGGAATTTTCTTATTATTGTAAATAAGACAAAAATTCTCTATTGTTATGTCCTTCAGTCTCTCCCCAGAAAGGAATTTCAGATCATTAGAATGGGGGCTGAAACCCAAGCCAGCTGGGGACGGGGTACAGCCCAAACTGGCTCAGATACAGATCTTGTAAATCAAAGGTACAAGGAATCTTAAAGGGGCTACGTCTGCATCGCTATCATTTCCTCAAGCTATCTTCCTGTAACTCTCCACTCTTTCTTAGCTAAAATAATGAAACTTTGTCTACACTCAATGGCCCATCTTTTGTCATTCACTCTTCAAATTATTGCAGTCTGATTTTTGACTTCATCATTCAACCACAACAGTTCTCTCCAAAATTACTCATAATCTCTTAATTAGATATCTGATGGTTTTAGTTTTTACCTTTCTTAATCTGTCTGCTTCACTTGACCCTTCTGACTACAATCTCCTGAATATTCTCTCAATATTACTTTTTAGAGACACAATACTCTTCCGGTTTATCTCCTACTTGTCTAACAATTCCTTCTCCATCTCCTGTACTGGCTCAATATCCATATCACATTCTTTAACTGTGGATATTTTCCAAAGTTATTTTTCAGTCCCCCTTCTCTTTTATATGTTCTCTTGGTAACCTTATCAGCTTCAGTGACTTAAGCTATAAATCTCTATGGATGGAGAATATAGATCGGTAGATAGATAAATAGATAGCCCCAGTTTCTCCCCTAAGCTCCTGTCCTGCAACACCAATTGTTTTTTGGACATTTGAAACTGAATCTTTTGAAGACATCTTTAACTCTACATATTAAAATTTTAATTTCCCCTCAACCTCACCCCCCACACTTTATACTTATTTATTTCAATAGAAGGCACCACAACTATCCTTCCATTTCTCAAGTTCATATTTTGGGATGATTATTGACTCCTCATTCTCCTTCACCCCTCATAAATTCAATCAGTTGCCAAATCTTGCTGTTTGTAGCATCACAGTATTTCTAAAATCTGATACCTGCTCTTCACTCACATAGCTACCAAATTCATTCAAGCCTTCCTCAGCTCCCTAATTAGACCATTGCTCCTAGCTTTCTGATTGGTCTTCCTGATACATCTCATCTACTCCAGCTCATCTTCCATATTTCTGCCAAAGAAATTTCCTTTAAATACAGTTATAATCATGTGATTCCCTTATTCAACCAACTCTAGTGACTTACTGTTACCTCTAGGATAAAACAGAAGCTCCCATATTTAGCTTGTAAAGCCCTATACAACCTTGCTTCAACTACAAGTGCCTTGTTCTTTAAGGCTACCTTCCATCTACTGAGTATTTCCTTCTCAGAGTATACACTGATTTGCGTATACATTGTCTCCATCAAATTTTAAGCTCCTGATGAGTCTTTGATTTTTCTTTGTATCACAAGTACTAAACAAAGACTCCAGCACATAGGAAGTGCTTAATAAAAGCTTATGTATTGATCTGTCCATTTTTATGTGTATATAAAGAGGTAATACTACTTCTTCAAAATTATGAGAGCAAAAGAAAATAAAAAAGACACAAAGGGAAGAAACCCCTAATTTACTTGCCATGTACTGCCACTCTTTCCTATGTATTGATTAAAAGCAATTTGCCACAGTGGAAATAGATGCAATAGATGCATCTGGAGGACGTGAGTAAAAATCCTACTCTGCTACTTACTCCCTGTGTGTCCCTCTGTGTGTCACAATCTCTCTGTGCTTTTGCTTCCTTATCTATAAAAAATGTGAGGGGTATGAGGGGGAGGAAGGAAATTGGATCTATAATTCTGTGATCCCAATAAGGATGAATGGACAGAATGCCACATTATAGAATCTTCATCTGCATGATGACTGAATAAAACATATGCTATGTAATTCATGAGAAAAGAGAAAGGGATGTTCTGGACTTCTAAAAAGCTCATTTTCTAAGTAAATCATTTCATGTAAGTCTTTCACAAATGCTTCTTTTACTATTCACAATTATGTGTCTCCCACCTCCCTCTGTTTTGAATTACTTTGTGCTAACACTAAAATTGTTCCATAGAGAGTAGGATTTATTTGCTGAAATGTGATGAGGAGAAGTTGGGATAAGAGAAATACAGCACATGCAGCATCAATTGCAAGCACAGCTGTATTTTTGAGCAAGATAGTTTAGGTCTTTTGCTCCATTCCTTTTTGTAATTTAATAACTGAAGTACAAAGCTCATGAAAGCTGGGAATGTGTTGGGAAGCCAAAGAAGAGTAACATGAACAGTACAGTTAGAGATATAAGGGGGTTATGATAAAAAAGGGGAAGTAGATCTTTCAAGGTAATCCTCATCCCTGGCAATCATATCTACATTAGGAGTGATGACTAAACACTCATTAACAACTACAGGAAGGAAGGACAATTAAATTCCTTCATCAGGGTGTTTTATGCGCACAGTTGTTCAAAAAATGCCTATTGATTTAAGAAGATCTTATTGCATTTTCTTTATGCAATAAAACACTATTTTGATATCAGCAAAAGGAGCAGAAAATGAGTCCCTCTTTTGAATCAAGACATGAAAATTCAAACTGATCACATCTGCAGCACCTTGATATTAAAATTTACTCTTTGTTTTAGGACCAGGGCATCAGTAGAGTGATTAGATTTATTTTGAATAATCAGCATAATAGCTGTTTTTGGGAGGCTAAGTTACTTTGTAGCCACCAATTCAATTCAACAACCATCTATTAAGTACCTTCCACATGGAAACCACTGTGCTATTAACTAGGGGATATAGATAAAAGTAACAAACTGCTCCTGTCTTCTAGACAAGCACAATAGATTGAGTACAGGATTTGGCGTTAGGAAAACTTGAGCCCAAATTCCGTCTCTGACACTTACTAGCTGTATGACCTAGGTAAATTTCATTTTGCCTCTCCTAACCTCAGTTTTTTTTAATACAAAATGGGAATAATAATGGTATTTACCTTACTAGATATTGTAAAGATAAAATATAAGTCCTTCCACAAACTTTAAAGTATTATATTAATGCTAGCTATTACTTTGATTGATGCTGCCAGTCCAAGATAGTCCCCAAATAAAATTTTCTCCACCTGGATTCCTTGCCATTTAATGACTTTATTATTACCACTTAGTATGAAGAGGCTCTTGCTTGAACACACAAGGTTCACAATTTTTCACCTGAACATCTCCTCCATGGCCACAGTGTGTATCTCTTCCAGCATGCACATTCAGATAACTATTGGAAGTACATAAAATATTTGCTACACTAAATCAATATAAAGAAATCCATAGAACAAGTTCCACCTATTTGGGTGCAATACATGCAGCCATTTATACACATTGCCCCGTAGACAAAGAATGAATATTTGTAGCGTGAATTGAATTTTAATTCTCACCTAAAATCAGAGCTATTTCTCTAAACTCCCTTGGTCTTGAACAAAATGAGTATTCTCACTGTGAAATATCTCAGTTTCCCTGCCTCAGTTTCCCTGAATTGTTCTGCCTCAGTTTCCCTAGTGGCCACCTCACCCTTTTTCTCCCATTGGGACTGAGAGAGTTGGGGCCTTGAAGCTCTGGCCACTTTCACATTCCAAAGAGTCATAAAACTCCAAATGGCTTATCTCAAATACCTGGATGGTACTCACTATCTTTTTGGCCCAGACTTCCTGCCTCCTGCTTGACCACCTTCTTGACCCCCAACCTATTAGAACTAAAAATTTATAGTCCTTCCTGGAATTTCCACTCACCCAATGGCCTATTCTCCCTCCTCCCTCCCCCACCCCTTGCCTTTGATTTCCTGATAGCTAGAGCCCTATAAAAGTCTCTGGAATTACTTGCTAGGTGCTGGATGCTTTGAGACAAGAGTCCCAATTCAGCCTGCTGGAGGCCAGACATACATCCTGTTTGGCCACTAGTCCAAATTCTCCACTATTAAAATATTAAAAACCTAATGTCTGTCTTGTCTCAGTTTTTCCAGCATTACAATTGTTTTGCAAGAGGATCCAAGTTTTAAGTCCAGCCTCTGACACTTACTAGCTGGGCAATTCAATAAATCCTTTTAGTCTCATCTGTAAACCATTCCAGTATTTTTGCCAAGAAAACCCTAAATGGAGTCAAGAAGAGTTGGATGGGACTGAAATAACTCAACAACATAACAAGAGCCCACTGTTCTAGTTGCTGGGCATACAAAGAAACAGTAGCTGACTTCAAGATGCTTGTATTCCCTTGGGGGGAGGGGACTAAGAACAACATATACATGAATAAATAATTACAAAATACCTACAAAGTAGTTTCAGGAAGCAGGGCAATGGCAGCTGGAGTAGGGAGAAAATCAGATTTGGGCTTAAATTGAAACCTTGAAGCAAGCTAGGGGTTCTTCTAAATCTAGCAGAGAAGATCTATTTCAGCCATGAGGAGGAGGAGAAATTAAAAAGGGAGGGAGAGAAGGACACGAGAGTACTATGGAGGCACAGCCTGTCATGTACTGAAAACAGCAAATCTTCCAGTTTGGAGTATAAATTATGTGAACTGACTAAGTGTAATAAGCCTGTGAATGCAGAATGCAGATAGATTATGGAAATCTTTAAATGCCAAACACAGGAGTTTGTCTTTGATCCTAGAGGCAAAAATATTTCTGAGGCTTCTTTATCTTTCCCTCTGCCCTGAATCTGAAACATTTTCCTCAGTAACCTAAACTTCAATTCAATCGTTTTTTAAAATTTATATCCACAAATATATACCACTGCTTCTCCTCTGGGTACTTCCCTCAACTGTCCTTATTCTAAAATGACCTTAAAAGGCTCCTCTCTAATGGTAGTTAGTCTGCTTAGTCATCCTGTCTCCTTGTAATTCTTGAATCTGCAGTTTCCCTAATGGTCCTGCCTTTCTTTCCAAGGCAGTTAGCTCCCCTTCCCTTAGTGTCAGTAACACCTTGAATGGCATTTACAGATCTCATTAGCACAAAATATCAGTATAGTTACAAATCAATTATACATCAGCTAGTTCTACCCCAGATAGGAAGTGATGGTAAAGTAGAGGACCTGATTCTTGAATAATCTAGGATTTGGGGAAAGAAGCTTGGGGAAGATCATGTATTATTAATTGGAAGTGACTTTGGCAGGATGCAGAGATGCAAATGCAACTAGTAAAAGAGAATAGAAGTTGTCGTTAGACAACTAGGTTAAATTAGACCTAAAAGATTCTTTAGAGATCACTTAATTCAATCCCCAGGTTTTATAGGTGAGGAAGGTGAGACCAAAGAACTAAATGACTAGAATGTGGCAACAAGGTATAATGGGCAGACTTCTAATCCAGTTCTTCTGACCCCAAAATCAGGACTCTTTTCATGGTTATGACAATATCCTGGTGGAGTTGGCAGAGAAAGCCTGAAGTATTGATTAGATTAATCCCTAAAGCAAGCAGGAAAGGGTAATCCTTGGTAATCCTATTGCTCTCTCAAATCTATTCCATATTTACCATTCCCAGTGCTTATTTTACCTCTTTATTTTTTCTATAACCTCCTCTCACAAATAAGCCTACCTTTTGCCAAAGAGAAAGGCTATTGTGAATTCATCAAATGACCAAATCCCAACATTTTGTGCCAAACCCCTTCAATTGGTGCCAATTGCTTTCCTCAATCTCATCATGTAGTGCTGAACCTCAAACTCATCAGTTACTGAATTTATTCCAAGAAATTGTTTTTGGTGGGTTGGTTTTGGTTTGCAGGAGGGCACTTAACTGTGATAAGCAGGAGTGATTTTTCTGTGCATATGGACATAGAAGATCAGATGTTATTGTGAAAAGACTGACTTCTTTTCCCTGCTCAATGTCATCTTCTGAAAGCTCAACCCTATTTCAAAGCTTTTAATGCTTACTTCAAACTCTGCTTCTTAAAAATAATATAGCCTTTTACTAAAAAAAAAAAATACCTCACCTCCAAATGTTGTTCTTCCCACATATACATGCACACATAAACATGCCCACTCTGTATTTATCTTATATTTATTTTTCTGTTTGGAGGTTTCTGTCCAGGAGAAACCAAGTTCCTTGATCAAACTCACTCTTATTATCTAAGCAACAATCTTTCTGGGCCTCACATTCCTCATCTGTGACATACTTTAGCCATTATGACTACTGTCTTTAAAAAGAATAACTATTATGTGTCTTAGTTAATGCCACTTTATGAAACTGAAAAATGTAATTTTATTTAAACCAATGTCATGTCTACAATGATAATGGCAAGCTGGTTTTAAAAGAAAGAAGTAGAAGTGTTGAGAATAACCTGGATTTTAGATAGCCTATAAATACTAATTTAAATATTATACAACAGATATAAGATCTTTGTTCAATAACCAATGAAGTGCTTATCACTAAAGGAACTGAATTTTGCCAATATTGACTATAAATAATATACTCTATATACTCTATGCCATAAATAAAAACTCATTTCTTTATATAGCTGTTTAAATTTTTCAGAGTAGTTTCCTGATAAGAACTCTGTGAGGTAGAAAGTAAATTATTATTGCTACTTTGCAGAAAATTGGGGCTCAGAAGAATTAAGTGATTTACTCATAGTCATGTAATTAATAAATATTTGAGTTGCAATGCAAACTAAGGTCTCTAGACTCTATATATGGCACAATGTATTTTGACCCTTGTGAAGTAGATGTTGCTTCACAAGATCATAGATTTCATGTTGGAAGGAATCTTCAAGGTTGTCTAGTCCAATTCCCTAATTTTAAAATTACTAACTTTCCAAAGTTTCCCCTCCCTGTCCCTACTCCCTCCCCTAGATGACAAGCAATCCCATACATTTTACAAGTATTACAGTATAATCTAGATACAATATATGTGTGTAAATCCAATTTTCTTGTTGCATGTTAAGTATTGGATTTCTGAAGTAACCTGGGTAGATAGACAGTAGTACTAACAGTTTACATTCAATTCCCAGTGTTCCTTCTCTGGGTGTAGTTGTTTCTGTCCATCACTGATCAACTGGAAGTGAGTTAGATCTTATTTATGTTGAAGATATCCACTTCCATCAGAATATATCCTCATCTAGTATTGTTGTTGAAGTGTACAGTGATCTTCTGGTTCTGCTCATTTTACTCAGCATCAGTTCATGCAAAGTCTCTCCAAACCTTTCTGAATTCATCCTGCTGGTCATTTCTTACAGAGCAATAATATTCCATAACTTTCATATACCATAATTTACCCACCCATTCTCCAATTGATGGACAACTATTCATCTTCCAGTTTCTAGCTACTACGAAAAGAGCTGCCACAAACATTTTGGCACATAAAAGTCCCTTTCCTCTCTTTAGTATTTCTTTGGGATATAAGCTCAATAGTAGCACTGCTGGATCAAAGGGTATGCACAGTTTGATAACTCTTTGGGCATAGTTCCAAATTGCTCTCCAGAATGACCAGATTCTTTCACAACTCCACCAGCAATGTATTAATGTCCCAGTTTTCCCACATTCCCTCCAACATACATCATTATTTGTTCCTGTCATCTTAGCCAACCTGACAGGTGTGTAGTGGTATCGCAGAGTTGTCTTAATTTGCATTTCTCTGATCAGTAGTGATTTGGAACACTCTTTCATAAGAGTGGATACACCTAGACCACTTTCATCTGACTTTTTTTTCCATTAATTCCCTTGAAATTCTAAACCATTTATTCTTCCATATGAATTTTGTTGTTATTTTTTCCAGGTCACTAAAATAGTTTCTTGGGACTCTGATTGGTATTGCATTAAATAAATAGATTAGTTTTGGGAGCATTGTCATCTTGATTATATTCGCTCGGCCTATCCACGAGCATTGAATGCCTTTCCAATTATTTAAATCTGATTTTATTTTTGTGGCAAGTGTTTTGTAATTTTGCTCATATAATTCCTGATTTTTCTTTGGTAGATGGATTCCCAAATATTTTATACTCTCAACATTTGTTTGGAATGGAATTTCTCTTTGTATCTCTTGCTGTTGCATTTTGTTATTGATGTATAAAAATGCTGAGGATTTATGTGGATTTATTTTGTATCCAGCAACTTTGCTAAAGTTGTGAATTATTTCTAATAACTTTTTATTAGAATCTCTGGGATTTTCTAAGTATACCATCATATCATCTGCAAAGAGTGACAGTTTGATTTCCTCATTTCCTACTCTTATTCCTTTAATCTCTTTCTTGACTCTTATTGCCGAGGCTAGCATTTTAATACAATTTTGAATAGTAATAGTGATAGTGAGCAATGTTGTTTCACTTCTGATCTTACTGGGAAAGGTTCCAGTTTATCTCCATTACATATTATGCTTACTGACAGTCTTAAATATATGCTCCTGATTATTTTAAGGAATAGTCCATTTATTCCTATACTCTCAAGCGTTTTTAGTAGGAATGGATGTTGGATTTTATCAAATGCTTTTTCTGCATCTATTGAGACGATCATATGGTTTTTATTAATTTGATTATTAATATGATCAATTATACTAATAGTGTTCCTAATATTAAACCAGCTCTGCATTCCTGGTATAAATCCTACTTGATTATAGTGTATTATCCTGGGGATGATTTTCTGAAGTCTTTTTGCTAATATCTTATTTAAGATTTTAGTATCAATATTCATTAAGGAAATTGGTCTATAGTTTTCTTTCTCAATTTTCTACCTACCTGTTTTAGGTATCAGTACCATGTCTGTGTCATAAAAGGAGTTTGGTAGGACTCCTTCATCCCCTATTTTTTTTCATATAATTTATATAACATTGGGGCTAATTGTTCTTTAAATGTTTGGTAGAATTCACATGTAAATCCATCTGGTCCTGGGCATTTTTTCATGGGGAGTTGATTAATAGCTTGTTCTATTTCTTTTTCTGAAACGGGACTATCTAAGCAATTTATCTCCTCCTCTGTTAATCTAGGAAGCCTATATTTTGGGAGGTAGTCATCTATTTCACTTAGGTTACCAAATTTATTGGCATAAAGTTGGGCAAAGTAACTCCTTATTATTTTTCTAATTTCCTCTTCATTGGTGGAAAGATCCCCCTCTTTCCTTTTTCTGATCAGATTTACCAAAGGTTTATCTATTTTATTGGCTTTTTCATAAAACCAACTCTTGGTTTTATTTATTAATTCAATAGTTTGTTTTTTTTTACTTTCAATATTATTGATTTCTCCTTTTAATTTTTGTATTTCAAGTTTGATTTTTGGTTGGAGGTTTTTAATTTGGTCTTTTTCTAGCTTTTTAAGTTGCAGGCCCAATTCGTTAATCTTCTCTTTCTCTATTTTGTTCAAATAGGCCTCTAAAGATATAAAATTTCCCCTTATTACCACTTTAGCTGCATCCCACAGATTTTGGTATGATGTCTCATCATTGTCATTATCTTGGGTGAAATTATTGTTTCTATAATTTGCTTTTTCACCCAGTCATTCTTTAAGGCGAGATTATTCAGTTTCCAATTACTTTTTGGTCTATTTACCCCTAACTTCTTATTGAATGTAGTTTTTATTGCATTGTGATCTGAGAAGAAGGCATTTATTATTTCTGCTTTCCTGCATTTAATTGTGAGATCATTATGTCCTAATATATGGTCAATTTTTGTATAGGTTCCATAAACTGCTGAGAAGAAAGTATCCTCCTTTCTATCACCATTCAGTTTTCTCCAAAGTTCTATCATACCTAATTAATATGGTCAATTATACTAATAGTTTTCCTAATATTAAACCAGCTCTGTATTCCTGGTATAAATCCTACTTGATCATAGTGTATTATCCTGGGGATGATTTTCTAAAGTCTTTTTGCTAATATCTTATTTAAGATTTTAGCATCAATATTCATTAAGGAAGTTGGTCTATAGTTTTCTTTCTCAATTTTTCTAATATTCTATTTACCTTTTTAATTTCTTTCTTATTTGTTTTGTGGTTTGATTTGTCTAATTCTGAGAATGCAAAGTTGAGATCTCCCACTATTATATTTTTGCTGTCTATTTCTTCTTGCAACTCTCTAAGCTTTTCCTTTAGGAAATTAGATGCTATACCATTTGGTGCATATGCTTCATTGTCTATGGTGCCTTTTAGCAGGATATAGTTTCCTTCCTTATATCTTTTAATTAGATCAATTTCTGCTTTTGCTTGATCTGAGATAAGGATGGCAACCCCTGCTTTTTTGGCTTTACCTGAAGCATAATAGATTCTGCTCCAAACTTTTACCTTTACTCTGTATGTATCTCCCTGCTTTAAGTGTGTTTCTTGCAACATATTGTAGGGTTTTGACTTTTGATCCAGTCTGCTATCCACCTCCGTGTAATGCGAGAGTTCATCCCATTCACATTTACAGTTAAAATTACTAATTCTGTATTTCCTGCCATCATATTATCCCCAGATTATATTTTTCCCTTGACCCCCCTGAACCCCTTCCCCAATATTTAATTTATAGACCCCACTTGTGATGCATAGCCCTCCTTTTTTAGTATCCCTCCCCCCTCCTTTTAAGTCCCTTTCCCTTTCTTGTACCCTTCCCTTATTCCCCTTTTCCTTTTCCCTTTTCCTCTCCCCCCTTTTAATGAGGTGAGAGAATTCTCTGAAAAACAAATATGTCAATTATTTACTCTTTGAGTCTACTCTGATGAGAGTAAGATTCACACAATGATTCTCCCCCTCTGTAAATTCCCTCAAATGTGGTAGATTTTCTATGCCACCTCCTGGGATGTAGTTTCCCTCTTTTTATCACTCCTTCCCCTTTTTCTGATACTATCCCCTTCCCTTTTTTATATTATATCAGTAGAATCAAATTATCCAAGCAGACTTTCTGTATATCCACAACAGAGATACAGTTCTCAAGAGTTCTTTTTACCTTTTTCTGCTTCTCTTCAGTCTTGTGGATGTACATCAAATTTTTTGTTTAAGTCTGTTTTTTTTTTCTTAGAAACAAATGGAATTCCTCTATTTCATTAAATGACCATCTTCTTCCATGGAAGAAAATGCTAAAATTAGCTTGGTAGTTTATTCTTGGTTGCAATCCTTGTTCTTTTGCCTTTCAGAATATCAGGTTCCAGGCCCTGTGATCCTTTAATGTGTAGGCAGCCAGATCTTGAGTGACCCTTATTGTGGTACCTTGATATTTGAATTGTTTTTTTCTCACTGCTTGCAATATTTTTTCCTTAGTCTGGTAGTTCTGCAGCTTAGCCACAATGTTCTGTGGAGTTCTTTTTTAGGGTCTTTTTCAGAAGGTGTGCGATGAATTCTTTCAACGCCTATTTTCCCTTCTGTTTCTATTATCTCTGGACAGTTCTCTTTGATTATTTCCTGTAAAATACAATCTAGGCTCTTTTTTTGATCATAGTTTTCAGGAAGTCTAATGATCCTTAGATTGTCTCTCCTAGATCTATTTTCCAGGTCTATAGATTTTTCCAGTAAGTATTTGATGTTATTCTCCAGCTTTTCATTTTTTTTTGTTTTGTTTTGTTTGACTGATTCTTGATTTCTCAATGAATCATTCATTTCTATTTGTTCAGTCCTGATTTTTAACGAGTTATTTTCTTCATTCACATTTTTTAGTTCTTTTTGTTTATGCCCAACTGAGTTTTTAAATGAATTGTTTTGCTCTGTTGAATTTTTTTCCATTTCACTAATTTTTAGTGAGTTATTTTCTTTTTCCAATTCAGAAATCCTACTTTCTTGAGAATTTTTTCTTTTCCAATTCAGAAATCCTACTTTTCTGTGATTTTTTAACCTTTTCTAATTCACAAATTTTGTTTCCCTGCACCTCCTGTGAATTCTTTATTTTTTCCAACTCAAATTTCAGGACATTGTTATTCTCTATCAGAGCTTCTCTTTCCTTTCATTTTTCTTCAAACTCTCTTAACTTTTTAATAGTCTCTTCTAGGAGAGAGCTATGTGATGATGAGCAGGTATCATTCCCCTTTAGAGTGTTATCTGCCTGTTAGCTTTTTCGGGATTGGATACCTGCTCTTTCTCTGTGTAGAAAGTGTCAATCATTCTCTTCAGCTTCTTACACATTGTTAAAAATCTGTGGGGGTTTGCCCTTGGGTTAAGACGTTTATTTATTTATTTACCAGCTTCCTCCCAGACTCGAGGTAAAATGCAACAACCCTGTGCCTGAGCTAAGAGAGAGCTCTGGGAGAGAGTTCCCTTCCCCCCTTCCCCGGAAATGCCTCAGAGGTGGTTAGTATGGCTGTGATGTGAGGAGTACCCAGTGAAGGACCCTGCTCTGTGGCCTAGCGACTGCCCTGAGGTTTAAGGCTGAACAGTGAAGGCATCACAAATCTCAGCCAATGCCTCCAGTGGGGCCATGGATATCAACAGCTGATGTGAAAAGCCCCTGTGCTCAAACCGGAAGTGTCTGCCAGGAAACCCTGGTCCCTACTTCAAAGGTTCCACTTCTCTGGGAGTTCTGCACCTGCTAGGATTCCACTGCCTCAAGCTGAGCCCTGCACCATGTGGATTAGAGGCTGCCACAGGCTATGTCCCCTGCTGTTCAGGCTCTCAACTACCTCAAGGAGAAGCCCTGGGCAGCAGAAGGCGGCTGCACAGCAATGCCGAGATGTATTAGGTCACTTCCGAATTGGGGTGGTTCTAGGATCTGGCTTTATATTTTAAAGTGGCTTGATTTCTCTTCTGATCTGCTATTTTATAAGCAGAGAAGAGCTAACAGCCTGTGTCTGATTCCTCTATCTCAGTGGCTTCTCTGATTCTAAAGTTCTCCCCAGCCCAATTGGCACACTGTGCTAGCACCCAACCTTGTTTGTGCTGGCCTTTTTTTTTTTTTTTCCTCCCCTAGGAACAGACCTTTTCTATTGAAGTTCCAGATTTTCTTCAGCTGGTAAGTTGTGCTTCTAATCCTTGTGTGGTTTTTATCAGTCCAGCATTATTTTTGAGGCTGATTTAACTAATTGGTAATGAGGGAAGAAGGAAGCTTACAAATTCGCGTGTATCTTCTCTGCATCTTGGCCCTGTCCCCCCTCCCCCCATCCATAGGCATTTTAAAGAGGCTACTGTCTAATATAAGCAAGTCCAGACTATGACAAGTAGTTGGATGAACAATTCATCAAATATGGAAGTATGGAATTAGGGTTGGATTTAGATACAGTATTAGGGTCAGAAAGAGTTTAGGATTAGAAGCAGGGTTTCCATTAGGGTTAGACATCAAGCTAGAGTTAAACATGTGATTATGGTTAAGATTCCAATGATAATGAGGGTTAGACTTAGGGTTAGGGTTAAATGAGAGGCATAGATGTAAATCCATTGCATGGATTAGATATGTATTGCAGATAGGCAATAAACTAGGCTTAATATTGAATAAGAGTAAAATAATAATATATAGAATATAATTTAGCACTATGACTGATTCCAAAATACATCTTGACACAAAAGCCCATCTATTTTTAGGCTATTCTATGGATGGGCACCATAGAACACCACAATATGAATGGTCAAAATTGTGACTGATCTAGAGAAGAATGGAGAGAACTACTGCAGGAGAAATAAGACTGGTATATTACCAGTAGTGACTTGTACAAGAAGTGATATAATAGATTTTATCTAGGAAATTTATGATCTGAAAAGGAAGCAAGATGATCATGCAGTAAGAACAAAAAATAAGAGAAAGTCTGTATTCTCTGCTAGTACACAGAGAATGTTAAATGACTTTGTGGGGTTTTATTAGAGAACATGGAAGAGAAATGCACAGGATGAGAGAGTATTAATAGTTTGTATTCTCATATTGGAAGGAGTCTCTGTCTCATTGAGATCATAGATTCATTTATGTATTAAAATGAACTATTTTTCAATTATGAGCATATAGCCTGCATTATATAATTATTAATGATGAATTTATAATTAGAAAGACTATTTTCACACTGTTAATAAGATAACATTGCTTCCACTGGTTTGTTACATATCATTTGTTCATTGCTAGATTGGAGTATCTGCTGTCAACTGAGACAATGGAATTACACAAAAGAAATTGTGTAATTTGAAGTTGAAATCTTATTTTAGTCCACTTGGAAATGAGATTTTTCCTTCTTCACAATTGTGTAACATGTATAAGAAGTCAAAAAAACAAATGAGATTTAGAAGGTTAGAGAAATCTATGTTTTGCTTTTAATTCAGCTTGGTTCACTCACTGAACATATGGGCATGTTCAGAGCTCAAATTATCTCTGCAATTTTATTATTCTTAGTTAGGAGAAGAGATAAGAGCAAACAACTCCAAACAGATGAGTAGAAACTTGACTGAAAAAAAAAGAAAATAGCTAAATCTCCAATACTACTTTCCTAATTCATTAAGAAGCTTTCCCTTTTAAAAAATTCAATGCTGTTCTATCAACTGGAGCACTATTAGATTGCCAAAATCTCCTTGCTTCTGCTTAACATTCTCTTAGAAGACAAGATGACTAAAAGTCAACAAACAAATTAATGATCACATTCAAAAGCATTGGTGGCATTTCCTCCACCCTGACACCAATAAACGGATAAGATGCAGCCCTAGCCTGTAACATCTATTCCTATAGAAATAGCTGTAGCACATTCAATAAATAAAGCCTGTCAGATAAGGGTGCACCCCTTTCAGAATCACTGAACAACAGTGTTCATCTGGGATTCCTTCAAAATCCAGTGTCAATTTGAAATATGCTAGCAATAGCATAATAAAACAGAAGAAGTCTCTAGCCTGAACTATTGTGATAGCCTCCTAATTGGTCTCTCTATCACAAACCTCTTCCATCTCCAATCCATTGTTCATACAGCTGTCAAAATAATTGTCCTAAGTCATAGCTTGGACTATGTCACTTCCCTACTCAAAAATGCTCAGTGTTTCCTTTTTGCCTTCAAGATAAAATACATTTTGTATTTAAAGCTCTCCACAATCTACTTTAAACCCAACTACCCTGCCTTATAACACATTTCGTCTCTTCTTGATCTACTTCCATCAACTAAGAATCCCACCATTCACCTCAATACAGGCGCATAAGTCATATTCTACTCATGGAATACATTCTCTTCTCAGCTCTGCCTTTGAGAATCCTCCTCAGTAAAACCTGCTGAATCCCTCAGTTTGGTGTAGGATTCTCAGTCCTTACTCTGAAGATGTTTTGTTTAATATCTCTTTTGCTACATATGGTTCTCTTATACTTATTTTTGTATATTTGATACCACCTAAAAGAAAAATAGGAGTTCTTTGAAAATAGGAAGTGGTGTAATTATTTTTTAAAATTTGTGTTCCCAGGATCTAGCATGTGCATTGCCCATTGTAAGTATTAGTAAATTGTTATTGAAATATTCCTATTTATAAAATTTCATATATAATAAAGAGGAAGTATGACACACAGTTTCCAGAAGTAAAAACAACATTTAATTTGAAGTTATAAAATCTATGCTTGGAGCTCTAATTCTTCCCCTTATTATGTGACTTTGAATAGGCACAACTTCTGTGAGGTTTATTTTTCTCACATGTAAAATAGAATCAACTGCCTATCTGACAAATTTGTTTTAGGGTTCAAATATCAGGTTAAAAGGCTTAATAGCCTTTAGGTGCTACACAGATGTTAAGCTAGTATTATGAGCCAATCAAATTTAGCATAGCACTTGTATATTCATAATTTTCTGTTTCCCTTCTATGGAGTTTTCCATATCTATTAATAAATTGGCAGTACTTTCATGAAGGATTCTTATAACATTTTCAGTATAATTTTCTGTACAAGTTCATTACATTTAATACCAGAAATTCATGACACTTAAATGATTTACATATGAGACCCTTAGAGAAGTAAAGAGTTATGGATCATAGTTGTAGATGAGTATGTGGATGGGTAGAAAGTTTTATTTCCCTCTTAGTTGTCAACTATGTTGAGCTTTTAGGAAGGCCCAGATAATTAATGAGGTGTAGAAAGGTCAAGATGAATACAGGGTTCCATTATTGTTGTTACTGAAAGAAAGGAACCCAAAGGACCAAAAGCAAATGCTGCCTATGAAATTGGCTATTTCTTTTCTTTACTTTTGCTTTAAAATGTTTGTTAAATGTAATTAAGATGCTCAGAACAAGTTAGAGATTTAATGTCCTCTCGTTCAACTTCCTGGACTCAAGATTCCTGAATTTGCTATCTGATTCACACGTTGTTGTTAGTGATTGACAAGTACAATACAAATGCAAACCCACCTATACAACACGTTTTTAATTACTTTTTTCTCAATTAGCTAAAATCTATTTTTTTCCTTCCTGTTTCTCCCTCTCCTTACTAAAAGAAAAGAAAACTACAAACTTTCTAACAAACATGCATTAAAAAGTAAAACAAATTCTTACATTGACTGTGGCCAAAAACTAGATATTACTTTATACACTGAATTTGTGACCTCTATGTCAAGAAGTGGGTAGCATGCTTTATTATCAGTCCTCTGAAACTGTGGTAAATCATTTTGTTGATCAAAGTTAATAAGAATTTCAAAATTATTTCTGTTTACAATGTTGGTGCTTTACATACATCTTTCTCCTACTTCTGCTCACTTTATTCTATTTCAATTCACATAATTCTTCTCTAAAAATCATCTCTTGCATCATAAAAGATGTATTCTACTACATTTATATGCCAAAACGTATTTAGCCATTCCCTAATTGATGAATACCTCTTAAATTTCTAGGGTTTTTTTGCCCCACAGAAAAGGAGATTCTATAAATGTTTTTTTGTATTAATGGGTTTTTCTCTTTTTCCTTTGATCTGTTCATGGTATAGGACTCATACTATAAGTAAATCAAAGGACATATACAGTTTAATGATTTTTTTTTGGAGCACAATTCCAGATTGCTTTCCAAAGCGGTTAGAAAATTTACAGCTCCATCAATAGTGCATAAGAGTTCCTGCTTTCCCATAGAACCTTCTAACATTTGTTATGTTATATTTTTGTCATTTTTGTCAATGAGATTAGTATGAGGTAGAATTTCAGAGTTACTTGAGTTTTAATTTTTATAATTATTAGTAATTTGGAACATTTTTGCATATAGCTATTGTATAGATAGAAAAGTAAATTTTCTTGTCAACCAGGGAATGATTATTATTCTTATAACTCTGAATCAGTTTTTTATATTATATGTGTTTAAAATGAGATTCTTATCAGAAAAAATTGCTGTAAAGTATTTTCAAATTACCTATTTCCCTTCTAGTAGTTCCAATGGTTTTCTTTGTGCAAAGTCTTCCCAATTTTTTTGTAATTTATATTGTCTCAGGGCTATTTTAATTAATGATTTCTACATGTAGCAAGTGTTATACATAGTATACAATATATCCCCTGCCTACTTCCAGTTAATCAAGCAACTTCTGAGTCTTCTTGACTCAGGGCTTAAAGGTTAATACTTTATGATAAAGAGACTCTTAATTTAGCCTGAGTTGGAGTTGTCTTTGGGGTTTGTTCTTTCCAAATCTTAGACAAACAAATACCTGTAAAAGGATTTATTCAGGATAAAAATTGATCTTGTGATTTCAGAGGGCTCTGAGATCTATGATTGCAGTAGTAGGAGCAAGCATAAAAGCAACAGTGATAGTATCCACTACAATAGTTGGCTGTAGCAATGGCAGGTACAACAGAGGCTAACTGTGGAGCATAAAGTTCAGAGGAGAATTTTTTTTGGAGAGGAGTGTTAGAGCAGAACTGAGGTGGAATGTAAACTGCCTAATTATCATTTTTGCAAACTGTTTTATGCTTTGATGAAGTTTAAATATTAACTTCCCCAAAGATTATTATGTAATTATAAATTACTGAATCCTATCCAAAGCTGTATACGTATGCATTGTGAGTTTATGCTTAGCATTTCTTTCTGTGTGTAGGAAGAAATTACCTGTCCCAAGTCTGATTCGTATCGTACACTGTACCTCTTTTACTTCTTTACTTTTGTGACATCTCAAGACTTGTAAGTGATAACCTAAATACCAAAAGCAAAAATGATTCATAGGTTACCAGGATAGGGGACTTATGGAACCAATGAAATTGAGGCAAACAAGGATTTGACCAAGGTCATATAACTACTAAGAATCTGAGGTTTGATTTAAACTCAGGTCTTTTTGACTCCAGACCTAACACTATAACCATTATACCACTCAGCTGAAAGTACTATATCACCATCTTATAGTTATCACTGTATTATATAATCTTCATTGTCATTTAGTACAGTACAGATATGTGATTTTATCTTCAAAATTGGAACTCCTTCCTCTGTGCAGATCAGCAACTTATTTTTATTTCTAATCTAAAAGAGCTGTCCAGGGTTCTGAGAAATCAAATGACTTCGCCTGTTTTCACACAGTCAGTATGCATGCATCTGAGAATATAATTTAGTAAAAGTATATTTTTTCTCTTTATTCTTTCTGTCCTGTGTCTCCCATAAGTCTATCCCTGAATGTTAGCAAGTGGATTCGGTCAATATTTTTATTCTGAAAAACCTCTGTTTGAAGAAAAAAATATTATTTTAAAACAGAAACATTTTTAGATTCTTCCAAAAGTTCCAGTGTTTTGTTTCAATAAAATGCATGTAAGCATGATTTCAATGTCTATTTCAAGAGAACCTCATTATATTTTTCTCTGTTTTTCTTCCAAAAACTTATAAAAATGTAGATTTGTGATAGACATATAATGTTAGGTAGCTTAAAAAATATTACCTATAATGTGTTGTTTTTAAATCTGAAAACTTCATAGAGCCCTGTATTTAGACGCCAGAAGATTATTTCATCTTATTGAACTATTCAGGTTCCTAGATGATCTTTTCACTTGCCAAAATATTCTCTTTCACCTGTACCTTTGGGATTTGGCAATCCCAGGTGTTGTGTAGTCTTTTCATCAGGAATGTAAACTCTAATCTTTGGAATTCTGGTACTTCCTTTCTCACTTTAACAAAGGGAAGATAAAACATGTTTATCCTGTTTACTTTTATTCAGCACTTCTGTTCATATCACCTTTCTTTCTATTATGGAATCCATTCTATTCATTATATCATCTATCATAATACCACTGAAACTCACATGTGGAAAAATATTTTGGGGTATTATACTCAGTATTATTTGAGTAATCGTGCTGATAGATCATATAAATAGTTACAAGCAATCCTCAAAATGTATTTTTCTCATATCACTGCATTGTTGATAGACTTACAATTGGTACAATTGTGCTGGAAACAATTTGGATTTATATACAAAAAGTTGCTAAGTAATACATACCCTTAGATCAACTATATCACTATTTTGTCTGAACCCAAAAGTGGTCAGGCAAAGAGGCAAAGCTCCTATATACATCAAAATAATTATAAAAATTATTTAGTTTCTTGGCAAAAACCTGGAGATAAAATGGATACCTATCAATTGAAAACTGTCTGAATCAAATATTCATATTGAATGTAATAGAATACTATGGAAGCTTTAGAAATAAGAGAAAAGAAATTTTCAAAGAGAGATGGAAAGACTTATATGGATTGCTGTAAAGTGAAATAAGAATCAAAAGAACAATTTCTATTATCAATATGTTAAAAATGAATAATTTCCAAGATTTTTATAAACTGATAAAGAAGGAAATGAATAGATCAAGAGGAACAATTTCTATAATAACAACAATACTGTAAATAATAACTTTAAAAACTGTGAGAACCTTAATCACTGCAATGACCATCTGTGATGGTCTCCCATACTGTTTCCCACTTGACAGAGAATTGTTGCATTCAGGGTACAGAATGAGATTATAAAAAAAAAAAAAAAAAAAAAAAAAACAGAGGCAATGATGTGCTTAACAATGTATATTTGTTATAAGGAATTTGCTTTTCTTTTTCTTCTAATGAAAGGTAGAAGGGAGAGAAAACTTATTTTGTTTATTCAAACACTCACACACATATATAGGTGTACGTGCACTTGCAAACTCAATATACCAGTCTATTTCACTCTAGATCAAACTTTGGATCCCACTATATACATCAGATCTGAGTTTTCTATAATTCGTATGCCCAAAGGTGGACTTTTTTTTCTGCTAAATGGTATGACAGAAGAACCTGCCTTTTTAAGGCCTAAATTACACTGGCATATCCAATGCTATGAATATTGTGCCCAGCTCTTGGATGGGCAAACTGCCTTAAAGCAGATGGCTATGAGAACAAGCAGAATGGAGATCAAGACTACGCATAGAAATATTTCAGTCTAGGGCCATATTCACATTTAGGAACATTCCACCATCTGCTCACATCCTAAATGTCCAATTCCACTAATGTAGTTTGCATGTAGATTTTCATTTTTTTTTATTTTATAAAGCTTCAGATTAAAAGGAGCCCTCTTTCTCTAGTCAAAATAATCAAGAAGTTGGGCTTTGTTTTGTTATCCAATTTCTACTAGTCACCCACCTACTTAAGGACAGAACAATGAGTACAGCCTATTTCCTAGTACCTCTCCTATAAAACTCACAGTCTTAAAAACTCTCAGCCTAAACAACAAATGATTTGATTGACAACTTCATGCTTAATTAATAATTTCATAATTGCTGATATTCTTGTGGGATGGGTAGAGAGTAATTTCATAAGTATGAAAAACTCAATAAGTTAACTTTCAGATCAGAAACATTATAACTTTAAATCTCAAAGTTGTCTGTGGTGTTGAGAGGTTAAGCAATTTGCTCAGAATCTTATAAGATATATACAATAGATACAGGGAATTGAACCCAGGGATATTTGAATCCATAGTGAACCATTATATCAGGCCATGCTGATTCTTTAATCTGCCTTTTTTTAAATAGTTTTTTTTTTATTTTCAAAATACATGCAAAGATATTTTTCAGCATTCATCTTTGCAAAACCTTCTGCTTCAAATTTTTTCTCTCTCTTCCTCCTACCTCCTTCCCTAGGCAGCAAGTAATCCAATATAAGTTTAATAGGTGTTATTCTTCTATACATATTTCCTTATTTATCATGGTGCCCAAGAAAAATCAGATCCAAAAGGAAAAAAATGAGAAAGGAAAAAAAAAAGCAAGCAAACGACAACAAAAAAAGTGAAAATACCATGTTGTGATCAACATTCAATCCCCACATTCCTCTTTCTGGACACAGATGGCTCTCTCCATCACAAGTCTATTGCAATTAGTCTTAAGCATCTCACAGTTGAAAACAGCCCCATCAATCAGAATTGATCATCACATAATTTGTTGTTGCTGTGCACAATGTATACGATGGTTTCTTGGTTCTACTCACTTCACTAAGTATCAGTTCATGTAAGTCTTTCCAGGTCTTTACGAAATCATTCTGCTGATTATTTCTTACAGGACAATAATATTCCATAATATCCATAATATCATAACTTATTCAGCCATTTCCCAAATGATGGGCATCCACTCAGTTTACAATTCCTTTCCACTACAAAAAGATCTGCTACAAACATTTTTTGCACATGTGAGTCCTTTTCCCTTTTTATGATCTCTTTGGGATATACCTAATCTGTCTTTTTTGAAGGTTCACTTGAGCCTATTATAGCTTGAATGAAAGTAACAGAGCTATAACCCAGTGACATATTGACTCAAGCACTATAGCCTAACAGCTGTCCAATCTTCACATACAAAGAAAGTGTTCTTTCAGGAAACAAACATCCCAAGAGCATAAGTTATCATGTCCTTCATCAAGACAGGCAGAGTATCTGTAGGAATGAGGTGTCTCTGGGGTAAAGGTTGCACATTTCACTTCTTGATGGTAGCTTAGTTTCAAGCAAAATGATGAGAATACAGGAATAACTTCAGCCTTTGCCCTTGTCAAATAACTACATATTGCTTTTTCTGATGATGCATTAAGACTTAATGCATTAAGATGCACAAGATATGTGGGCTGAAAGTCTGGTCAAACTACATTTAAAAAAAAAAGCATTTCTTTTCCAACTCAATTCTGCCACAAGCTAATTTTGTGACTATGGGCAAATTATTTCACTGCTTTGGGCTTGCCTTGATTTCCTCATCTAAAATGAGAGGGTTGGGTGAAATGATCTCAATGGCCCCATCCAACTCTATTTTTAACACTGTGTGACTATGAGCTCAATTCTAGCTTGATGAGAAGCAGAAAGTAATAGCAAACAGGTCTCTGATGTTGGGGAGTTGGTCAGAAGCCTAACTGAATTTTTACAACCAACTGAACAGTAGCTAAGCTTTTCCTAAGTTGGAGAGAGACAAACTCAAGAAATCCATACCCACTTTGATCTTCTAAATATGTAACATAAACTATTTGAGCAATGCCAGCCCCTTGTGAGGCAGCTACTTTGGAGTTGGTAGATTCTTGTGCTTCAATAACTTGTTATGCCAATGGACTAAAATTCATTGTATTTGCTAAAACAATAGTTTACTCCCAGGAATAGTATAAGAGACTTTGGCTAAATAGGGTGAATGAAGCTGTCTCATAAACTTCATATAATGGTCATTATCATAGTAGTAGCAGTAGTAGTAATAGTAGTCATAGTAGTAGTAGTAGCGTAGACATAACATATCTAGCTTTTTTATCTAGCTACATATGTTATTTCATTTGATCCTCACAACAAACTTGAGGGAATAAGTATTGCATGTTATTGTTGCTTTTTGATAAATGAAAAAACAGGTTCAGAGTAACTTGTACACTGTCCCAAGATGAGTAAGTGGCAGACCTCAGATGTGAACCAAGATTTTCTGATTCTGATTCCAGTGAATGATGTCATAATTATCCCTGGTGCATATTCCAAAATAAAATTAACAATAAACCCCACCTCCCACTAAAAATTAAGCAAATTAGGCTATCCACTGGTTAAACAGTGCTTCATCAAATAGTTGCTTCTCTGATGAAAAAAATACTCTTGTCCAGACAGAGTCAATCAGTGAGCATAATTTTTTGCTGTACTGGGATCCTGTTTTTAGACTAATTCATTTGAAGGATGAAATCTTTCACAGAAGCTGCCAAGCAGCTGGGAGGCATTCTCTCAACTTTTGGACCAGAAACTGCCAATTTTGGCATTGCTTTTGGAGATCAGGCCCAGTTTCTAAAGATCAACAAGTTGACATCCTGGTGCCAGCATCTGGTATTTTTTAATACAAGACCAGGAACTTTAATACATCCAAGTCTCTGCAAAAGAGAAGGCAAAGGAAGTTAAAGGGTTTATTGTAAACAAAATCTGGTGAAGTGAACACATGGAAAACCATAATCTCTATAGACTGAAATATATTTAAGCACTAGTTTCTTCATTGATGTTATAACTCATATTTCAATAATAAAGCAACAAGTAGGGAAATTACCCCAAATCAACAAATCACTGAGGATTTTATAAGCCCTCCCTATGTGCCAGGCATTAAGCTAGGTTCTAGGGATAAAAGTGTAAAGAATAAAACAATCCTAACTTGCGAAGAGCTTATAATCATCATCACCATCATCATCAACAACAGCAATAGCAACACATTTGATAATTATGAAGAATTTTATTTTGCTTAAAGAATTCAGTCCTATGGCTTTCTTTTTTTTTCATAACACTCCTCAAGGGAAAAAAAAACATTATATGTATGTTTTAAAACAGTTCTAATATATTTTATAATGCTCTGTTTGGATCAGAATTTGGGAGGTGGGGTGTGGACCCTTTGAGAAGTCAAATATACAGTTTTTAAAAGGTGTATAATTATATATATACATATATAAATGTAGATGTATATATATGCAAATGCATACACACATATACATACTGTAGGCAGTCTGCTGCAAGGAAGAATTCTAGTCTACATAAATATAAATAATTAATGAGTGATTTAGCTCTGCAGTCAAGGAAGAACAAATGGAAACTTCCCGAAGAATCACTTATTGGATATAGACAGTAATGGGGAAATGCAGCAAGGAAATTTGTGCTTTGCTCTGGGATGATGTAATTATCTTTTCTAGATATAAGAGAAAGAATGTGCAAAATGAAAAGAGCATCAGAGTTGAATGAGACACAGTGTGAGGTGATATCAAATAAAAATCTTTTTTACCTGTGTGTGGTAAGAAACAGGGAAGGCCTCCTGGAAAGGGAAGCATTTGAACTGGGCATTGATAGGTAGGTAAGATTTTAAAAGGAATTGGCCAAGGAAGATGACATTTCAGGTCCTAATGGATTCAGAGTGTCTTCTATCATGTCTCCACATGGAGGATGCTGGGGAGGAAATGATTGCTCTCCATATGGAGAAAGTGTTTCCAGTATAGGCATGATGACATGGAAGAAAAATATCTTGGAAAAACTGGAGCATTCATGAACATTCTTAAACTGATTCTGATTTGCTTACACAGTGTTTGGGGTATTATTATTTTTTTGATGTACTACATAACCAAAAGTATTGATGTCTTTGAAAAAAACTGCTGAGTCTGCTTCTGCTTGCCTTTCTTGCAATTGTATTTGTGGGAGCATGGTTATGCTTTCACTCACATCTGTCAGTGAATCATGCTTTAAGAGGAAAGGCTTTAGGGCTTTTTCCCCCACACCATATGGCCAGCAAAAATGGGTCTGGATCTTTGTGTTTTCTTTTTCTTTCTTGGTATAGAGAAAACAAGCTATGTGAATCAAGGAATCAGAATCAACTCTGGGGATTGCAGCCTTCCCAGCATAACTGTCCCAACAAGCAAAGAATTATCTTTGATAATGAACCCATATCAACAAAAGGTGAACTGAAGACTTATACTGCAGCAATATCACCATTGGGAGTAAATTTAGTGGGACCAACACTTAGTAGGAGTTAAATTTTGAAAACACACTCCTAAAATATGCAGAGAGTGGAGAAGCTATGCTGTATAGGTGTTTGGGACAAAAATGGGTATATATCTGTAATTCCTATGTCTTTTAAATAAATATTCAATCCTTAAAGCTACTGGACATTAATTAGTTAAATGGAACTGAAGCACTAATTACAGGCCCTCTCACCAACAAAAGGAACACAGTGAATGAAGAATCAAACCAATTATAGCAAAGAAAAGAAATGTCCCTAAAGTCACTAAATACTCCCAAATCCACTACATGACCTCAAATACCTCTCAAAGTCAGGGTGCCCTGGAACTCTGAAACATGATATAGCCTGTCTAACTCTAAAAGAATGGGGCTAGGATGTATATATTATATGGTAAACACTCTGAGCAAAAGAATGGCACCAAAAAAGCTCTTATGCCCTACCCTCTACTCATTATGTCAAAATATGTCAATTATTTAATATGAATTAATAAAAAGCATTCATTAACTACCTACTCTCTGCTGGCATTGAGAATACAAATATAATATTAAATCAGCCATTAACTTGAGCTTATATACTAATTGGAGGAGACAACACATATGTAGAAGTGATGGCCAAAGAAGAATTTTTGTTTGGAGAATGACAAGAATGATAAATGGAGGCATGGGGCATACTTATTATCATCCCCTTTTCAGAAACAATGTTATTCAGTATTCATTTGATCATCAGTCCCAGAGACTATGGAGGAAAGTAGTGGAGGAAAGTGAGATGAGCTGCATGGCTAGCACAACGGCAAGATGTCCATGCTGGATGGGTGTGAAGCAGTCTCTGGAGCAGACTAAATATAGTGAGCTAGGTGACTGCATTAACCACCCTCCAGTCAAAGCAACTCAGCCCAGGGCAGAGTTCCAAAGCTTAGAAAATTCATTCATTTAGAGACGCTGGTCCAGAAAAGCATCTTCCAGATGGGGACAAGGGGACAGAAACACTTAATATCGGCTAATATGTGGATGTGTTTACCTAATCATGATGCCTCATTTTGCTACCCAAAATAAACACTGGGCTAATGAAAGATAGAGAAAATTCTAACAAGCTGGAAAGGATTCAATCATTGTTCTGACAATTGTGCCAGTTCAAATTTATTTAACTGTATAAGGATCAATCTAGGTAAATACCTGACAATTATAATGTGTTTTAAGTTTCATTAAGTACTTTATATACATTGTCTCAATTGATACAATAGATCTATGAGCTAAGTGTTACAGGTATCATTATCTTTATTTTACAAAGAAGGAAACTTTCAGAGAAATTACACATCTTTCCTAAGGCCCATAGTGCCTTGACTCTCTTCTGACTCTGGATTAGTGACCTTCCCTATGTCCTGCTTTTACACCGAAAATTAGTCACTACACCCTTCTCTTTATGTATATGTGGCCTTGGAGCAACATGTAATGACCCCAATTTTCCAATCCTCGACAACTTTAGATTCTCCATCAAAGAGTGGAGTCACTCCAGTCAGAGTGACTAAAGAGAAAAATATGGATTTAGCTATTGGTAGTCTTAACATGCAGTGTTAGTCCAATGACCAGCAAATTGGACAACTACTAAAAAAAAACCAAACATCCATATTGGTATTTTTACTATAAATGAAATATGTTAAGAAGCAAGATAAATTGGGGGGAGGAGGTAACTAGCTCACATATTCCCAATCCTTGACAGCTCCTTTAGATTCTCCATCATGCAGTCAGAGTGACTAAAGAGGAAAATATAGATTTAGCTATTAGTAGTCTTAACATGCAGCCTTAGTCCAATGACCAAAAAAATTGGGCCACTACTAAAAAAACACCAAATATATCCATATTTGTATTTTTATTATAAATGAAATACATTAAGAATTCAGATAAATGGGAGGAAGGAAATAATTCACAGATTCTCATGAAAAATAAATTACAAAACATATTGGCAGAACTAGTTTCCTTATTTGTTCAAAGCCTTTAAGAAAAATCTTTTGAAGACACATTTGGTTATTTTGTTTTGAGTAGCTTATGTTGAGCATAAGCTTACCTTGATAAGTACAGCTAGGTATCCCAGTATACATAGTACAGGTCCTGGAATAAGGAAAATTCATTTTCCTGATGTCAAATCTAGCCCAGACACTTACTAGCTGGGTAACTCTGGGTAAGTCACTTAACTGTTTGCCTCAGTTTATTCATCTGTAAAATGAGCTGAAGAAGGAAATGATAAACCACTCCAGTATTTTTGCCAAGAAAACTCCAAATGAGGTCATGAAGAGTTGGACATCAATAAAATGAGTAAAAAACAGTATTTATGAACTAAACTAAATTACAGAGGATTCAGAAGGAAAAGATTTACATGGGGAACTTGATTTAAAAAAAAACCCTCTAAAATGAGTCAACATATATCTTGATATTAGAGTATTTGAATATGAAATAGTCAAGTATATTTATGCTAAAGCTAAAAAATGACACCAGTTTATTCTATAGCTTCAAATATATAGCAAATATATATATATATATATATATGTATATATAGAGAGACATATTGTCTAAATATGTTCTCAGAATCTCACAATTGGTACCTAGTCTAAATTGTTCTTCTAAGTGATATATTTTGCTATATTTTTGAAGCTATATATCTGAAGCTATATACATACATATATACATATATGTGCATATATGTATATAGCTTCAAATATATAGCATATATATAGCATATATAGATAGCAAATATATAGCATATATATAGCAAATATATAGCATATATATATATATATATCTTCAAATATATAGCTTCAAAAATATAGCAAAATATCACTTAGAAGAACAATTTAGACTAGGTACCAATTGTGAGATTCTGAGAACATATTTAGACAATGTGGAAAGAATAATTACTGCCAACAAAAGGATCAGCTCTATTGGTGTTTTATAGTGGAATAAACAATGAAACCACCACATTTGGATTCTACCATCTCTAGATTTTATATACTATGTACGAAAAATAGTAATGATGCATATGAAGATAAATATAAAAATAGAAAGTAGAGAACACCAAACACCTATAGAAGAAAATTCACACTAGAGGTTAGTTTTAAAGTCATTCAAAGGAAAAAATTTAAGAGATTTTTAAAAGGATAAGAATTTATATCAATATAAAAGATTGCAATGTATTTAGCAATGAAAAAGGGAGTCATGCATGAGTAACAATCAATTCATATGATTTTCTCATCACAATGAAATATTTATGACAAAGATCTATATATCCATGTAGCAGGCATCCTGAATAAAAGAATGAAAAGGGTAGTATCAAACTTTTCTATGACAGTTTGATGACTTTTCTTGATTTTCTATGACAGGCAAGTTCTTTGTGGTCACACAACTCATTAAGAATTGGAGATAATACTGTATAACATCCCACTGGGTTTGTTTGTAGATTCCAATAAAATATTCTACTCTATTTTATCACCATTCCAATGCCGCATTGTGATGTGAAAGTGAACTGAGTTCTCCAAGGCTTTGCCAGTGAAATCTGGCAGTCAACAAGTGTTTATTAAATGTATAGTCTGTTCCGGGGCTGTACTCATTGATAATCTCTTCCCTCAAGAAGTTTCTGGTCAAATGGGAGAGACAGTAGGTAAACAACTAACTGTGTACAAACAACATATATCTAAGATAAACTGGAGAAAGTCAATTGAGGGATTCTGACTCCTTCTATAAGTTCAAGAGAGGCTCAAAAGAGATTATAGGCTGATAGATTTTTATAAGACAGATACATTTTCCTAGATGGTCTACTACTAGGTTATGAAGAGGTTGTACTCTGCATCATTGGAAGGAATATCTATATCACTGAAATTTTGCCTCTCAGAATGAAACACTTTTTTTGACTTAGGAAAATAAAGTGCTGCCTTGACATGCCTCCAAAGACAAGGTAAAAACTGAAATTATGAAAAACTATTATAATCATGACTCCTCAAGATGAATTTGTTCACTAAACTTCATGACATTGGCATAAAGTAATGCTTAAATAGAGAGATACATATTTAACCTAAGTATTCAATAATGTAATAGAAAATGTTCTAAGTAAATTTTTTTAAAAGAATGATTCTCTTTTGATGGTGAAGTTTGCCAAATGTTCTGATTTGCAGATGCTATTGTGATGATTGTATAAACCCTAGCAACCTATAAATCCCTCTCAATCAAATTTATATAAATGCACAAAGTGGATGAAAAAATCAATGATATATTACCTGCAAACCCGCAGTGGTGAGAATGGAAGCTAAATGACAGAAAATTCAATTACCGAGAGTAGTCTACAGATTTTAGATGGAGGGGATAATTATGTAGATTCTCTCCATGCTTATCACCAATAATTTCCAATTAAAATCTCAAAATTCACTCTGAACTTTTTAAAAGCCAAAGAATTTTATAATTAATATATTAAGTGATTTTTTTTCATTTAAAATTCATCTTCCTCCAAAACACAATAGGACAAAGACTTGTTTCTGTTTGTGTTTCTTCACATGATATCCCATTGTTTAGTAAAAATGTTCAGAAAAAAACCCAGACTGAATTAAAAAGGACAATAATAACTGCTCTATACTCAAAAGAAATCAAAGAAAAAGGGAAAATTTGACTCATATGTACAAAAATATTTAATGCAGATCTTTTGTGATAGCAAAAAAAATGTAATCTAAGGAGATGTACATCAATTGGGGAATAGTTGAACAAATTTGATACATGAATGTAAAGGAGTACTATTGTGCAAAAATGTTTGTGGCAGACCTCTTTGTAGTGGCAAGAAACTGGAAACTGAGTGGTTGCCCATCAATTGGAAAATGGCTGAATAAATTATGGTATATGAACATTATGGAATATTATTGTTCTGTAAGAAACGAGCAGCAGGATGATTTCAGAGAGGCCTGGAGAGACTTACATGTACTAATGCTGAGTGAAATGAGCAGAACTAAGAGAACATTATACACAGCAACAATAAGATTATACAATGATCAATTCTGATGGATGTGCCTTTCTTCAACAATGAGATAATTCAGACCAGTTCCAATGGTGTGGTGATGAAGAGAGCCATTTGCACCTAGAGAGAACACTGCAGAAACTGGTTCACAACATAACATTTTCACTCCTTTTGTTGTTGTTTGCTTACATTTTATTTTGTTTCTCTATTTTTCCTAGTTTGATTTGATTTTCCTTATGCAACAAGATAATTGTATAAATATATATGCATATATTAGAGTTAACATATATTTCTACTATGTTTAACATATATTGGATTACTTGCCATCTAGGGGAGGGGATGCAGGAAAGGGTTGGGAAATTGGAACACAAGGTTTTGCAAAGACTAATGTTGAAGAATTATCTATACATGTTTTGAAAAATTAAAAGCTTTAATAAAGGGGAAAAAAGAAAGTTTGGCTAGAGTATAGAAAATTAAATAGAATTTGGTATCCTATTAATTAATCCTATTAATGCTAAACCTATTAAGATAGGTTTGTATCAACTGACTGGAGAGAAAAGTTCAAACTAATTTGTAGCACCTTGTCAGTTGACCAGGTTCTAGACCAAGGTCATATAGTTCTGCCACAAACTAGCTATGACCTATTCCCAAATTTTCTCTATTCTCTGTGAACTTGGGGTCCATCCTGGAATTAACTGCATTCCATTAATGTTATCCATATGGTATGAAGCAAATGACCAGGGAAACTGAAAAATTGGTAATTCAGTACTCTAAAAAGTAGGTGCATAGTCACATTTTTTTCACAATTTGATATAAACTTCAGAGGATGTTAGATATATACGAGTAATTTAGTGATCATTTTGTCCAACTTTTCCCCTTTAAGGATAAGGAACCAAAGCCAAAAATGTTTATAAAGTTGTCCAATAGGCCATAACTAGTTTGTGTCAGAAGTATATGACCTTGGGCTAGAACTCAGTCAACTGACAAGGGCAGTCAATCCATATGGAAAATAGAGGGGGAAAATCTATAATCTGCTTATTGGTGCTTCTGATTTGCTATGCTTCTGAAATCTGGTTTATTTGGTTTTTTTTTTTTTAATCTCTTTGACTGAAGCTCTTTTAGAAGTTAAAAAAAAAGTTCTCTTCTGATAAAAATCCTTTGCAAAGTTGACAAATTCCTTGATAAGGCCTGTGACTGGAGATGGAATAATATCCTACATATAAATTCTTGAGATAGTCACCACCTAAACCCTCATTACACTGACAATGTAGAGACTAAAAATCATCTCATCTTTCAGAGTTGGTCCTGTCATTGTGGGTGAAAGGGGAATCACTCTAATATGGTGCCTTTTTTTCTTGTCTTCTCAGAGTCTGGTTGCTTTTTCATTCTAGGTTGCGGGTGATGTTTAGAAGCATAGGGCCGCAAGGTGAGGAATTATTCAGCAGACATGGTAGCCCCCCAAATCTATTGCTTAACAAGAACCAGTTAGATGTTGTCATGTTCTCTTTGTAAGTCACACGTGCATGGCAGTGCTCAATAGGAAAGATATACATTTTAAAACAGTAAAAGTAGCAAGAAGGAAAACTGAAGAGTCGAAAAATTCAAAATGAATAGCAAAACACAAGAGTCATCAAGGGGAAATGTAATAAAAAATTTGCATTTACTTTCAAAGCAACTCATTTCTGACATCTGGCAACTGTTACCTCATTTCTCAAAAATAAGGAGATAAGAAAGCCAATTCAACCTTACCAATTGGCCTCTCCATAAATCTATCTCAGAATGACACATCCAATTGTGTGGGAAAGCACAATGGCACATGGAATCTGTGACTTAACAAGAAGAGAAATCACTGCATCTTGCAAATCTCACTTTGGCTCTGACTTCAGCCAATTTTTAAGGGCTCATTATACCCAACCACCAAGATAATAGTCTTTGAAAAGTTTGATATTTTTTGTTAAGGTAGACACATATAATACAATTTAACACTAATTCTGAAAAGAATTTCCCAATAGCAACTGTTGTGAATTTTTTATAGCAAAGAGATCATTTGACCTGTTTTGCTCTTGTAAATGAATCCCATTCTGTATGTGTGTGTATGTGTGTGTGTGTGTGTGTGTGTGCATATGCGTGTTTAAAAAAAAACTGATAATAAGCAAACTATGCCTGTCACTTAATTTGGTAACTATGTTCATGTTGTACAATTGAACATAAAATATACTACAAAGAGTAACAGCATTATAGGACAGTTTTCTGGTGCTATTTATCACAGTGAAGATCTAAGAACATCTATTATCATGAAACATAGCACTGAAAACAGGTTGAGGGAAATAAATTCATAAAAAAAAACAAGAATCACCAATAATTGGACAATTAGTCATCATTTTAAAAGCACAAAATGGTTGTACCAAGAGAAATCAATTGTACATATCCTGCCCTGAATAGCAAGCAGTTCTCTTTTTAAATATAATGATTTGCATGATGACTGTTTCCAATTTTGACAGGTCAACTTCATAAGACTTAACCAGATTTAACCTCTTCCTTCCCTCACTATAACTTAGCATTGTAACCCTCGTTTCCCCTAAATGTCCCAGTCCTCCAATGGGGTATTTGTTTTTTGCCAAAGAAAATTTGGCCCCTGGTAAGATGACATCAAAAGTTTGAGTGAGAACTAGAACTGACTCCAAAAGGCATTGCTTCAGTCTGGGCAAGCATATACTCATATATTCACCATTGGTACTGTGAGGAAGGCAAGGATACAAGATCCTCTCCCCTCTGAGTCCAAAATGCCAGAGTCCAAAGAAAGAGAAAAGACTATGGTCTCTCTTTTTAAAGTCTACCAAATGGGCAACTCTTCCTAAATTAGTTGTCCATATTTTTTGGTGCAGCTTCATTCCCTTTCACACACACACACACACACACACACACACACACACACACACACACACACACACACACTTGCATATGGACCAAGAAAGCAAGTGAAAACTGTCTCTGTCCTTCAATACCCTAAATTTAGCAAAAGGCCAGACCATATATCTATCCTCCTGGAGAAAGAGCTTCATGGATTTGCCCATGCTAAATTAACATTGTTTTTATATCTGGTAGTCAATCAGAAAAGGAGATCTGCTACAAAAATGAGAGGTCAAGGATGGAAATAATTAATTATTTGAAATGATTTCCTTAGCATAATATTTGAATCACTGTGAGTGAATGAAATTGCTAAAGGAAAATGAAAATAGATGAGAAGGGTGAGGTGTGTTGAATTCATCTCAAGATATTGGTAAGAGGACAGTTGAGGAGTTAGTTAAGGACATCTAGAAGGAATAGTTATATGTATAGGAAAATAATCAAGAGAAGGCAATATCATAGATATGAAGAATGAAGAGCATAACCAAGTCTGAATAGTCATACATACAAATGCTTAGTTCTATTAAAAATATTGTCAAGCATTGTTTGAAGTACAAAATGAGATAAGCCTTGTGATGCAAGCTAAGAACAACACAAATGAGGGAGGTTGGCATTTTAAAGTCAAGTGGGAATCTAAGAAAAGATTTTAAAGACTCAATTGGACCACAGCTAACTCTACATTAGCCTAGCCACAAGCTTAGATCAATTCCCTCATCATCTCTCACCTGGACAATTACTACAACAATTTAATGGATCTTTAGTAAATCAACAAACATCTTCTACACATCAATTGAGTGCCAGGTGATACAGATACAAATATATAAGTGAAATAGGGCTTGATCTTATAAATCTAACTTTATGTTTACTGATAAGTAAACCAATAAATCTACTCTTTGCTAGTCTTCTACTGTTTCAGGCACTGTGCTGAGTACTGGGTATATAATTATAAAAAATGAAACAATACCAACCCAGAATATGCTTACGATCAAATAAGAGAGAAGACCACTAAAATGATCTCTAGTGGGAATGCTTTTCATGTGTGGATTGTGCTTGATGGCCACTGAGGTCTCTTTCAACTCTCAAAATTCTGTGCTGCTTATGATATTTTTGCGAGAATTAAGTAGAAATAAATCTGATTGTGACTAATATTTCTTGATTTAAAAAATCAAATGCTTTCCTCTCTCAAAAATAGAGCATGAGTATATAAAGTTAATAAGTAAAATATGTACAAAATATTTAAATATAAGGTAGCTTGAAAGGAAGGACATTATTAGTTGGGGAGATAAGGAAAGACGTCATACAGAATGGTCCTGAAATTGTATCTCAAAGGAAGATAACTCTATGGAGAAGAAATGAGGAGAGGATCTGTTCCAAGCATGGGGTGAAAGTGGGTGAAGGCATGAAGATGGGAAAAGGGATGGGGAAAATAGAGAGAGGGACAAACATACAAAATAAATACAATATGATTAGATGGGAGGGAGTTATAGACACTAGCAACAAGAAGTGTTGAAAGGCCTCTTTAAAAAGGTAGCACTTGAGTAGAGCCTTGAAGAAGAGACTATGCATTCTGAGATGCAGATGTAAGGTCAGAGAATATTCAAAGTACAAAAGACAATCTGGACAAAGGCACAGACGCAAAAGAAGGCATATGATGTACTGAGAAATAGCAAATTGGACAATCTGCATGCCATATGGAAAATGCAAGAGAATATATATATATATATATATATATATATATATATTCAGTACTAGTAAAGTAGGTTGGATGGACCTATATTGTAAAGGATTTTAAATGCTCAAGAGAAGAATTTGAACTTTGTATTAGAGAAAACTTCAAGGAACTATTAAAACTTTATGAGCAAGGGGGATGAGTTTTAATAATAATTATCTGGCAACTCTATGGAGAAGGAGAGAATGGATATCCAGAAACCAATTGTCTGGGAAAGAAAGTCCATACTAATGTAGGACTGAAGAAGGTCAATGAGAAGGAAAAATCAGCAAGATTTCATAATCAATTGGTAAGAATAAAGAATCAAGAATACTCCATAGATGTAAAGCTGAGTGACTAGAGGATGGTGGAAGCCATTATCAGAAATAGGGAATTAGGTGGAAGGATGAAGAGAGCTGTTCTTATGAACCTTCAGAAACAAAATATTTTTCACATGTGTAAATATTGTAGATTCTTGTAATATCTACCTCCAGAGTGATAATGGGGGAACGCCTTTGACAAGCCCAAAACCAATGTAGAAATATGGGTTATTTTTCTGGACAAGAAGGTGATGATTGATGAAACAAGGTTCTGGAAAATAAGGAACAAATTATGTTGAGGCAACAAGAAATAAGATGAGATTTTTTTAAATGAACAGGAAAATATAACTTCTGAAAAAGAATGAAGATGAGTGATGGTACTGAGAAGTTTGAAGGAGGGGAGGAGATGAATTGAGGAAACTGTGGTTTGATGACTTCAATTTTCTCAGTAAATAAGGAAGTCAAATTATTTGCTGTAAGCGTGGGTGGTGAGGAACATTTGGGAGTATGAAGTAAGAGAAAAGGCTTTCAAACAAGCTCTGTGGGAAATCAAATAGGGAGTCAATAAAAGCCAAGTAAAAGGATTCCCAAGCATCAGTGGGAGCCCAGCTGAGTAATGCACTATAAATTCATACTGGGTTTAATCATCCTCAATTTTATTATTTTCTTCACTGATGCTCAGCAACCCAGAAGGAGAGGTAGGATATTTAGATGGTGATACTTGCTTATGATTGTGAATATGCCTAGGGAGTCCATTCTCATTACAAATTATTTAGGTACATGAGACTGATAAAAAGAAGAAAAGAAAATCCTAGAGTATAAAATCACAGAGTACTATGCTAAGTGCTAAATGTAAACAAGCACTTTCTTTAAAAAAGATGTAAGATTACTTTAGTTCTACCTGGTCAGAAATGATTCAAATGAAGAGAAACAGACTTTGAAAGGCAGGAATGATTTCAATATTGGACTTGAGAGAGGATAAACTGGTGATGGAGCAAGGGAGATGGAGCTCATTTTTGTATGTATAAATACCAGAGAAAGAAAAATATAGTGTTTGCTTTGAGAAAATGGAGAAGTTGATCAATGGAATAGGTTAGGTTCACAGAACAAAATAGCCAATGACTATAACAATCTTGTATTTGACAAACCCAAAGGCCCTAGCTTTTGGGATAAGAATTCTGGGAAAATTGGAAATTCCTGTCACAAATGACACGTACACCCACACCTAACACCATATACCAAGATAAGATTGAAATAGGTTCTAAATTTATAATAGTTCAAGCCAATCTCCAATTGATAAATGATCAAAGGATATGAACAGTCAATTTTCAGATGAAGAAATTGAAACTATTTTTAACCACATGAAAAAGTGTTCCAAGTCACTATCGATCAGAGAAATGCAAATGAAGACAACTCTGAGATACTACTACACATCTGTCAGACTGGCTAAATTGACAGGAAAAGATAAAGATGAATGTGGGAAAACTAGGACACTAGTACATTGTTGGTGGAACTGTGAATAGATCCAATTATTCTGGAGAGCAGTTTGGAACTATGCTGAAAAAGTTATTCAACTGTGCATACCCTTTGATTCAGCAGTGTTTCAACTGGGATTATATCCCAAAGAGATCTTAAAGGACGGAAAGGGACCCACATGTGCAAAAATGTTTGTGGCAGCCCTCTTTGTAGTGGCAAGAAACTGGAGACTGAGTAGATGCCCACCACTTGGAGAATGGCTGAATAAATTATGGTATATGAATGCTATAGAATACTATTATTCTATAAGAAAGACCAGCAAGATGATTTCAGAGAGCTTTAGAGAGACCTACATGAATTGATGCTAAATGAAATGAGCAGAACCAGGAAATCATTATACACGGCAACAATAAGACTATATAATGATCAGTTCTGATAGACGTGTCTCTCTTCAACATTGATATGATTCAAACCAGTTCCGGTTGTGCAATAACGAAGAGAGCCAACTACTCCCAGAGTGAAAATCACTGGAACAGAGTGTGAACACAACATAGTACTCTCACTGTCTCTGTTGTTATTTTCTTGCATTTTTTTTTCTTTCTCAGTTTTTCTTTTTCTTCCTTCTTGATCTGATTTTTTTTCTTCAACAAAATAACCATATAAATATGTGTACCTGTATTGGATCTAACATGTATTTCTACATATTTAATATATATTGGACTACCTGCCAGCTAGGGGAAAGAAGGGGAAAATCTGGAACAAAAGGTTATGCAAGGGTCAATGTTGGAAAAATTACCCATGCATATGTTTTGTAAATAAAAAGTTTTAATTAAAAAAAAACAGTGATGTGTATCTCTACAATACTTCTTATTTTGTTTCTATTTTTCAAAGCAAAGTAGATTTATTTCCTTTTATAAAACATTTTGCCTTAGGAAATTGCAAATCCCCTTGTTTTTGTTTTTGTTTTTTTTTAATTTTCCTTTGGGAACTTTTCTGATGATATATTTTTGCAGATAAAGTAGCTAAAAATACACTGGAACAGGATCTTGCAAATGTACATATTCCCCAAATAACATTCCACTAACTACTGTATGTTCTTAGTTCTCAAAGCGGGAAAATCAACATACTATGAACCCAGGATCTTTGCTGTCTGATTTGCTTATTTTTGGAATTTAGTTATTTCTTATTTGAGCTATTCCTATTAACATTTTGTAATCCTGATTATGTAAATATCGTGACTGGAGGTCACTGTTTCCCTCACTTATGAAATTTAATTAATGCTAATTATCTACCACATAGAGTCTTAGAATTACATAAAACGTTTTCATAGTATTCATTTAGTACAAGAAGACTCAAACAAGAAAAAAAAAATAAAGTGAAAAACTGTATATTTCAGCCCATATTCAGGCATTAGTTCTTTCTCTAGAAGCAGATAGCATATTTCACGAGTTCTTTGAGATTTTCTTGAATCATTATATTGCTAAGAATAGCTAAATCATTCATAGTTCTTCATCATACAATATTGCCGTTACTGTGTACAATGTTCTGGTTCTGCTCACTTCACTTTGCATCACTTCATGTCAGCCTTTCCAAGTTTTTCTGAAAACATATTGTTTGTCCTTTGTTAAAGCATAATATTCTATTATAATCATTTATAACAGTTTATTCAACCATTCCTCTACTGATGGGTATCCCATCGATTTCAACTTCTTTATCTATCTATTAACTCTAATTCTTGTTACATGGTTCAAAAACTTCTTTTTATAATCGTAAATATATTTAATATTGTTTATGTACCTTTTTGCAGGCAAGTCATCATTAGCAATATAGGGTAACCTACTTATCTTCATGAATCTTTTTTTCCATTATCCTATAATTAATTTTTAATTTGGATGTTTCCATGGTGTTGTTGTTCCAATAAATTTGTATCAAAGATGAGTTCTTATTAAAGCCAACAGCTTAGTATACTTGAAAATACTGTTTAGTTTCTGATATGCATTCTAGACTGCTCTCTTCTTTCTGGGTCTAGTTCATTGTCCATCTGAATAACTTCCAAAATCAAAATTTCAAAAGGTTCCCATCAAAACATGTACTTTGGTTTGGGTAATATGCATGTTTCATTCATTTTGTTTTTCCAGTGTGGATTGCTGAGTTAATCTCCTTTAAATGAACATGTACCTCACTGATAAGGTTCTATTGTGTTCCAGGGCTTGATGTAATTAAAACCATGTCATCTGCAATGAAGAACAATTAAAGATGTCTTATTATCAATAGGGAAACCTTCTCTGTGAGCTTTGTACAGGACACCCTCCATCATATTAATGAGTGTCATTAGTGAGCATGTCTCTTTTTTTCATGCCTTATTTGATGTTAATACTTAGAAGATTGCTGAACAAAGTTAAGTCTATGATTCCATTTATGATGGGTCTGACATGATTTTAAGTACACAGAGGAAACACTATGAAGTAAAATTCAAGGGCTGCACTTTTACCTGAGCCTAAGCTTTTATTGTAAGGCAGGTAGGAAATACAGTGCATAGAGCATTGAACTTGGAATAAGGATGAAAGAACTTTGAATTGTGCTATCTATATTTACTAGTTGTGTGACTCTGGACAAATAATTTCATGTCTTTGTGCCTTGGAATGAGGATAATAACAGTGTGCCTCAAGATTATTGTGAAGATCAAATGAGTTAAAATATATAAAGCACCTTGCAAATCTTTAAGCACTATATAAATACTGCTTATTTTATTATTATTATTGCTCCATGAAAAGTAAAAACAGCAGAATCTTATAGTTGTATGACTCCATTATACAATTGTGAATGTGGTCTGCTGTAGAAAATTTTCCACAAAAGTAATTTCTTATATTTTCTTCATAGTTTCTGTTTTATATTCATCAAGGATACTCTTAATATAAAGAAATATTTTGATAAAGATTCTTATAAACATGAAAAAGTAGATTTGTTAGTTGGTACATGGTCAGTTGGTTGTCTTCTTAAAAATATTTTGTTATTTTTAATTTCTTATAGTGTCTTCCCTTCTTTAAAATAATTTTTGAAATATCCTTAAGTGTCACTGCAAGTTCCCTATACTGAACATCATTTTCTCAGCTCTAAATGTAGCTATTCTACTCTCATTGCTAGCATATATCAAGTATTGTAGGGAATAAACCTCAGGAGTAAAATCAGGTCTGTGAATTAAAGCCAGAATCTACAAAGGAACAGATAAACTGATGAGGGAAGTCAAGTCTATCGATTAGTTCAGTCCTAAGAACTGACTTTTGTATGCTAGTGATTTTGCCATGAATAATCTTGGCCTACCTGTAGCTAAATAGTAAATTAACTTTTCTTTGTTGTTTTGTTCAGTTACTTTTTTGGTGTTTTTTTTTTTTTTTTTTTTTTTTTTTTTAAGCAATGATAGAATTTTGAATGTGGAGTAGTCACAATAGCTCTTATGATGTTAAACATGATAAGAGCAGTTGGACCTAACCAAATACATATAAAAGGAAATGACACAATCCCGCTATATCATGTGATTGGTTATGTCTATGTACCTCGAATCAATTCAGCACATATATGTTAAATACCTACTCTATGTTTAATACTGTGAAAGTTAATGTGGTAAAATAAAAAATAAAAACTCAAAATGGGGAGACCTAGTTTTGAGGGATTGTTAAGGACAAGCATTATGTACAATGTCACTGATATTTTATTAACTATGGGACTAGTTCTTGGAACTTTGGTGCCTTCAGCAGAAAAAGGAGGATAACTATATTGTCCATCTAATAGGGTTTTTGTGAGGAAAGTGCTTTATAAATCTTAAAATGGTATATTATTGTTATTATTATGTAAGGCATTATGTTGAGTCTAGGAGTTTGGAGACAATAAGTACACGGTTATAAATTAAAATATAAATGACACAGACCAAGTACTATGATATATTAAAGAAGTGGGAGATTAATTCTGAATAGAAAAATCAAAATTGCCTCATGGACCCTAAAATGGACCTTTAAGGATGGATAAGATTGCAACCTTTAGGAATGGGGCAGTGGAATGGCATATCAAGTGTGGGGAATGATATAAGCAAAAGTTTGAAGGGGGAAAGGATTGAAGAAGTTTTGTGAAAATGTAGCACCTTGAGTATCACCCCCCAACTCAAAATAGTAGGCTATTCATACAAGGTTCCTTCAGTCCAATCTCCTCTAAAGGGCAATATTAACACAAGATTATGGTTCGTAAACTTCAGTAATGTATTTGCTAGCCAATCATATTGCATAATTAATTCAAAGCAAAGGCATTTAATGAAAAAAAAACATAATGACATATATACATGTATTTATAATTGCATAGTAAATAAATAATGTGTTTGTATGATATTCCCTATTTAGCCCATTCCCAATATGAGTAAATTTTCAGAAATACCAGTCTTCCTTCTTTAATGGCTTTGTCTATTCTTTCTCTGTACCTCATTTATATAACATAATTACTATTTTTACTTTTTCCTAGACAGTCTTGCTTTTTAGAGTCAGATCATACCCCAAACTTTTTTTTTGAACATAAACAATTATGCCAAAAAATAAGCAATGTGTCCATGTTGAGTCTCTTGCAATTAATCTTTAATGTTATCTCTTATATGTTAAATTTTCTATTAAGTTCTGGAAATCTGCAAGTTTGTTGAATGTCTATTTTTTGTTTGATATTATAATTAGTTTTGCTGAATAAGTTTAGTTCTTCTGATTGCTGATATATATCTTTCCAAGGACTGTGGTCTTTTTTGTAGCTGTTGATAAATCTTGTACAATTTTAATTGTAGTTTCAGAATATTAGAATTGATTTTTCTTTGTTTCTTCCAAATTTTCTCCTTGATGTGGGAGCTTCAAAATCTGGCAATAATATTCCTATGTGTTTTCCATGTAAGATCTCTCTGAGGTGGTTATCAGTGGATTTTTTTTATATTTTTACTTTCACTTCATGTTATTTCACTCCAGAACAATTTTCTTTGATTATTTATTGCATTTTTGTATCAGTGCTCTTGTTTTTGTTCACAGCTTTGAGGTAGCACAATTATTCTTATATGTTCTCATCTTGGATCTATTCTCCAGATCTGTTGTTTTTCTTATGTTTCACATTCTGATCTATTTTTTCATTCTTTATATTTTGTTTTGTTATTTTTAATCTCTCATAGTTTCACTGGTTTTTCCTTTGCCCATTTCTAATTTTAAAGAGTTATTTTTTTTTTCTTTAAGGCTCTGAATCTCCTTTTCTAGTTGGTTAATTTTTTTCACAGCCTTCTTGTTTTTCTTGAATGATTCTTTCTTTTTAGTTTTTTTTTCCTCAATCTTTTCCCTCTGATTTTAAGGGTTTTTTTGAGTTTTTCTATAAAGTCTCTCTTGCAGGCAGACATTTTATATTATTCTTTGGGGTAAAAGAAGCTTTAAAAAAAAATTTAATGTCTTCTTCTGAAGATGAACCCTGGTCCTCCCTATTCCCATAGTAAGTTTCTATATTTGAGTTCTTTCTCCTTTGACTATTCTTTTTTATGAGAATTATTAATTTTATAACTTCTAATCATGTATAGAGAAGGAAGAGTGGAAGACTGGAATGGTGCCTCTCAATTCACCTCAGCTCTCTCCTTTAATCTGGAACCCCAAACCAAAGGTTTACCCTCCTGAAAGTGTCCACAGCCAGCAGCATCCCTGTCCCACTACTTCAGCATTCACCCTGGTATTCTGGTTCCTTCTTAACTTGGGCTGCATCTCAGCCCATCTGGTTGTCTTAATCAGAAGAGGTTCTCTCATCTTCCCAAACTCAGATTTCTGACTCCTTGCTGTTGTCTGGGAGGTAAAAGTCTCTGTGTTTTAGCCTGAAGCTCAAGATAGCCCCAGGGTTCCCTGCTGTTTTTGCAGAGCTAGCCTGGAAGTGCATATGCTTGGAGGGTTAAACCTTATCCTGTCAGATTGTCTCAGAAAGACCCCTGTTCTGCCCTGGGTCTTTGATGTTTCAGAGTTTACATTCAACCTAAAGAACAAATTTGTTCTATTTATGGGGAAAATCTGGAGAGCTTGAAATTTTCTTACCTACTCCTCCATCTTCCCACAGAATCTTCTTCTATCATTACTTTTAGGTTAAATTCAGGAACCTTTCTTTTACAGGGCTTTTAGGAAAGAAAATGCTGTAATATAGTCAGTCATTAGATTCATGGGGGAAATAATGACTTTTCTTTCCATCAGAAATCCCTCTGTTTTTCAATCTTAACTGGAAAAATAATCTTCAGAAAAAAAGATTCTTGAACCAGACCACAAGTTATTTGTAACATAGAGGCAGAGTTAGCCTTTTTACCTTGACTTCTTATTCACCAAGGCAAGGTTTCTGCCAGCGTACTTGTTCTGACGTAGAGTCAAAAATTCCATGTAACTCCTTGCCTAATTCTCCATGTAAAATTTAGTCCCCAAACAATTTTAGGGCTTTATAACACTAAGTGAATCTGAAATGTTTCTGTACTTTGGGGGAACCAAAATATTTTATTTTCTGCCCAAATAAGTTTAAATAAGCACAATTGTTAAAATCAAAGCAAGGACTTTAACTTTTCTGTCTATAACCCCATTTCAATATTTTAATATCATCTGATCAGTAACCCTTCGAATATCTGAGATTTCCCTCCATCTTTAAGTGATCCACTTTAATGTAAACAAAAGTATGTGAGGAGGAATGTTGTGAGATAAGACTAGACAGGAATCTGAAGTCTAGTCATGAATATCTAACCAATAATTTAGGAAAAAATATCCTGAAAATTTCCCCTAATTTTGAATAACTCATTTATATTATCTATGTGTATGTTTATCCATATTTTTTCTTTTCAAAATTATAATTCATGTGATATTCTATAATTAAGTAATTCATTACTTCAGTAATAAAAGCACTCAGCTGGAGAGTTATAGGACTGGGCAGAATTTTGTTATATCATCTTGTGATTACTATCTTTTCCCTACCATTGAATCCAAGAGCTGCAACTGGGAACACCACTATTTAAAAAAAACAAGCAAACAACAACAAAAAACAAGAGTATGGAGATCTTTATATCAAGACCACAAGAAATTCCTTTCAATATAATGCTTTGAAAATGACAAAGGCAATATTAGGAATAGTGTTGCCAGAGAAATTCTACTATCACTTTTTATCCAATACTTTTGGCACTTCATTACATCACTACAGTAATTTAGATTTGTATTTAATTTTTACCTGAAAACTCCTAATGGATCAACATTATAACAAAAAAAAAAAATTAACTAGATAGGTCCTTCAACACTTGCTTATGGCATTTATTCATTCAACAAACTTACTGATTATCTTCTAGTGAAAATTATTATGTAAAATAAATAATAAAAATTTTTCCTGTCCTCCAGAAATTTATAATTGAAAAATATTGGTTAATGTAAACAAATATAGGAATTTTTGGCTAACTGGATTCTTCTTCCTAAAATCTTCTTTCCCAAATATCTCTTTTTAAATCTCAATCTTTTTACATATTATTCTAATTCAGATGTGTTCATTTGAGGGAGATGTTTTCTAATTCACATCCTAGATATCTTTGAGGTGATCATTAACTCAATTATTAAAGGTGGGGGCCTGAAAGATTTACTTCCACACTAATCACTAGAATCAGCTATCTAATTTTCACAAATATATACATTTTTTAAATTTGGCTAATAATATGAAAAATCTAATTGAAATTAGTAAACATTTATTAAACACCTATCATGTGTTTAATGCACCTACTATGCAAGATAATGTAATCATTGAAAAAACAAAGATGAAACAAATTGTGCTTTAGAATCTTTTTGATTTTTGATTTATGAATCATGATTTAAAATCTCTTTGAGGATAAAAATTGTTTCACTTATTAGAGTAGCACTTAAATTTTTATTCAGTGATTCAAGGATACAATGTATATATGGAGAAGGAAATACAAAGGAAAAAGAAGAGTGCATTAACATCTATAGGGATGAAGAATAACTTCAAGAAGGAGGTAGCCTCTGATGAACCAAGCCATGAAGGAAAATGGAGATTATGAAAAACAGAAGTGGAAATAGAATAAATTCTAGGCATGGGAGACATATTTTGAAAAATTATGGAATCAGTAGATGGGATACCAAGTTCTAGGAATGCTTAGCAATCATATTAGACAAGAATAAAAAATATGTAAAGGAGAATAATGTAAAATAGGACAGCTAAGAAATAGCATGATAAATAGAACACTGAGCCTAGAATCAGGAAGACTCATTTTCCTGAATTCAAATCTGGTCTGACATTTAATAGCTGTGTGATTTTTGGGCAAGTCACCTAACCTTGTTTGCCTTAGCTTCCTCATCTGTAAAATAAGATGGAGAAGAAAATGACAACCACTCTACTATCTTTGCCCAAAAAAAAAAAAAAAAAAAAACCCAAAAGAGGTTTATGAAGAGTTGGACAATGACTAAAAATGACTGAAAAACAGTCAAAAAATAAGACTGGGAAAATAGACATAGCCAGATTATGGAGTTCTTTAAATATAAGGTTAAGTTTGTATTTTATCTTAGAAGCAATAGGAAACCAACGAAGGATTCAGAGCACGGTGAGGTGGAGTGGGGGGATATGATGCAATTAGATATGTTTTAGGAAAATTATTTTGTCAGCAATCTAGGGATTAAGTTGAAAGAGGAAGATAGGGAAAGAATTTTTTCTTTATTTTAAGCATTTGCTATTGTATGAAAAGCATTTTGTAAAATGCAAATATATGTGTGTATACATATATATGCATACATATGTATACATATATATACATATATATATGAAGATATCACATAAAATATCTTATTTTAGCTTTATGAAAATTTTGGACAGGTAGCATGGAAATGGACTCATTAATTATTTGCTTTCTCCATGATATATCATATAAAAAACACTATAGACTAGAAAAGTAAATTCTCCTCCTTTTGAACATTTGTATACATTTACCACAACTTTCCTTTGATATACTCACTCAATTTTAGTCACACAGAGGCACAAACATCAAAAAGCAAGCAAATATTACATCCAAGTAATTGTCTTTCAATTTGATCCTGATTTCCCAGTTTCCTGTTTTTTTTTTCTCGCTTCCTCATGTAATGAGGTATAGAAAACAATTTGAGGACTAGTGTTGATTTGCTTTTTTAAAAATGACTTGTTTTTTCCTGACTTAAAACTTGTTTTAACTCAAATACCATCTGTTACCATCTGTGCTATTAATAATCTCATATAGAATGAAGCCTCAAAAAAGTTAAACTCATTCTACTCACACTATTGTGAGTGACGAACAATTTAATACAAAATTGTTCTTTGTAGAAACTGGATCCTGAAATAATATCCCAAACTGCCATTTGTGGAGTATGTTAAAGTGTTCCACATACATTATCATAACCCTATGAAGCAGGACCATAGGTATTATTGTCCCTATTTTATCAATAAGAAGACTGAGGAACACAGAGGCTAAATGATGTCTTCGTGGTCAGCAAGTATCAGAGTTAGTAAATATTAAAGACAGGATTTTAACCCAAATCTTCTTAATTCTACATCCAGCACTCTGTCTCATTGACCATAATATTTTCCATAATTCATCTATGCAATGTTAGAAGAGAAAAAAATCATATGACATCAACAAGAGGAAAGAAAGAAATATGCTCATATAACATATGAAAAACGGCCCAGAGATAAGAATCATAAATTTAGGCCAAGGAGCAATTTCCTAAACTTAGCCCTCATTTTATAGATTAAAAAAATACATCTCATACCTCCCAAAATTTATCTTATCCAATTTTGTCAGAGGAAAAATTCAAATCTAGGTCCTCTGATTCTAAAGTCAATACTCTTTCAACTGTACCATATTGTCATTAAATGGAGATCATAAAAGAAATAGATTTGGAGGAAGATGAGGAGTGGAGGCATAGGGCAGAGCAAGGAAATAGCTAACTTGTGACAAGTGATAAAGGACAGCATCATCAGCAGACAAGTGTCTAAGTCAGATATTCGGACATGAATCAGAATCAGAAAGAAAGCAAAATTAGACTTGCTGACAACTAAAAATCAATGAGGCTACACAAGAAAATGTCTATTCTCTGTCTTGCTTTCTCTCTCTCTTTCTCGCTCGCTCCCTCTTTCTCTTTTTCTCTCTCTCACTCACATTCTTGATGCTGACAACCATCTTGCCATACTTGCCAAAAGTTTCCCATTACCTTTACTAGCAATTTTTTTTGCTTTCCTGTTAATTAATGCCAGAGGCAAATATTTGTTTCCTCTTCCCAGACTCCCCTTCTATTTGCTAATGTAGTGGAGCATTTTCTGGGCTTCACAATCTTACTTGAGTTGTGCTATTATTTTTTTTTTGCTGGTGGTAGGAAAAAATAAAGTTGGAGAATGTCTTGATGGAAACAGTTTACAATCAAACGCCCCACTGTTGACAAAATCATCATGACTGTCACTTTGTGCCTCTCTGCCAACTGTATAATTAGTGTCATTACCAATGTCATAGAAATATAAATTAGTAAGGATTACACAGCACAGAACTGCATAAATATGAATATTTTTATGTTGCTTAAGTCGTGTCACAAATTGTGCCCAATGTGAGTCTGGCACTTGTTTCCAGCTCTTCTTAAGAAAAATCAGACAAGCTCAAGTTCAACATTTTTGTAATGTAGTTTTGTAAAGACAATCTGTGGGTGGGTGTGACTGGAATGAGAGTGACATGGTAGAGATGAAGAAAAATATTAGTTTGTTTGAAAATATTAAAGGAAAGAAATATTTGGCACATCTATGCTCCCTAGGAATGTAATTTAAATTTAATTTCAATATTACCTTAAGGAAAACAAAATTAAGATAAATTGGTCTTTAAAATAATATTTTATGCAACCACCATTTTGGATTATCTATTCTCCTTTTCATGAGCAGAAAACATTGCAATTCTCTTTTCATTACACAAAAGGTACATATGATTTTCTGCCCAGGGAGCCATTTCTTTTCTTTTTCACCTATACAAATCTTATTCAAATTCACTTTCTTCACATCCATTGAACATTATTTATTAAACGTTAAGCCTTCTGGCATTACTAGAGAGAAGACAAAAATAAATGGATATGTGTAGTCCCTTACTTGAGGTAGCTTACATTCTAGGAAGGGAGAAAATAAATATAATACAGAGAAGAGCGTGATCAGTACATGAGAAAATTACAAAGTGTAATATATTCAGATAAGATAGTAATCACCACCAGATTGGAAGACTGAAGAAGATTTCATTGAGGAAATAGAAATTTCATTGAGCTATAAAGGACAAGGTAGGATTTCAACAGTAAAAGATGGGCAAATGTGTTATATTATGAAGAATGATGTGTTTAAAAGCACAGGAACTAGAGAGCAGGGAAATCCATTGAAGAACAAGGACTTTGGCTAGCTGTGAGCAGAGGAAAAGCTTCCAAACACTAGTAAAGAATGTATAAGGTTGTGTAAGGCCTTCAGTGTCCAGCTAAGGAACATGACTGAAAATGAGCAATGTGAGTGGGAAATCACTGAACCTTTTTAAATGATATGATCAGACCTACACAATTGGAAGATTAAACTTAAATGGTCTTTCTGATTACTCATTGTCAGATACTGCAATGATCTCACTCTCTCTAAATTACTGTAGTACTCATTATATAACTTAATTTGGCACGAAATAATTTGCTGTCTCAAATTATCCGTTTTGTATTGTTAGTCTTGCCTCCTCAAAACATTTGTCATATTCAGGGGTCATATTCAGAACGTCTTTTGCATAGGATCAATGTTCCTGACTAATCAAATATCTTCATCCAAGTGGAACAGCAAAAGCAGGCCATAACAAGCAGACAATCATCTGGCCCAGAGTTCTTTTTTTAGAAGATAGGACATAAATATGAGAAAGCCATAGGAGAGGACCTCAGGAATTCTAGCTTCCAGGAAAATGTTGGGGTTAAATGTTTTGGTCACCAATTCAAGTTAGTTCATGAAAAGTATATTTCTGATTATTTAAACCATTGATTAATAGCTAAAGTGCATGAGAAGAACCTATGATTTCATCATTCAAGATTGGAAATTCATGACAGCCAGGTCGTATACATTTGCCTTTTAGTAAATAGGTTCTATAGAGCTGCCTGAGGGATTCAAAGGTTAAATAATCTGACCATGGTTAGTGGATGTCAAAAATAGAATTTGAACCCAGTTCTTTTAAGTTGTCACATACAAAAAAAAAAAAAAAAAACACCTCTCCCCAGTAGAGGAGAATTGATTATATATATTGGCTTGACCATAAAATCAGTACCATTGGTCTCTTTTATTTGTATTGTATTTGCAGCTCAAAAGATAATATTTAATATTTTCAAGTGAGGAAAAGGCTTCAGTGAATTCCCAGAATGTCATTTTCTCAAGACCACATATGTTAGGGTTTTTAGTCAAGGATCCCCTCATTCATTTCTGTAATTGCTTATGCTGATGTTCCAGGTTACTTTTCAATGTTACTCTCTTATAATCCATGTTACTTATTTATTCTAGTGGGAAAGGTGCTGGTTTTCTTCTTCCCATTTCAACACAAGTTTAGTTTATAATTTAAGCATTCTTTTCCTATAAGAGCTGGATTTCTCTCTGTCTCTCTATCTATCTATCATTCTCTCTGTCTCTGTCTCTGAGATTGTCTCTCTCTATCTACCGTTCTCTCTCTCTCTCTCTCTCTCTCTCTCTCTCTCTCTCTCTCTCTCTCTCTCTCTCTCACACACACACACACACACACACACATGCATGCATACACATTAAACAATACTTTACAAGTTAGGTTTTTAAAAATCACCTACATACCTCCAAACAACCTTCATGTCTTGTTAATTTTCTCTCTGAAAATCATTTATTTTAATTTATTTCTTTCCTAAGATTTTGTAAGTTGTAAATTTTACAAAACAAAAACGGCATCAAGTTTCAAAAAGCTTTGTGGCTTAGTATGTAGGGTACTACATACTAAACTGTATTTTCTGCAATGTTTTTAACTATTTCTGAGTCCCATTCTCATATCTTCAAAATACTGATTTTTCCTACAATATTAAAATATGTCCAACTCAATCAAATTCACCAAAAAGATTTTAACGTCTAAATTTTCATTGCTATTTTATCTTTTGTTTATAGCTTTACAAATATGCTTGTGTTCAAATGCTTGTTTTTTTTACTTTAAAAAAAAGAAAAGTTGGTAAAGGAGAAAAGAAAGAAGGGAGAGAGAGAGAGAGAAAGAGAGAGAAAGGGAGAGTTGTCCTTGGCTGCCTTGACAAATCAACCTGCAAAATAATGTAAGGAAATGTATTTTTTAATAGATCTTAATTTTTATTTTCTAATTTTGTTAAATATACATGCTGTTTAATTAAAATTCTACTTCCTGAAATTGTAGTAACTCACTTTCTAACTCTGCTGAAGAGACAGGGAGCCAGAAGGCAGAGGCAAAGGCAGATAAGGCAAGGACAAGAAGAAAGCATTTATATTCTGCCCTATCTTCAAAAAGAACTCCTTTATGTTTCAAGGTTCCACTCTGATCCAGTTGGGTCTTCCTGTGGCACTACTTAGAAAAGTTTCTACACAGTCTGGAAAATTGTCAATTCCTTTTGTTGGCACTCCAAAACCTGAAAATATCTGGAGACTCAGTAACCACCAGTAGACCTGAGAGCAGCTTTTCCCTATCAATATTAGGAAACTCAACAGTATGATAAATCTGAATTATTTCTAACTCTACAGAACTGCTGAGAGAGAAAAAAGAGATATGGCAGCTACACGGAGCAATAGATAAAGCCCTAGTCTTGGGGTTAGGAGGATTTGAGTTCCAAAAATCCAGCCTCAGACACTTAAAAGTTTACTAGCTATGGGACCTTAGACAAATCACTTAACCCCATTTGCCACACCAGAAAAAGGTGCCCATTCATAACAGAAGGAACATTTATTCTCCCTGCATAACCACTATGAACCAATGCTTGCTCAGCTATGTAGGAATCTTTATGAAGGGCAGAAAATCTCTTAAATCTAGCTCAACTTCAGTCTTAAATACTTATCTCTGTGGCCGTGATCATGTTATTTCACCTCTCTATGCCTCAGTTTCCTCCTCTATAAAACAGGAATAGTAGTAACATATACTTTAAAAAGTTGTAATGATCAAAAGAGGTAACATATGTGAAGGGCTTTGCAAACTTCAAAGAACTATAGACATGCTTGCCAGTTTTACAAATAATAATTACTGTCATTAATTATAATAATTACTAGCTCTCTTATAGCAGAGTCCTGGGGTGAAGAAGAGAGCTAATGCTATTCTGGAAATGCTTTGCCTTTAATCAAGGTACAAGTTGTCCCAACAATATATGACATCAATTTTTGGCGGGATTCAGGGATGAAAAATAGAGGCTATCACTCAAGGTTTCAGTACTAGTTCAGTCAGGAATCAGTTATGTGGTTGTTTAACCACTCTGTGCCTCAGTTTCTCTGTCTCTAAAGAGACTGTACCAGATGATGGAAAGATTGGCACTCTAAGAGTGTATGATCTAAATAACTGAAACTAAACTTCATTGATTATATTAAACTAAAAAGATCAGAAGCTATCTTTTCTGCTAATCGAACAGAGCTATTCTTACTAAAAGGCAGAGTGACAGGGATAAAAGTGAATATTGATCAATAGGTCTAGAAAATTAGCTGACACAATGCTGTGACTGACACTGAATAAAATTTAAATTATTGAAGTCTATATTGTATATCATGGGACTTTTCCAGATTCTTTCTCTAGATCTCTTCTTGTAAGTTTCCCATCCCGGAAGCAAAGATTTTACTAATAGTATGAAAGCTACTAGTTCCAAATCTTGGTCTCCTCTCCATACCCACCCCTACCTTGCCAAAAGAGAAGGTATCCTATTTAATAAAGACCTTCTATATTTCCTTGCACCAAACAAATTAAGCTCTGCCCATTCTATATCTCTTTTGCAGTGTCTAACAAACTTCCAAAATAAAAATTGTCTTTTTTTTTTCAAATGCCCCATAGAGCTCAAAATTCATAAGTTCAATAAACTCCCTGGACAGTTAAAAAACTCAGATAAATTACCTCCTAGCACTCTATATTTCTATTTCTATCTATAAGATACTTAAGAAATAGGTATAAATTGCTGAGAAAGGAACTTAAAATCATTTAAGTACAAGCTTAAAATGTGTTATATATATATATATATATATATATATATAAAATGTGTTTTATATATATATATATATATATATATAAAATGTGTTTTTTATATATATATATATATAAAACATAACATAACATACATTATATATATAATATAACATACCTAAATAATACATTATTTACATATATTTGAGATATTTGTATACATTAAATATTATTCCAGCTGTGAGTGCCTTTTTCTCCAACATTACCTTGTATTGGGGATATATATCTTTTGATTTTAGGACTAGCCTTCTTGACTTTTACTCATTAGTTTGTCTACTAAACATGCTGATTCTCATATCTATCTCTCTCTCTCTCTCTCTCTCTCTCTCTCTCTCTCTCTCTCTCTCTCTCTATATATATATATATATATATATATATATATATATATATATATATATATATATATATATATATGCTAAAACACCATATCCTGAAAGTGTGGGCACAAAATAACCAGATAATTCAGTCAGTACAAGAACTCTGGGCCAAGGAATAGATGGAGCCTGGGAAATCCCTACTGAGTAAATTAAAATTGGAATGGAGCGATACACCTGATTCTCTGCCGTCCCTGATGGCACCAAAGCCCTCCTCACTAGCCCTCCCATCCCCAAAAGCATTGAGGTCTGAATTAGAGATTAAGCAAGTTAAGGGACATTGGCAGCCAGACAGACCATTCAGTAGACATATCATCCTCAGGAGAGAAAGAACAGCTCCTGCAGCTAATTTTCAAGGTGTGATTGCAGATAGAAGGAAACATGATTATCTGAGCTGAATCCACCACTACAATGTCTCATTTTAATATTGAAATTGACAGTCAGGCTGAGAGACTTCCCAGGTTGGTAAAGATTAATTATTGGCCCAAGGAAATTATACAAAGTTAGAAAAGTCACAGAGCCCTCATAAATAATATTATTAATTATATCATTATTATTGGAAACATAAATACAGAATATCAAGCAATCTTTCAACAATTTGCAATAAAGAACTATTATTCTGCTGTTATACCCTCATGGAAACTACCTATTCCCAATATTTTAATGTAAATTTTTTTAAAATCCTTTCTGAATTCTGGCTAATGTAGTTAGACAAAATGGAAGTGTAAAGGAAAGTGCAGGAGAATTGGCTTTTCGTACCAATTCAGTCAGGAATCATTTATGTGGTTGTTTAACCACTCTGTGCCTTAGTTTCTCTGTCTTTAAAGAGACTGTACCAGATGATGGAAAGATTGGCACTCTAAGAGTGTATGATCTAAATAACTGAAATTAAACTTCGTTGATCATATTAAACTAAAAAGATCAGCAGCCATCTCTTCTGCTCTCTTAAAATTATTCAACATGATTTTTTTTAAATCCTAAATGCCACAAACATCTTTTGTAAGTATAAGGAAAGGGGGAAATGTAATATATAACTTTATGTATTTTGAACAAAATAAGAATTTATTTCTACTTCTTCCTTTACTCACAATAGTACCTTTGCTTGGCTGATTTTGTTTTATTCCCATTTTGCACTTATTGATTGATTGACATAGCAAGAGTCTGGTAGTATTTTGCCAATATTGTAGTAAAAGATTTGGAAGAGGAACAGCAATTGTAAAAAATAACTTTACAATTTTTCTATTGTCAGGAGGTGATATGTTATTGTAGATAAGGAACTGGCTCTGGAACTAGGAAGACCCAGATACAAGTACTGCTCCTACCATAACCATGTCATATAACTTTTTTTTTTACTTTTCCAAATAGCCTTAAGACTTTTACCTACTGTAGAAGTGCTAAATCTGAATGGGCTGAGGTGATCCTCTACACATGAGAAATTTCTTCACAGTACCCCATCCTTACCCCAACCCCACCAAACAACATATTCACACCAAACAATTCAATTAACTTCACTTAAACTGCCTCAATTTAAAAAAAAAGACAGGCAGGGTGCAGAGAATAGATCACTGGGCTTGAAAGAACTCAGTTCAAATCCACTCTCAGATACTTACTAGTTGTATAATCCTGGGCAAATCATTTAACTTCTCTTTGTCACAGTTTCCTCAACTGCAAAATGGGGATAATAATAATACTTCTCTCATAAGGTTGCTGAGGGGATAAACTGAGTAATATTTGTCAGCAGCACTTAGCTCACTACGTGGTACATAATAAGTACTCAATTCATGTTTACACCCTTCCCCTTCCTTAGATAAAACCCTGTCCAACCAAAAAGGCCACACTCTAACAAAATAATTGTTGGACTTAGTTCTTTAACTTTGGTTTCTAAGGTACTTAATCTACGGTCTGTGAGTCTGACTGTCCAATTGCTTTCATTAACCATAGGTTCAACTGCCCATGCTTTCTAATTGGTTCTATGACTAACTGTCCATTAAATACTTGGCATGAGGCAGCAAGTAATCTGAAAGCCTTCATTTCCCCCAATTTTCATGACATCATACTTTAAATTAAAATGAAGCCGTTTCGGAATCAACCAGAACCCAAGGCTATATAACTTCTCATGGAATTAGAGAACTGAGGGAGAGCTGCTCTCCTGCTCAGAATCATGACCTGAAGATTTGGTGTAAACTGCAAACTCTGAAATTCTAGGACCTGGCTGGGACCATGCTCCCCCTGAGACTCTGGGAAAGGAAAAAAAAAAGAAAAGGAATAAAGGAAATGAAAGCAAGAGGAGTAGGAAGAGAGGGAAATGGAGGGAGGGAGAAAGAAAGGGTGGATTGTCAGAGGAAGAAAGAAGCTGGAGGGATTTTCCAAATGGGCCCTAAGGTTGTTGAAGTAGCTGAATATCAGCTGACTCTCACAAACTGCAATTGATTTTTTATTCATTAGATGATAATTTTTACATCTAGAGCTTACCCCTGACTTTAACCATTGGCAGAAACAGTGACACTGCTGCCATTAAATTGGCTAGCATGTCATTTCAGATATTTGTTTCATAGACAATTGGTTTATACTCTAGAGGTTTCTCAGAGGTTCACCATTTAGATACTCTTTTGAGGGAACCATGGGACAGTAGAAAAATATACTAGACATGGAGACAGGAAGACCAAATTTGACTCCTATCACAAGGCACCATTATTTTGAGCATAGGCAAGTAAAAATAGAATAACACCAGCTGAACTTTAATCATAGAGCTCTTAAAAGAACCAAATGTAATAATTACTGTAACATGTTCAATCTTAAAACACTGTATGTGTCATCTGTTGTCTAAAGCCAACTCAGTTTAATACAACTCAAAATATATATTGAACGCCAAGAACTCTGGTATAAGCACTATAACCAGGATATATGCAGGATCATAGAATCTTTGACTTAGAGTTAGGTGGAAACTCAAAGGTAATTTATCTTAAAACAAATCCAAAGCTCAAAATTTCCTAATCTGGAACCAGTTGGATGGAACAGGGGACAGAGGGCAGGACTAGAGTAAGCAAGTTGTAGTCATATCTATCTTTTGTGACCTTGTGGACTATAGTGTCAATGGGATTTTCTAGGTAAAAAACAAACAAACAAACAAACAAACAAAAACTTAAATTGTTCACCATTTCCTTCTCCAGTGGATTAAGGCAAACAATTACTTTCCCAGAGTCACATAGTTAGTAAATATCTAAGGTGAGATTTAATTTTGTCTGACTCCAAACCCAGCACTCTATTCCTTATTCCACCTAGCTGCATCCTAAGCAAACAGATTAAGTGATATGCCCAACATCACACAGCCAGTAAGTGAAATGGGCAAATCACTTAACTTCTGCTTGCCTCAGTTTCCTTACCTGTAAAATGGGTATAACAATAACAGTTATTTCCCAGGACTGTTGTGAGGATTAAATAACATTTGTAAAGCATTTAACACAGTATCAGGCACATTGTATGTCCTTAACAAATGCTTGATTGCTTCCTTTCTTTTTCTGTCCTCCTATTCTTAGAAATATTGAAACATGGGACAAATCATTCAAACTGATAAGGTAGAATGAGGAAGTACAATCAAGTTCTTCTCCATAACTACTCCACAAAAATCTAGAAAATACAAATGACTTAAGTCTTCCTTGGGAAATCCAAAGGGGGGGGGGGGGGAAACAAAAAAAAACCTTCCCATTGACTCATTTTTCAAGTTCAGATTGGGATAAAGAAACATATAGAAAGGTCTAGGGACCCTCAGGACAAGATTCAGCAAAAGTATATCAAAATTAGGAACTAAGCCAGATCTTGCTTGTGGCTAAGCAAGGAGAAGACCCAGATTCAGCAAATTGGGGCTTGACCTTGTAGAAGCAGCAGAAACAGGTACTGAATGGCAGTCTTACCTCTCACGTCCCATTGTTGGTTCACAAATCAAAAACATACTGAGGAAGGGCTCTGTGTCTACAGTTGTTGTTCAGAGAAAGAATCAATTTTTCATCTTGGGCTGTGTATGGAATGAGATACAAATACAAAAGGAGTCATTGCTATATCTCTTATTGCATGGACAGAGCAGAATCTGAGGATCAAGCCCCAGCCTAGTGTGAAGCCTGCAGTAGAATAACCATTGTAAAATGCCTAGAACCAAGGAGAACCAAAAGCTTTGTCACTCAGAACCAACATAATTTTCCAATATAATCAGAGTAGCTGAAACCAGCAGCAACTAGAACTCCAACTAGCAGTAAGCTCCCCCTAACTTTCAAAACCAAATCTCTCCTCCTTAACTAGCATTCCACTATGTGTATAGTCTCTCCCTATGAGAATATAAGTCCTCTAAGAGAAGCAGGGATTGTCTTTCCATATTTATTTCCTGAACACTTAATTAGTCATAAAACTTGGCTGGCACATAGTAACTTGGAACTTAATAAGTTTTGTGTATGTATATATGTGTGTGTGTGTGTGTGTGTGTGTGTGTGTGTGTGTGTGTGTGTGTGTGTAAGACAGAACCAGAGACAGAGAAAAAAGTAGAAAAAGGAGGAGGAGAAGGAGGAAGAGGAGGAGAAGAAGAGGAGGAGAAGGAGTAGGAAAGGGGAGATGAGGAAAAGAAAAAGAAAGTAAGGAGAGGGGAGGAGCTGGCATCCATACCTATGATTTCATTCCTTTAAAGTGCTCCTGATCAGGACCTCTTTCTAACTGTGGTGGCCCTGTGTCTTTGCCCAACTTTTAGTCTTAGAGAGTTGCTTAGGGCATTGAGATATTGAGTGACTTAGTAAGGATCCACACAGCCAGTGAATATCAGAAACAGAACTTGAATCCAGGTCTTCCTAACTATCATTTTTCCATCTTAGTGAAAATTTATTATAGGAAACAGTTGAATCTATGTCTATGAATTATTCTGTTACTAATGTGATTCTGGAAGTTAAGTGTTGATTTAAGTTATAACTTGTGAACAGGTGTTAACAGATGGAGTATTGACTGAGTTTGGCTTCCTAACATGAAAAGAATTACCTATCAAACACAGTTCAACTTATTGCTGGTTATTAATGGTTTCTAACATGGGCACTCTTAACTAAAGTGAGTTCCCATATAGTTTCAGACATCTTTAAATGTAGGGGATGAAGTCCTGTCAAGGAATTAAGAATAATTTCATATAGACCTATAATAAAGGAGAAGATTGTCATTTGATGACTTGGCTAGGAAAAAAACTATATTTAAAAAAAAAACTATTTATTATGTCTTTTCATGTTTAAAATGTATTTTAAAATACTGCAAAATACTAAGGTTTGGTTCTCTTCAAACAACTCACAGACTTCAAGGATTCATGACTTCATCCATATGAAACAGTTGAAAATGCTTCTATTTCTGGCTAGATGGTTTAGTGAGTTGCTAAGGCCAAAACCTTCATCATCTAGTGGCCAGCATTCAATCTTGAGGTTTTACTGGTTCTTGGATGACATACACGAACAATATCAAACCAATATTGGAGAAATTCCCAACTTGGTAAGACCAATAAGATTTTGCATTTTTCTGGTGTTGTCTTTGAAATCCAATATCAAATGCGCACCAGTATGAGGCACTGAAGTATAACATTAATGGAGAAATTGATTGTAATATACATAGAGAATAAAAAGCAGAAAGCCACCTATGGCATGATTCCTACTGAATAGAAAATTTTCTAGGATGAATAATTTGAGAATGATTTGAGAGGAAGAAGAGAGAGCCAAAAATGTGTTTCATCTGTTTTGATTTTCTGCAAAATAATCAGTGGAATAAGGCCTGCTACAGAATTGCCATCTTCTGGAAGGACTTTTGAGTCTCAATAGAGAAATCAAAATCACAGAAGTATAAGGTCTACAGTAATGACCAGGAATCACCCTATAACATGCATGGCAAGTAGTCATCTAGCTTTTGCTTGAAGGTTTTCAAGGAAAGTGAATGCAACAACTCCAAAGGCAGTCTATATCAATTTGCCTCTTTGAAACATTAATAAGTCATTCAATCTCTCAATGCCTTAAGCAACTCTCTAAGACTCTAAGTTGCTCAAAGGCCACACTTGAAATAAAGAACCCCTAAACCTATTTACTTATAGAATTTTGGGGATCTTTTAGTATAGAATTCTCCTGCCTTTTTTTTTCTATTTTTCTCCCCTGCACCATGGCTGGATTCACTACTTTGAATCCTAGAGTGTAAGTGCCAACTTCTACAGTTATTTTCAATGTAAACCATTTAGAAAATGAGAGCCAAACCTTCTCTGCTTTGTATCCTGAGTGTGGAGTTAGCATTTTTCTATTTTATGATTTCCACCTATTTCTTCTTGTTTTTATCAGAACCATTTTACTGGTTTACTTTATGTATGGCATAGACCTCTTTGGCAAAACAATGAATCCAGAATAATGTTTTTCAGTGCATGAAATAAAACATAGAATTACAAGGCAAAACAATTACATTGAAATAATGTTATTAAAAATTGAAAAAAGTTCAACAGCCTCAGTTTAAGAACACTTCTTCCTACATGGATAAATATTAGATAGTTATTTTTCAATAGTGGGAGTTGGTGAGGTATCATATTATACTTAGAAATTATGTGTACAGTTAATTTCTATTAACACTTAATAGAAATTAACACTCATTAGATTCTATTAAGGTTTGGAAGCATCACCATGATCACAAGAAATAATAATAGAATCAAAGATTTAGATCTAAAAGCAACCTTTAAAGTAGCTATTTTAACCCAGTTATTTTACAGGTGAGAAACTGAGGCATAGATAAAATAAGTGACTTTTTCAAAGTCATACAGTATAATGATTGCAAACCTATCCTGTTTTCATAATACCACAGGAGAAGACTTATCAATGTGCTATAGGGGGGAAAAATTGAAGTCGAATTAGGAATAGAATCTCAGTGGTAGACCAGAAGAAAGAAGATTGAAGCACAATGAAGCATAAATAGAGAAGTAGGGGTACTGAATAAAGAAACTTCTGAAGGACTTCTGATTTACTGGGTTTTGTCTAGAGATGTAGGGCAACTAGGTGGCATCCTAGATAGAATGACAGGGTGGAAATAGGAAAAATTCCTCTTTCTGTGTTCAAATCTGGTCTGACATCACCTGTGTGATCTTAGGCAAGTCACTTAATGCTATGTGCCTCAGTTTCCTCATCTGTAAAATAATCTGGAGAAAGAAATGACAAATTGTTCCAGTATCTTTGCCAAGAAAATCCCAAATAGAATCATGAAAAGCTGGGAAGGACTTAAATTCAACTGAACAGCAAAAATTTAGAGATGTGCTCTACTGTTGATATTAGTACTGTTACTTAGTCTGACCTATATCTTTCTAAAATAACAAAGTTAAGTGCAGTTGAATGAGATTTGAAAGAGTTTCTGATACAAAGGAGCCAGTGGGGTCCTGGGTTCTTTTCTAAGTCTGATAAATTCTCTACAATCGCAGTATCCCTTGTCTTGCAGATTTCTAAATAGTATGTCTTCTGAGGGATTTGTGACCTCTAGGAAGCAGTCAAATAAGTGCTTTGGCAAGCTGCCATGGTCAGGGAATTGGCCAGTGACAAATTGACAGCTCCAAGGCTTTGTCCTTGGCCCTGGTTGGTTAAATATTTTTATCAATGACATGGATGAAGGCATATATAGAATATTTATCAAACTTGCAAAATCATGAAGCTGAGTGAGCCTTTTAATGTGTCAGAGGACAGAGTTAGGGTTCAAGAAGATTTTGATTGCTGAAATAATGAAGCAAATTTAACAAGATGAAATTACATTTAGCAGAAAGATAAAATTTGCACTAACATTTTAAAAAAAGACCTACAAAATTAAAAGTTAGTGGTATGGTGGCTGGAAAATGACAGAGGTTTTTAATGACCTGCAAACTCAACATGAGTCTTTGATTTAATGTGACAGCCAAGAAAGCTAATGTAATCACAGACCACATTAATAAATTGATAGGGTCCAGAACATAGCTGTGAATGATCCCATTGTTTCCCTCCCTGGTCAGGCCACATTTAGAGTATTGGGTTCAGTCCATACTTTAGCAATAACATTGTGAAGCTGGAGCATAGCCAGGATAAGTGAGGTAGACATTCAGGACATGGATGGACATTTAAAGAACTGAGGAAGTTTAAGTATGGAGAAAAGATCACCTACATGGCAAATTATTAATGTTTATGTGTTTGGGGGTACTGTCATGTGGAATAGGGTTTAGAGTTGAACTCTAAGGAGAAATAGGAGGATTTCAGCTGAACCAAAGAAAAAAAAATTCTAATAATTAGAATTGTCAAAAATTGGATAGTCTGCTGTAGTAGGTAGTAAGTTCCCCAAACCTTAAATTTCTAATGTATTCTGGAGTCTGAGAAAACACTTGTTAAGGATATTGTATGTGTGTGGGGGAAGAGAATGCTTAAATATGATGACCTCTGGGATCTCTCTCCAGATCTGGAATTCCTTGCTGGAATCCAGATCCGGTTGCTTGTGAATGTTGACACATTTAGTTGCCTACAATTCTAAAGTTTCCTACTGAGGCCTTCTAATGGATTCATTGTAACAACATTATCATATGCCTGGACTTGCCAGTTCAATTCAATTCTATTACACTAGGTGACACTATTAGCAGACATCTAACTAATTTGGGACCACCTTGTTTGGTGAAGTAAGAGACCCAAAAATGTAACATCTGATAGGTGAGAAAAAAAAAAATCACTAGAATATAGTAGGCAACAAAGCTGACAACTTATATAAAAAGTCTGAATCTTAATAAAAGAACTAGAATTAATGTGACATCATCTCACACAACTTCCAAGCCAAAGAAATCCCTATGGCAAATCCATACTTTACTTTAAAATGTTCAAGGAGGGTGATTACACCCTTCCCAATTTGTTAAAAAGTTGTTCTTTATATCAAACGTGAATTTACTTCTTTGAAGCTTCTACTCATTCTTCTGGTTACAATAAGAACCAGGAACAGTAAAAAAGTTATGAAGAGACAATTTGGCAGGCATGCATCTAGGAACAAGGATAGAGAAGGCGTAGCTCCCAAAACTACATCACTGAACATACCTGAGACACAGATAAGACTTAAATATGACAGTTGCCACTGACACTTCTAAGATGTAAAGTGGCAAATTCAGTCATAGGTGAAAAATAAAAACAGAAGATAAAAGAGTCCTAAATTAACAGGTTCTCATAATACTATGAATAGATGGGTTGGTTCAGGGGCTCTTAACTTCCTCATGTGTGTTGATATGTGCCATATTATATATATATACACACATATATATATATATATATATATATATATATATATATATATATATATATATATATAAAATATACACACATATATACACAGACATATATCCCTTTGTAAGTCTGATGAAGCCTATATACTACTCTGACTAATCTTTTTTGAGCCATAAAATAAAATATGTAGTATATATTTAAATAGCTGTTAAAGTATCTTTAAAAAACAAGGTCACCAACCTCTCTATCCACACTTCCACTGAGGTTCAAATCTGATACTTCATTAATGGCATAGAGGTGACTTTGGTTTCTTAAAAGCTTCAGGAACAGATCTCATGATAGACCACGAGATTACAAAGACCAGCCTCATAGAGTGTGGTCAGACTAATCATCAGAAGTTTAGCCACCAAGTGGTGGTGACATTTTAGGTTGAAACAATTGATGAAGGGTCCATCCCTTCAAGAGAAGGAGGAAAGTAACTACCCTGTTGAAACCATAGATATTTTAAAGTATCAGTGCAATCCAATATAATAGAAAAATATTTCATTGTTGTTAAGGAGAAATGTTGATTTCAATAAACATCAGCTTATTTTTTCCAAAGCTTCTATGTTTGATTAACAATACTGTGGTAGATGCTATAGAGAATACCCTTGACCCTGAGGCCAAGAATTTTTGAGACAAGGTTCACAATGCATACTTTCTTTTTATGACTTTCTTTCCCTCTCTTTGGACCTTCCTTTGGCTGGAGGAAAAGTATAAAATTAACTAGGCTAAGAATTGACTGGAAAGGGCTTAAAGAAACTTGACTAAAAGAAGTAGTTTTTAAACTTTTAACTAAATAATGAGAGGAAAAATAGCATGAAGTTTGACAAATGAAAGTGCTTTTTTATTATACATCTGTCTGTGCAAAAGGGAAAACTCCAAGCTGAAAGCATGAGTACTTCATAGCAGAGGGAGGGGAAAGTTGTACTAATGCACACTTGCAAAGTCATTTGAATGATTTGTTTCCGTTTCTTAATCCACAAGTATTCAATTGAAGCAAGAATTGCTTCTCATTTACCCTAAGCCCCTCCTATTCCATTTTTGAAATGTGTTTTTATAGACCCATTGTGTATTTGTTCACTTGGCTCAATGGGCTGAGCTTCCTTGATTCTGCTCTCTGAGGATGTCAGTATGTCAGCTAACCCAAGGGTGGCAGCAATAATTGTTACTCTGGTACTGAACAGCTCAGTAATCACTGTAATAAAGTCATGCAGAAGGGTTCCTGCACAAGTTAGATCTGGCTCCAGACAGCTCTCCTGGGTACTGCTCACTTTGCTTTGCTTCTTTGATGAGCTCTAGTGAACTGTTTACCAGAGCACTAAAATCTGGCAAAATCCCTAACTTCTTAAAGTATTTCTATGTTGTCATCTAGCATATGGTGGGAGAAAGTAGGGACAGTTGCTGGAGGAAGGATGTTTCATTCAACCTAACAACAAATGCAACTACAGAGATCTCTTTTTTCTTTATGTAAGGGTCCTTACTCAAACAACAAGTATTTATTAAATATCTAATATATGTCAGAGACTATGCTACTTGCATAGACAAAAATGAAATGAAATGCTTCCTTCTCTCATAGTGGTCACTTCCAACTAGGGACAATAATAAATATCACAGGATCACTGAATTCAAGAGTTCAAAGAGATTTCAGAGGCTAGTTAGTCCAGTCTATGCCTTAAAGGAATGCCCACTATTGCATATGCAATGGATAGTAGTTTAATCTCGATTGAAAACCTCTAAAAAAGAAGGAACTCATCACTTTTCAAGGAAGGCTGTCATTCCACTCTGGAGCAGTTTTAAATGTTAGGAAGTTTTGTTTTGGGGTTTTTTAAGCCTAAGTTGGCCTTTTAAAAGTTGCTCTTGGTTCTGTTCTCTGAGTCCAAACTAAATAAGTCTAATACTTCTTTTATATGGCAGCCATACAAATACTTGAACATGGTCTTTTCTTCTTTGGGCCAAATTTTTCAACCCATATTCATATGCTATGGGCTCAGTACTTTATCATTCTCATTATCCTCCCCTGAATTCTCTCCAGCTTATTAAGTCTCTTAAAAATCTGGATATCTATAACTAAATATAATTAATACTCTACTTACATACGTAATTAGATACAAGATATACCTGTGAAATTAGTTCTGTGCATTGAAAAGTTTAACCTGAAGTGACACCATATGTTTAACTTTAACTGATCAGTAATTTCCTTAACATATGTAGGTAAACATTTCTCTGGGCCTTCATTGCATACTCTTCTTGATTTATCTAATTGCTAACTAATCAATGTTCTGGTGATAAGTCACTCAATATTTGTCTAAGCTTGTTCTGGACCATCACTATCTAAATCCATTGATCTTTAAATTTGATAGGAAATGATAGAGTATGTGTTCTGCTGGTGTGATATTTAAGAACCCAGAGTTCCTTCTACAACCAGATGAGGCATCAGAATCAGTCATTAATGGAGAGGACACTACACAGTCCATAATATTTTTTTCTAAATGTTTCAGGATTCTAATTATCCCTAAATCTCAGTTAGACCTATTACCCTTGTCTTTATTTATTACTTTGCATCTCTTCATATGTCAATAGGGTCTGACAATAAAAAAATCTACTTGTCTACCTCTCTCAGATCCAAATAACAAATTAAAGCTACCCCAAAAGGATTTGTTGCATTTCCATTGCTCTGCATTGATTCTCCTTCCAAAACAACCAAAAACCGCCCTGAAAAGAGAACTGCCATTGAGTCTATAACTCAGGTTGGACAAATACAAAAATATACACCAAGACATTTAGAACAACAATCTTTGTGGTAGCAAGGAACTAGAAACAAATTTAATGCCCATTAATTAGGAAATAGCTGAGAAAAAATCACTACAAGATTATAATGGTATCTTGTATAGTTATACATGACAAAAACAAAGAAAGCAGAGAAGCATGAAAAGTTTTATATTAATTGATTCACAGTAAAATAAGCAGAGCTGAAAGACTATTGTATAAAATGACTAAAATAATGTAAATAAGAAGTGGAAATTGAATTCTGAGCAACTGGAAAAAATCAATAATGATCTTAGAGGGGGCGGTGGAAATTGTGAAGCTTCCTCTTGTAAGCAAGAGTTGTGGGATTAGGATGGTAAAATATTATATACGTTTTCAAATGCTATCCCTCAATCAGATTATTTTGTTTTTACTTTTTTGTGTCATGAGGAGAATTCAATTTAAGGAGGGAGATTTTCATAAATCACCATAGTATAAAGGTAAAGGGTATTATTAAAAGTGCTCTTTTTCAGGAAGGGAAGGTAATGAAATGGAGAAAGGAAGAAAAAGAGAGGAGAAAGAAAGAGGAGGGAGAGGAAGGAAAAAATAGGCCCATTTAAAAAAATTAGTCTTTTTAAAAACAAACAAACAAAAAGATATTCAACATCTTTTAAACAATAATAGTTTACATTGGGTGTATTATATGGTTACACTGCTCTTTTTTTTATTATAGCTTTTTATTTACCAGATATATGCATGGGTAATTTTACATCACTGACAATTGTCAAACCTTTTGTTACAACTTTTCCCCTCCTTCCTCCCACCCTCTCCCCTGATGGCAGGGTAACCAGTACATGTTAAATATGTTAAAGTATAAATTAAATACAATATATGTACATGTCCAAACTGCACTGCTCTTTTAAAAAATAATATGAATTAGGAGGAAAAGTATCATTATTCCCATTTTATAGATGAGAAAACTGAGGCTTAAAGAGGATACAAGTCTAAAATGAAATTAATATATATTAAAATTGAGACTCAGTCTTAATACTTCTTATTCCAATCCAAGGATCCTTTCTAGCTCCACTGCTCTCTCTCTCTCAAGAATGTAATCAAAGAAGCTCTAAATTCACCAGACTGGTCTGATTGAAATCCAAGCCTCTAGATTAACAGGAGATTATTGAATTAAAAAAGATTTCAAGACAACTTATGTTTTGTCATTTATCTTTTGAAAATATTCACATAAATTTATTTATTTCATCTATTTAATTTATTTATGTCATCTACATGGAATATAAGCAATATTTAAATGATTACAAGGACTTGGAGGTTTACATTTATCATGTACCCTATAGAATACTAGCCTGCTGGGGTTGCAAGGAGTCTGATCTATGCATTCCTGATTTCTATTTTAAAGCTTGCACTGTGAAAATCCCAACAGAGAGATGATTATTTGCTATTATATGAATAACCCATTATTAATTAAGTTCCAAGCTTTTTATTTCCTCATTCCAGGACCATTTTGGTCATTCAGTCAGTCTCTAAAGGACGTGATTGATAGATGAAATTGCTCTAATCCTTGGGGACTTTCTCCCCATGTTAGGTAGGACCCTATCCAACTAGGAAACCTTACCCCTTTTTAGAGTGGAAAAATAACCAACCAGAATTGTCTGAATGGAAATGGATTCCTCTGTCCAGATTGCTGAAGGCAGCTGAATCTCATGATCAAGCCATGTTTTTAGCTAGAGGAACAAAACATTCCTAAACTATTCCCTCATTAATTGTTCACCATTCAGGGTTGATTTTTATCAGTTAGGGGTACCCCCTTTTCCCAAAAACATATTGACTTCCAGTCTCTTCATGTCCTTTTTCTTTGCTTACTGAGAGAAACCACTGATTGTCAGTTTATTATTAACTGGTCTAATTAATAAATTGATCATTAATTATCCATAAATTCTGTCTCTTGGGTTTTTTATTCATTACACAACCTTTCCTTACCTGTTTTTAGTGACAGTTTAAACATTCACAAGAAACCTAGTTTTGGCACCTCATGTCAGAATTATGTTACTTTTTAAAGCATGATTTAGAGAAGAGCTTCTTTTTAAAATGACCATATTTAATCATTTATAGTGATTTATAAGCTAGTTAAGAGCAAATAGTTTCTAACTTCTTTCTACTTATTTTTTATTGTCTAACTAACATCTTTTAAATGGTCTAAAATAAGAAGTAGATCAAAATATCTCCTGGAAATTCCTTGTCAAAAAAGAGGGAAACATAAGCTAGTCTCCAATCAATTTTCTATAGAATTTGCTTTTCCATACCCCCACTCAAATAATACAAATATTACAGAAATCTGTCCATGTGGCCAATCCAGGGTGATAAAGGTAAATTGTTGAAAGCCAGGCATGATCATTAAACAATTTAATTACATCAGTACATTTGTACTATATGCTTTAGCCTATTTAGCATGTCTATATTTCAACTTTGAAAGACACATAATTTTGATTTTTTCAAGACTGTGGTATTTCATCATTCAAAGCCATCTAGTATTACTGAAAATATGCTAAATGCTTGGAGAAGATGAGATTTCATTCCAAAAAGAAATCAGGGGTCAAACAAAGGATTTCATCATTTCCCAAACATTAATTGAATTAACTTTTTTCCTCCTGTTTAATTTTAAATCAATTTTATTGTCCAAGATTTATATAACAAGGAACAAACCCTATGATGATCACTGAAGCACCATTATGAATATAATTTTGCTTCTTCTTACAATCTTATTGGTAGATAAATTTTTATGGGACTCTTAGTATTAGTATAATTTTACTTTATCTTTTTTTTAATAAAAGAAAATTCAAGAGAAACAGTCCACATGTAATAAGACTATGATCTAGAAAGAGAGGAAGCATGATTTAGTAAACAGAAGGCGAATTTTCAAGCTAAGAAAACTTGGGTTCAAGCCCAACTCCTGATATATATTTGCTGTATTATCAAGAGATCATTTTTCCTCTTGGTACTCCTAGACAAGTTGGTCAAAGTGGTAATGTGCATCAACAGAGAGACTCTACATCTGGAATAATTGGATTTTTAATTTTTTTTATTCTGAACTTAAAAATAAAACAAGCATTTTTAACATAATAGAATGGGGGAGAAGACAAAACTGTAAATCTATTATGTATTAACTGGCTATTCCTTTTAAATATATAATAAAGTTATCCTTCCTCTGCCTATCCTGGAGATGGTTACCATTAGACACAAATCTTTATATATATATATATATATATATATATATATATATATATATATATAAATCATTCCATTCTATAAAATTTTTTATTCATCAATTCTTTCTCTGCATGTTTCATATGCCCTTTGTAGTTAGTTGAGGTATTTATAATAGTCAATGATTTCTCACTCAAAATTGTTCCTAAAGCAATATTATCATTATTATATACAATGTTCTCTTGGTTTTGTTCATTTCACTCTTCATCATTTTATGCAAATGTATTCAAATTTTCTAAGATCAATTGAGTTCATCATTTCTTATTGCACAAATATATATATATACACATATGATATACATACATATATATATCATATCACATATATCTTATTGTACAATAATATATATACATATATATATATATATATACATACGCATGTAACTCATATATTAGTTTTTGAAACAAATGAAATTATCCAATCCAGCCAAACCTTCTTCCACCTTCCAAAAAAGTAATCTTAGAAATTAAAAATTATACAGTTTTAAAAATCTATGATTCTGTGGGTCCAAAGTGACTGGCGAAAAAACCAACGAAATGAAAAAAAAAAGATTAGATATAAACAGCATATGAAAGAAAATATGTAAGTTTTTAGAATAAAGTTGTGTGAAGAGAAACAAAAAGAATGAAGGAAGAAAGGCATTAAAGTCGTAGTCATGTGAGATTAAACTTTATAGAATCAAAACAACAAGACAGAAGGAAAAAATCTATAAAATCAGACAGTTTTCAAATGAGTTACAGTTCACTCTTGGCCAATCAAAGAAGGCTATCTTTCACTCAGACTCTGTGTGCCATGTAGGACTGATAAAAATAGAAGGAAACAAAAGTAAATCATTCTCAGAGAACTTTAAGGAATAGGGCTACACAAAAATAATAAACATTCAACATCTGTAGGAGGTGTAAAGAGAAGATCCTTTTGGAACTTCTAGATGACTTATCGATTATGATTGCAAGATCTTTAACTTCAAAGCCTCAAGATATGAAACAAAATGATTTGTTTTCTATAGTCCATTCAATTAAACAAATATTTATTAAGCACTCACAATGTTCACATTTTCTTCTGGTTAATAGGATAATGCTGTTTTTTGTTCTGTTTATTAAAATAAGACCCAATGACCATCATGATCATCACAATTACAAAATGTATTATTAACTTGTAAACCTGGTAAATTCATTTACCTTCTATTTGCCTCAGTTCCCTCTACCATAAAATGAGGATAATAACAGCATCTATCTCACAGAGTAGTTATGACATAATATTTATAAGCATTTAATATAGTACCCGGCACATAGTAGACACTATCTAAATCCTACTTTTCCCCTTTTCTCATTTATTTTTATCATTCTAATAAGATATTTTTAAAGCATATATATTTCCAAAACCATGTACCCAGTGTTCTTTAAAAATAAAGGTTGTTCATTACAAGAGTTCAGTAAATACTCAGGTGCTCCAGGCTACAACTCCTTTATAGTAAGACTACAGAATCCAAAGAGGTAGCAGGTGATAATGAACAGAGTGAGTCTAAGAGTCAGAAATATTCAAGTTAAAATATTGTCTCTACCACCAAATAGTGGACAAGTGGTAGAGTCACTTAACTTCTGAATGTCCCAAATAACAATCTAAGAACATAAGTATTAAGGAAGATTCAGGCCTATATTGGTTAAAAAAAAAAAAAAAAAAAAAAAAAAAGTTGCTCATGAAGAGCACTTTCCACTGATATAAACAGGTTTGATTTTTTAAAAATCTATCAAGAGAATGAGATAAGTTAAAATAAATATATCAAAAATTTATGAAGCATTTGATAGATTGATACTAGATTAACTGATTAGACAGGTAGGCAGAAGAGAGAGTGAGAGACAGAAGTAAGGGGAGAAAGAGAGAAAGGGAGAGACTGAGGAGGAGGAGAGGGAAAACAAAGGGAGGGAAAGAGAGAGATAAAAGAGAGACAGAAACAGACAAACGAGAGAGAGAGAAAGAGGGAGACAGGGAGGAGGGAGGGAGGGAGAGAAAGAGAAAAGGAGAGGGAAAGAGAGGGGGAAGAGAGAGAGATTTGTTAAGCACTTACTATGTGAAAATTCACTGTATTAATTCCTGGGCATACAAATAAATACAGGGAAAAGAGAGTTTCTGCCCTCAAGAAATTTACATTATAGTATTAGATGACAGTACACAAAAGGAAACTAAAGTAGTGGGGGACAAAGTGGTGGAATAGTCTGAGGAATCATGATCTGGTTGGAATTTGAAGTGATCATATGCAAATACTTCCTTTAATGGTAGTTGAGAAGGAAATTTGCAACTGGAGGAAAATATTACAAAGGACGAGAGGTCACCACAAGAACATGGGGCTAGGAGCAGAGATAGAGGCCAGAGTGTACACAATGTATACCCATTGCTAAGCCCTGTGGATACAAAAAGAAAAAGAAATACAAATTCTGTTCTCAAGTAACTCACAGTTTAATTAATGGAAACAAAGAAAATGAAATTCAGTTACAGGGCAAATGAAAAGGCCTAGGAATTCTAAAATGTAGCAGTGGAACAAACAGAAAGTGTGTTAGATGGTGGAAAGCAAAAATGTCAAACTTTCACAAATGCCACATTAGACTAAAACATTCCTGAGGATCAGAATCAAAATTTAATGAAATTGAGAAATAGTTAACAAAATAAATAAAAATAAAAGAAATACATAATATTAAAAGATAAAATTAAGCCAATATACACCCCAACAAGGATCTTAGTGGCTCCTATTTCTATTTAAATTTGATAAAATTTGAATTTGATAACAATGATGTAAAGGCAGGGCGGATGGGAAGGTCCGGTGATCCTCAAAGAAAGGAGAAGGGTTGTGGAATCCATCTCATTCAATCCTGGGAGCCTTCATTTTTGTGTGCTAAAACATTATTATTTGCCAACAATTTTTCAGGTTTTCCTGTAACTTATGCAAGTTGATACACTACAGACCATGTAGAATAGAATTTTTAAGCATTAAAAATATGAAGTTTTTGCTATATCTTAGACAATTGTCTTCCTTGTTTCCCCCTAGTAACAACTCTATTAGGAAAGAGTGGAAATAATTTTATTTTCTTTCTTTTTGACAGCGTCTGAATCTGTTGTCCTTCATTCTTCATTCTGTGTCTACTTACACATGAATTTGTTATGAGCGGGGTAGAGCTGTGCAAAGTCATTAGCTTTGTTCTCTCTTCCAGAGTCATCAAGGTCCAGTGCAAGCCAAAGGTTAAGACAATTGGTGATGGTCCAGGATGCATTGTGTGTGACCTTGGCCTTCCTAAATCAATGCTTTCCCAAGTGTTGGAGCCACACCCATTCAAGATTTCAATGATGAGGATATTCCTGAGGAGAAAAGACCTCATGATCAATGCAGATGTTTTTTCTTGTAATTTCCCATCTTAAAGGCTTTCTTGGTAAATAAGTGACAACATTCAGGGTGACACTACCAGTATATGACTGAGCTCTTCCTGAGTCTTGGATCAATTGTCTCTCTACAATTTCATGTTGCTTCTTTAACAACAATTTTTTCTAAGGAAGACAGGGATCAATTTTGTCCCAAAAGCCTGATTGTTAAGAATGGATCCTGGAGTAAGATGAGAGAGGAGAAGTCAGGTACAGATGCTGTACAAATGATCCCCATGCCAGTGCACTTTAATCAAGTATAACATTTTTAAAGCCTTTTATACTTCTACAATTGTGATCAAAACTTTTTTAATGTTCCTAAAAGCAAATATGCCAGCAATTAAGTGGGAAAGTAAATAGAGTTCTGGAATTAGAGTCAGAAAGACTTTTTCTCCCAAGTTCTAATTCAGCTTCAGATGCTTATTATGTGTGACCCTGGGCAAGTCACTTAAATATTAGGCTCAGTTTCCTAATTTCTAAAATAAGCTTGAGAAAGAAATGGCAAACCACACCATTATCTTCACCAAGAACATCCCAAATAGGATCACAAAGAGGCAGACGTGATTGCAATTACTTAATAATAACAAAAAGCAACCTTTATTATAACAAACAATATATGTAGGTCATTCACAGTGACAGCAAAATATGCTATTACACTCCTTTAATGTTTTATCTAAATTATATTCCATATCACCTAGTTTTAAAGGATCTTATGTTTCAAGGTCCCAAGGTAATAAACCTGGACACTAACAAATGGTTTGATATTTATTTATAACAAAGTAGAAGGTAGAAATCTTTGTAATAGGCTTTTTTTAAATAAAGGTGTCATTTCCAAGGCATTAAGAATTAGGGTCATTCCCTATTGATAAGTTTAAGGATATAAATAGGACCACTAGGCCTTCCCATCTGTACAGCCTCTATATTAGTGGTGTCAAACTTGAATAAAAATAGGAGTCACTAATAGGATCTCAGAGAGAGATACTTTGATTATCTTATTTTGAAATTGTTCAAAATTACTGTTAGAGAAGTAAAATTTTATGCCTATCATATTGACAGAGAACATTAAAAGAAATATAATAGATTGTAGAGGATATAGGAAAATGGGCACCTTGATACACTACTTGCAGACCTACAAATGGATACAACCACTCTACAAAGCAATTTGGAATTATGCACAAAAAATTTACTAAATGTAGCCTGTATCCCAAAGTGATGGAGGAA